>NC_073261.2:78276250-78590000 GCF_029289425.2 Pan paniscus | reverse complement strand
CCTACCTGTTTAGGGCTGTAGACCCAGGTCATTAGAAGACAGACTAAGTAGTCCTGGGTGAACCCATAGGGCACCTTCAAGGAGGTAAAATTGGTGATTTTAGTTTCACCGGTAGTTTTTCCCTGAATATTTATTCCTTTTGTGCTTTATTGATCTATCTATATCAATAAAAAGTAATGGGGCATAACAAATTATACTTGTCATTCTTGTTCATTAGGGCAAATGTTGTAGGTTGAGTCAAGTGTCCAGCCAACAAGTTATTTTATATGTGTGTGTGTGTGTGTGTGTGCATACATATATACATTTTTTTTTTTTTTTTTTTTTCCCATCGAGACAGGGTCTTGCACTGTCGCCCAGGCTGGAGTGAAGTGGTGCAATCTCGGCTCACTGCAACCTCTGCCTCCCAGGTTTAAGTGATCTTCCCACCTCAGCCTCCCAAGTAGCTGGGACTACAGGCGCACACCACCACCCTTGGCTAATTTTTGTATTTTTTTTTGGTAGAGATGGGGTTTCACCACATTGCCCAGGCTGGTCTTGAATTCCTGACCTCAAGTAGTCCGCCCACCTAAGCCTCCCAAAATGCTGGGATTACAGGCGTGAGCCACCGCACCTGGCATATATATATTTTAAGATAGAGATGGGGTTTGCTATGTTGCCCAGGCTGGTCTTGAACTGCTGGGATTACAGGCGTGAGCCTCTGCACCCGGCCCTTATTGTTTATAAATACATTTCTTTCTAGGTTCAAAATCAAAGGAAGCCCAGAAGGGAGGTCATTTTTACAGTGCAAAGCCTGAAATACTGAGAGCAATGCAACGTGCAGACGAAGCCTTAAATAAAGACAAGATTAAGAGGCTTGAATTGGCAGTTTGTGATGAGCCCTCAGAGCCAGAAGAGGAAGAAGAGATGGAGGTGGGACACTGCAAGCATTCAGTTGTTATTTATGTTAGGGTGATGGGGGAAGAAAGGGGGAGGGTGTATTAACAAGATACCTTGTTTTATATATGTGTGTGTATATGTATTATTTTATTATACATACATGCATACTTCTGTAGTTCCCTGGACTGTAGGATAAGTTAGGTTACTTAGAATCTCAACAGCTAGCATCGTTTTTACTTAGGTTTTCAAGCCTACTGGCAGGGTAAGCAAGAGGTAGTACCATTTTGGTAAGAAGTAGAGAGCTAGGGACAGTAAAGATGGAGTAATATATATATGAGGGTATAGTCAGGCCCTAGAAATTAATTATCCAGTTTTATGCTTTTTATAAAAAAACTGAGATGGGGTCTTGCTATGTTGCCCAGGCTGGTCTCAAACTCCTGAGTTCAAGGGATCTGCCCACCTGGGACTCCCAAAGTGTTGGGATTACAGGCGTGAGCCACAGCGCCCAGCCCCAGCTTTATAAAGCTTTTAATTCTAAAACTTTTTTTGTTGTCTTTTGCATTGATAAGAATAGATGTTAAATAAACCTTGAAATACAACCTTGGCTCAAACGTTAATGGTCATGGATAAAGTGAATTAAAACTTGTTAGGGGCCAGGTGTGGTGGTTAATGCCTATAATCCCAGCACTTTAGGAAGCGGAGGCAGGTGCATGTCTTGAGGACAGGAGTTCAAGACCAGCCTGGCCAACACAGTGAAACCCTGTTTCTATAAAAAATACAAAAATTAGCTGGGCGTGGTGGCACACACCTGTAGTCCCAACCACTCAGGAGGCTGAGGCATGAGAATTGCTTGAACTTGGGAGGCAGAGGGACTTGGGAGGCAGAGGGTGTAGTGAGCCAAGATCGCACCACTGCATTCCAGCCAGGGTGACAGAGCAAGAAGACTGTCAACAACAACAAAAAATGTTATGGAAGTGAAAAAAATTGATTAATTTAGAACAAGCTTGTCCAGTCTGTGGCCCAGGATGGCGTTTAAATCAGCCCAACACAAATTTGTAAACTTTCTTAAAACATTTTGTGATTTTTTGTTGTTGTTGTTGTTGTTTAGCTCATCAGCTATCATTAGCATTAGTGTATTTTATGTGTGGCCTAAGACAATTCTTCCAGTGTGGCCCAGGGAAGCTGAAAGATCATTATCCTCTGATCTATCAAATTAATGAGCTGCATCCTAAAAGACATTCATCTATCACTAAGCTCAGTTTCATGTTTTGTTCCTTTTTCAATAGATGAGATAGGGAATGAGCAAGTTAATAAAGTGGGTATTTTAATTTTTAAGGTTGAAACTAAGGATCATAACGTTATCAGAGGTCTAGAACTGGATGGCAGCTACAGAGATCATTTAGCCTAATACTGGTTTAACAAATAATCCGGGAGATCCGTGATACGTGAATGTGCTAGGCCTGAGATGAGACAGCCAATTGTGGAAGAGCAAACACTAGAACCAGTATAAGTTGCTTACTGCTTTCTTATGCTATTAATGAGCACATCGCCTCCTGATATTTATGATATATGGTCATGCCAGCAGCTTTGTCATAAATAGAACTCCCATGGCAGCAATCACTTAATCTTGTAGTTAGAGATGGGGTCTCACCATGTTGCCAAGCTGGCCTTGAACTTCTGGGCTCAGCGATTCTCTCCACAGGCACCTGCTACTGTGCCCGGTGCAGCACTTTGTGTTTTTGAACATAACCTCAAGATGTTATTGTCTTCATAGTAAAACAAAAGATGAGGCTTAGAACTGGATCACTTTGCCTGTCTCTTCTTACCTCCTCCCAGTTCAAAATGCTTGCATCTCTTAATAGCATTCCTTTGGATTTTGCACATGAGCTCAAACTCAAGCCTCAGCGCAATCTTTTTTATAGTTTTAGTCTTTTAGCCAGAGTCCACTTACCCCCCATACCCACTCTGCTTCCTTCATAATGCTGCTTTCCCTGGGCAGAGAATCCTTGCCCTTCTTGTATTATGTCACTTTGTGGGGTTGGTGTCTGCTACACTTACAGCAAGTCCAGAGATTTTTTTTTTCCACCACATTTGCAGGAGAACTATTGGCATGGCAAATGACAATTGTTTTAATGTGAAGTGAAACTGAAGTTGATGTTCATTGAGAGGTTTCTAATTTCTAGAGGTGGGTTCTTTTTTTGGCATATGAAGTTGCAGCATATTAAGAGAATTTACAGTAGTACAGATGGGGTTATCCCATCCACAACTTATGATGGGGTTACATAAACTAAAAACGTGTTTAATACACCTACCCCACCGAATATTGTAGCTTGGGCGTAGCCTAACCTATCTCAGACATGCTCAGAACACTTAAATGTTAGCCTAAAGTTGGGCAAGATCATTTAACACAAAGCCTATTTTATAATAAGGAATTGCCTATCTCATGTAATTCATCGAATACGTACTAAAAATGAAAAACAGTGGCTGCACGGGTACCATTATAAAGTCAAAAAGTCATAAGTCGAACTGTCTATATTATGGTTTTCCAAATTTTGATTTGTTTTTAAATACTCTTTCCTTGCCTGGCAGGTAGGCACAACTTACGTAACAGATAAGAGTGAAGAAGATAATGAAATTGAGAGTGAAGAGGAAGTACAGCCTAAGACACAAGGATCTAGGCGAAGTAGCCGCCAAATAAAAAAACGAAGGGTCATATCAGACTCTGAGAGTGACATTGGTGGCTCTGATGTGGAATTTAAGCCAGACACTAAGGAGGAAGGAAGCAGTGATGAAATAAGCAGTGGAGTGGGGGATAGTGAGAGTGAAGGCCCGAACAGCCCTGTCAAAGTTGCTCGAAAGCGGAAGAGAATGGTGACTGGAAATGGCTCTCTTAAAAGGAAAAGCTCTAGGAAGGAAACGTCCTCAGCCACCAAACAAGCAACTAGCATTTCATCAGAAACCAAGAATACTTTGAGAGCTTTCTCTGCCCCTCAAAATTCTGAATCCCAATCCCACGTTAGTGGAGGTGGTGATGACAGTAGTCGCCCTACTGTTTGGTATCATGAAACTTTAGAATGGCTTAAGGAGGAAAAGAGAAGAGATGAGCACAGGAGGAGGCCTGATCACCCCGATTTTGATGCATCTACACTCTATGTGCCTGAGGATTTCCTCAATTCTTGTACTCCTGGGATGAGGAAGTGGTGGCAGATTAAGTCTCAGAACTTTGATCTTGTCATCTGTTACAAGGTGGGGAAATTTTATGAGCTGTACCACATGGATGCTCTTATTGGAGTCAGTGAACTGGGGCTGGTATTCATGAAAGGCAACTGGGCCCATTCTGGCTTTCCTGAAATTGCATTTGGCCGTTATTCAGATTCCCTGGTGCAGAAGGGCTATAAAGTAGCACGAGTGGAACAGACTGAGACTCCAGAAATGATGGAGGCACGATGTAGAAAGATGGCACATATATCCAAGTATGATAGAGTGGTGAGGAGGGAGATCTGTAGGATCATTACCAAGGGTACACAGACTTACAGTGTGCTGGAAGGTGATCCCTCTGAGAACTACAGTAAGTATCTTCTTAGCCTCAAAGAAAAAGAGGAAGATTCTTCTGGCCATACTCGTGCATATGGTGTGTGCTTTGTTGATACTTCGCTGGGAAAGTTTTTCATAGGTCAGTTTTCAGATGATCGCCATTGTTCGAGATTTAGGACTCTAGTGGCACACTATCCCCCAGTACAAGTCTTATTTGAAAAAGGAAATCTCTCAAAGGAAACTAAAACAATTCTAAAGAGTTCATTGTCCTCTTCTCTTCAGGAAGGTCTGATACCCGGCTCCCAGTTTTGGGATGCATCCAAAACTTTGAGAACTCTCCTTGAGGAAGAATATTTTAGGGAAAAGCTAAGTGATGGCATTGGGGTGATGTTACCCCAGGTGCTTAAAGGTATGACTTCAGAGTCTGATTCCATTGGGTTGACACCAGGAGAGAAAAGTGAATTGGCCCTCTCTGCTCTAGGTGGTTGTGTCTTCTACCTCAAAAAATGCCTTATTGATCAGGAGCTTTTATCAATGGCTAATTTTGAAGAATATATTCCCTTGGATTCTGACACAGTCAGCACTACAAGATCTGGTGCTATCTTCACCAAAGCCTATCAACGAATGGTGCTAGATGCAGTGACATTAAACAACTTGGAGATTTTTCTGAATGGAACAAATGGTTCTACTGAAGGAACCTTACTAGAGAGGGTTGATACTTGCCATACTCCTTTTGGTAAGCGGCTCCTAAAGCAATGGCTTTGTGCCCCACTCTGTAACCCTTATGCTATTAATGATCGTCTAGATGCCATAGAAGACCTCATGGTTATGCCTGACAAAATCTCCGAAGTTGTAGAGCTTCTAAAGAAGCTTCCAGATCTTGAGAGACTACTCAGTAAAATTCATAATGTTGGGTCTCCCCTGAAGAGTCAGAACCACCCAGACAGCAGGGCTATAATGTATGAAGAAACTACATACAGCAAAAAGAAGATTATTGATTTTCTTTCTGCTCTGGAAGGATTCAAAGTAATGTGTAAAATTATAGGGATCATGGAAGAAGTTGCTGATGGTTTTAGGTCTAAAATCCTTAAGCAGGTCATCTCTCTGCAGACAAAAAATCCTGAAGGTCGTTTTCCTGATTTGACTGTAGAATTGAACCGATGGGATACAGCCTTTGACCATGAAAAGGCTCGAAAGACTGGACTTATTACTCCCAAAGCAGGCTTTGACTCTGATTATGACCAAGCTCTTGCTGACATAAGAGAAAATGAACAGAGCCTCCTGGAATACCTAGAGAAACAGCGCAACAGAATTGGCTGTAGGACCATAGTCTATTGGGGGATTGGTAGGAACCGTTACCAGCTGGAAATTCCTGAGAATTTCACCACTCGCAATTTGCCAGAAGAATACGAGTTGAAATCTACCAAGAAGGGCTGTAAACGATACTGGACCAAAACTATTGAAAAGAAGTTGGCTAATCTCATAAATGCTGAAGAACGGAGAGATGTATCATTGAAGGACTGCATGCGGCGACTGTTCTATAACTTTGATAAAAATTACAAGGACTGGCAGTCTGCTGTAGAGTGTATCGCAGTGTTGGGTAAGACTTTGAACAAGCTTGTTCTCAGGCTTTGATAAGTAGTGCTGTGTGCCAGCTGTATATTATCCCTAAAAATAAGTAATAAGATATATATGGTACATATTTTGACATGCATATACATATTTGCATCCTGACTAGGCTGCCCACAGCAATTTAAGTTACTTGAAACTTGCTTTTATCTTAGTAGCCCTTTGGCCTTTCTTCAGTTTTTTTTTTTTTTTTGAGACATGGTCTTGCTCTGTTGCCCAGGCTAGAATATGGTGACACAACCATGGCTACTGCAGCCTCGACCTCCCAGGCTTAAGTGATCTTTCCACCTCAGCCTCCCAAGTAGCTGAGATTACAGATATGCACCACCATGCATGGCTAATATTTAAATGTTTGTAGAGAGATGGGGTCTCACTGTGTTGCCGGGACTGGTCTTGAACTCCTGGGCTCAAGTGATCCTCCTGCCTCGGCTTCCCAAAGTGCTGAGGTTACAGGCATGACCCATTGCGCCTGGCCCTTTCTTCAGTCTTTAATAATCGAACAAAAGGTTTTTGTTTTTAGACAGTGTCTTGCTCTGTTACCCAGGACAGACCTCTTGTGTCAGCCTCTTAGGTAGCTAGGATTTACAGGTAAGCACCGGCGTGCCCTGCTTTATTTTTTTGGTGGGGGAAGGGGGAAGGGAGTTGAAGCTTCCCTATGTTGCCCAGGCTGGTCTTGAACTCCTGGCCTCAAGTGATCCTCCAGTCTCCCAAAAGTGCTGGGATTACAGGCATGAGCCACCGCTCCCGGCCCAAAAGATTTTTAAATGTGTTATACTTCATGAGACAGGCTTTATTTTAGATCGAATTTTATTTGTCAATAAAAAGTTGAGCTTTTTATTATTTGGTGAATACTGTTTCAAGGTGCTTTGTTACACTATCTGTTGATCCAACATTTTAAAATTTTGTTTTATTACAACCTTTGCATTTCAGTGAATCCATCTGCATACAATTTTAAAAGAATCATTCCTTTTTTCTGTAGCCAAATTGTCAAAGATTCTTTCCTACAATTGATTTTTCAAAGCCCTGAGTTAGGAATTTACAATTTGGCAACCATCTCAACTTCATAAACAATTTTGTTCTTTAAATGTCACGGCCAACATTACCTGGAACCATTGCTGTTTTATAGTTTAGGTTTATGTTGTATATGTTTTTTTAATTTTTTAGAGACGGGGTCTTGCTGTTTTCAGACTGGAGTACAATGGGATGACTAGCTCACTGCAGCCTCAAACTGCTGGGTTCAAGCGATTCTCTTTCCTCAGCCTCCCGAGTAGCTGGGACTACAGGTGGTCACCATCACACCTGGCTAATTTTTGTATTTTTGGTAGAGACAGGGTTTTTCCCGTGTTGGCCAGGCTGTTCTTGAATTCCTGACCTCAAAGCGATCTGCCCGCCTTGAGCTCCGAAAGAGCTGGGATTACACGCGTGAGCCACTGTGCCCAGCCGTTTTTTTTTTTTTTTTTTAATAATGGTAGTTTACTTGAATTTGTAACACAGTAACACAAAACTATTTTGATCTGAACGCAAGTATCTAATGGAACAAAATAATATACTTCCTTTTAGTGTGTTGCATTTGGTTACTGGGTAATTTAAAATCCTCAGCACAGGTGTTCAAAAACCAGTCTTCAGACATTGTTTTCATATCAGTGTGCCAACTTTGGCACATTCTGCTAAGTAAGAGGCTTAAGTGTAGCATGTTTCTGCTGTTTTGTTTTTTTTTTGTTTTGTTTTTTGAGACAGAGTCTCTCTGTCGCCCAGGCTGGAGTGCATTGGTGCGATCTTGGCTCACTGCAACCTCTGCCTCCCAGGTTCAAGTGATTCTCCTGCCTCAGCCTCCTGCGTAGCTGGGATTACAGGCATATGCCACGTGTATTAGGCACTGCTAATTTCTGTATTTTTAGTAGAGATGAGGTTTCACCATGTTGGTCAGGCTGGTCTTGAACTGCTGACCTCGTGAACTCTGCCCGCCTAGGCCTCCTGAAGTGCTGGGATTACAGGCGTGAGCCACCGTGCCTGACCTCTGCTCTATCTTTTAGCTTTCCCTTGGCACTTCTATGGTCCAGATGTTAGAGGATAAGTATTTTGATGGGGGAGATCTTTGGACTGTAATTGAAAGTTATCTCTTATAATGAAATGTGTTATAATGAAGACCTATAAAACACTTAGGCTGATAAAACCCCCAAACGATGAAGCCTCACTTTTACCCTCTCTTTTAACAGATGTTTTACTGTGCCTGGCTAACTATAGTCGAGGGGGTGATGGTCCTATGTGTCGCCCAGTAATTCTGTTGCCAGAAGATACCCCCCCCTTCTTAGAGCTTAAAGGATCACGCCATCCTTGCATTACGAAGACTTTTTTTGGAGATGATTTTATTCCTAATGACATTCTAATAGGCTGTGAGGAAGAGGAGCAGGAAAATGGCAAAGCCTATTGTGTGCTTGTTACTGGACCAAATATGGGGGGCAAGTCTACACTTATGAGACAGGTAACTGATTCTTAAAGTTTTGTTATCAGAAAGTCATTTGTGACATTAGGAATAACATACTTAGGTGATCATTTTCCAAACACAGTTACATAAAAGTCAGCCAGTGACTTAATAGGAAGCAAAGGGAAATTACTCCCTGTGTTATAAAATTGAGAATTATATTTACCTGAAACATCGATGCTTAATGTTAAGGGGAATATATGTTAAAAAGGGGAAGGAGGTCAGTCATTCAGGTCATGAGGCTCTTTGACTTGAATTCATTTCCTCAGAAGGTAGGTATATTCATAGTGAACAAAAATACAAAGGCTGTATGAAAAGATGAAAATGTTACAGGTTTATCCTTAAATTAGACTCATTTGCAGAAACGCAAATGAGGTAAGAAAGCAAATACAGTTCATGACCTCTAGCAACTGTTGAAAACTGCTCTTTAGGGATGACATGCTGGTCCTTTTTTTTTTGTTGCCAAGGCTGAAGTGCAGTGGCACCATCACAGCTCACTGCAGCCTCGAACTCCCAGGTTCAACCCTTCCTCCTGCCTCAGCCTCCCAAGTAGCTGGGACTACAGATGTACACCATCATGCCTAGCTCATTTTTAAAAAAATTTTTTATGGCATTGTATTTATCTTCTCTTTATAACCAGGGGTTGACCAGCCACAGAACTTGTAAAGTTTTTTATAGTTTTAAAAGGTTGTAAGAAATAGTAGTAGTTGGCTGGTCCCCGCTGCTCTCCTGCATTATAGTATACTTCTGTTCACCTAGTTTGCTAGAGAGAGGCAGTATAGTGTGTATAGTGATTTCCAAACTTTTTCTTTAAATCAGAATCACCTGAAAGAATGTGACAACATGTAAAAAAAAAAAAAAAAAAAAAGGGCAGCGATTCCATCCTGAAATGGATTCACTTGATTGGAATTGATTCTAAGCATCTCAGTAGTTTTAAAGAGCTCCTAGGTGATTCTATTCTGGCCAGCGTTGAGAATCACTAGGGTAGTGGGTTGGTAAGCAGGCTCTGATGTTTTAAAGGCCAGTTGAGGCCCTATTCCTGTTGTCTCTCTTAGCCTCAACTTTCTCCATGTTAGCAAATGGATTTGAGAACAGAACCAACCTACATGGGATTGTGAAAGTTGTTTTAGAGTGCCTAGCTCTTACATAAGGGTTCATAAGAAAGACAAAAGTTTATGAAACTGTTACTACCAGTCATAAAAGACCTTTTCCTCCCTCATTCACAGGCTGGCTTATTAGCTGTAATGGCCCAGATGGGTTGTTACGTCCCTGCTGAAGTGTGCAGGCTCACACCAATTGATAGAGTGTTTACTAGACTTGGCGCCTCAGACAGAATAATGTCAGGTGAGTTTTTTGTTTCCCACTTAAGTTCTCATTCAGTCATTTAGATGTGATAAAAGATATTTGCTTCTTGTATATGAGCCTTTTAAATCTAATATTTGATTTTTCTGGTGTTACTTTAAAAACATCACTTTTTAAGAACTGCATAGTCTCTTTTTTTTTTTTTTTGAGATGGAGTTTCCCTCTTGTTGCCCAAGCTGGAGTGCAATGGCACGATCTTGGCTCACTGCAACCTCTGCTTCCAGGTTCAAGTGATTCTCCTGCCTCAGCCTCTCGAGTAGCTGGGATTACAGGCGCATGCCATCACGCCCAGCTAATTTTTTGTATTTTTAGTAGAAGCGGGGTTTCACCATGTTAGGCTGGTCTCTAACTCCTGACCTCAGGTGATCTGCTTGCTTCGGCCTCCCAAAGTGCTGGGATTACAGGCGTGAGCCACCGTGCCCGGCCAATAATTGCATAGTCTCTTAATGAGATTTAATCTTTTATACCAATATGTGTAGCTCATGATAGCTATATAACCTAGAAGATGAATTTATGTAATATGATTTGCAAAATGAGTATTCATTTGTGATTTTTTTTTTTTAAGGTGAAAGTACATTTTTTGTTGAATTAAGTGAAACTGCCAGCATACTCATGCATGCAACAGCACATTCTCTGGTGCTTGTGGATGAATTAGGTAAGACATTAAACTTCTCATTTGAAGACTATCTTAAAAACATTTGTACAAATAACTATTTTTCTAGAAGATTATCTGAAGTACATCTAAACAATATGAATGTTTTTAGAGCACGCACTCACCATTGTGGCACAGACCAATAGTTGGAGATAAAAGGTGATATTGTGAAAGGTTTTTGATTACCCATTAATTATTAGGCCTTACACTGTTTAGTTGTAATAAAACATTTGTTATACTACGGGGATGAGAACACTAATAGGAGGACTCAGGAAGTTTATGACCTTGAGCGATACTGTATTTTCTTTAAAAGAAACCTCACTCCCCATGGGCTGCTAAGCAGCCTCGTTTAGCTAAACAAGGCCTATTTATAGAATGCTTTTAGACGTGCATGTACTAACCGATGTTGCTTTTCTGTCCTAGCATTTTTGTTTTAATTCCTTTGAGTTACTTCCTTATGCATATTTTACTTTAACAGGAAGAGGTACTGCAACATTTGATGGGACAGCAATAGCAAATGCAGTTGTTAAAGAACTTGCTGAGACTATAAAATGTCGTACATTATTTTCAACTCACTACCATTCATTAGTAGAAGATTATTCTCAAAATGTTGCTGTGCGCCTAGGACATATGGTATGTGCAAATTGTTTTTTTCCACAAATTCGGTTTTTTGAGAGGGCACTTCTGTTGCTAGCACATGTATCGCTAATATTTTTCTTTCTTAAGGCATGCATGGTAGAAAATGAATGTGAAGACCCCAGCCAGGAGACTATTACCTTCCTCTATAAATTCATTAAGGGAGCTTGTCCTAAAAGCTATGGCTTTAATGCAGCAAGGCTTGCTAATCTCCCAGAGGAAGTTATTCAAAAGGGACATAGAAAAGCAAGAGAATTTGAGAAGATGAATCAGTCACTACGATTATTTCGGTAACTAACTATAATGGAATTATAACTGACTTTAAGTTTCAAAGAAACAGTAAAAGGGGAAGGGATGATGCACTATGAAAAAACAAAAAAACTTTTTTTTTTTTTTTTTTTAATTTTAAGGGAAGTTTGCCTGGCTAGTGAAAGGTCAACTGTAGATGCTGAAGCTGTCCATAAATTGCTGACTTTGATTAAGGAATTATAGACTACGAATTATAGACTACATTGGAAGCTTTGAGTTGACTTCTGACAAAGGTGGTAAATTCAGACAACATTATGATCTAATAAACTTTATTTTTTAAAAATGACCATTTTTCCATTTTCTTTCTAGGAAATTAAACCCTTTTAAGTCTTATCTACCTTCTACATAATGGTTATTGAATACTCCACAATATATTAAGTCTAGATGTTATGGTACATGCATACACTTTCAGGCTGTTTTATACCCACTGTCACCAATACACATAAATGGGGGAGGAAAAGCTATGAAACTGTATAGGGCTGTATATATACTTGTCTCAGCTTAATGCAGGAAATTGTTTTAATTTCCAGCAGTTTTGTCTAAACTGTTCAAAAAAAAACTATGAACAGAGTTCAAATACAGGACTGTTTTGAAGAGACTTTCTAAAGTGTACTTAAAACATAGTAGTTTTTTACCTTTCACAAAACTGAGTTACAAGAATACTTTTGTTTTACAGTGCATCCCTTCCTAGGAAGTCTCATTAAAACACTCACTTTTTCTAGGGGTGGTTTTGAATGCTGCACAGGGAAGGGAAGGAAATAATAGTCTTAACTTTTCTTAAAGGATACCAGAAACATTGCTGGATATAATTTAAGATTAGTGTTTTCTCTTTCATAGAAAGAACGTACATACTGGGACATGAGTACAGTTACAGCAAGTCTAGGTGTGCTAACAAAACAGGGCACATTCAAGTACAATAAGATTTTGCTTGAAATTAAAAACAAACTACATGAGATTAAAGCATTAAAATCATATTTCTCAATCTGAATACATGTTAAAAAAAAAAAATCAAAAGGAACGCAGAAGTGCTAGCTCACATTTTTACCATATTACAAAAGCAATTGGTACCCATGTCCATAAAGGCAGCAACAAAGCTGCTTGTCTATTGAAGATTACTACTGCAAATTGGACTGCATTCAATGCTAGTTGTAAAAACACCAGCTTTTCAGAAGTTGGTATCTGTACAAAATTGCAGCTTATTTTCTTCACTTCTGTCCCTTCAAGTCTTTACACAGTAATGCTAAAACACCCAGCTTTGAGATCCTGAGTCAATATATTGCCACTTTCTTTTTGGTAGCTTGAGCTTCATAGTGTCAACTGACCTTGTGTATCCATTTTTAATACAGTCTCTTCCTGTAGCATGGGCAAATATTTTAAATCTTCTTCCAAAAAAATGTTTTAAGTTATGATGTTACAATGGCAGGACTTTTTCTTTAGGGAAGGAATTCAGTTGTGTTGCAATGTATTAGATTCTATAGGTGGAGCAGAGTCATATAGTGTATCTGTATCATGTGTAGGCTCACCAGCTAATGTACAAGGATTAGACAGTGTTCCAGCACCACAGTCACAGAAAAACCTAAAGCAAAATGAAACCCAAATATTAGAAAAGTGAGGGGGAAAGTAATTGGGTAATATATCAAGCAAGTGTGCTACATACCTATCATGTCTAATAAACTCTACATCATGTCCCTGATGGCACTTCTTAATGCAGTTCACACATATGGCATTTCGATCTGTGGTGTTACAAGTATGACATCTAAAAAGCAAAAGCTTAAATTACTTTTCTCAAACATGTCATTAATGCAAAACATTCCATTCTGTTTATATATTACTATGACCTTTGGCTTTAAGAGGACCAAAACAAAATTCTTTGTGGCTCCAGCCCAGATTAATTCTGAAAAGGAACTTCAATGGAGTAAGTGATTTTCCTGTCATCTGTGTCTTCTGAGGGAAGAGAAATGATTTGTAAATTGTATAAAGGCAGTTCTTTCCACTTTAAAAGCCTCTCAAATCTTTCTGGGCTGAAACAATTTTTGGAGGAGTGAAGAGTCAAAACTGTCACAGTGACTGGGATATATCAAACACTTAACCCTGACATCTTTACCTTGAAATTTCTAGGAAAACATTACACAACATGAGTTACATGAATGACATCAGTTACTGTAGCATTAGGTTTTTCCATAGTTATGGTCTTTGTTTTGTTTTGTAGAGACAGGGTCTCCCTATGTTGCCCAGGCTGGTTTAGAACTGGGCTCAAGTGATCCTCCCACTTCAGCCTCCCAAAGTGCTAGGATTACAGGCATAAGCCACCACGCCTACCCACAGTTACAGTCTTAAACACGATCTTCAAGTAGATTGATAAGATTTTCAGTTAGTTATAGTCTCAACACCGGCAAGTAGCCAAAAATGCTAGGCATTGCTAATTTAAAAAGGAAATCAGTCTTCTTCTTTTCAGGACTCAAATATATTTCTAAGTTACCTGTAGAAATCATGCATGGGATAGCTGGTATAACTTGATATTTTATATAAACATTGGCCTCTACTAACAGCCTTTTCTATGGCATCTTGATTGTTCATTATTTTGTTATCTGTAATAAAAGAATAAGTAAAAATTCACAGGAATGTTAATATTTTAAAAACCAAAGATTATAGGATTATTCTAACAGAAGAGCCACTATTTTTAAGAGCTTTAAATGAAGCTAGCCAATGAAGTAATTGTAAGAAATCAGCTTAGAATAGAATTTTCCTTGTATAAGATACTCCAACCATTTAGAACCAAAGCTCTGTTTCTTTCAAAATCTGTCTTAAACTGTTGCTAACTTGGAGAGTGACATAAGGAATCAAGTTATAAAACGGCTTCTGATTATCTTTCATGGCATATTGCATATATTTATAGGTATAACAGACTCCAACATACCTTTCATTGTCACATTAACACCAGATGCTAAAAATAAGCCTCCAAACCGGTTGTTAAAAATCTGATTGCCTTCTAGTGTTGCAGTTGCGTGATTTGTAATTTCAATACCTGAAGTAAAATTTACAAACAAGTAGATACATCACTTTATATTGCTTCTTAAAAACCTGAAATTAGCAAGCAAATGTAAACTGCTTCTTTTATAGAAGTACATTAACCCTCTTAATGTCTACTGAATAAAATGTAGATACTTATTTCAACCACCAACAGTAACATTCACTTATCAATGACTATGGTCAAAACTGCAATTAACTTTCGCACCAACCTAACTGTCTTAAAGTTTAAATACATGATACTTGGATTTCATTTGCATCCATTTTAACATCTCTTTTTCTGTTGCAGATTTAAATTGGTAAATTCATCTGAGGAATTGAATCTATCTGTATTCCTAGTGGTAATACAAGCCTGCATTTATTCTATCCCAATAAATGTTTCATAATCACGACTAAGCAATAAGAGCAATATTTCTTAGGAGTCTGGCTTAGAGTAGAAGAATCCAGAACTTGATTAGGTGCTCTTGTAAGTGAATGAACAGGCATTCAGCCACTTCAGCACACTTTGCACATTTTAGTTAATAAGCAAAACAAAATGAATATACTCCACATCAAACACTTTGCAGAACTATATATAAGCCACAGGTAAGAAAAGAAAATACAAACCTGCAGCAAATCCATCAAATATTCTGTTTTTCCTTAAGATTGGATGACTATTAGTGCTGATGAGAACACCTGCTTGAGCATTCCTGAAAATATCATTTTCTTCAAGGAGACCTATAATAAAATATTTCCTTAGATTAAGGCTAATGCATATAACAGACTACTAACCTTTTGGGTGGTATTTAGGTTTGCTTTTAGTTTCTTATTTAACTGCATGGTAAAATTCACAGGACTATTTTTTCAGCCAAAACAAGTTTATTAGCAATTCAGAGGTATTAAGGATCTAACAAAATTGCTACAATGACGGGTAAGAGCATTCTGACCAATAATCTGCCATCTCCATGATAGCAGGGACCATGCCTAAGTTTACTCACCACTTCATCTTCAGAGCCAGGTTCATAGGTGATTCTCAATGAATATTGCTGAATTAAAGTTAATTCCTTTGAAATATTTCTAGAACCTCTGTATCCTCTTTGTTTTTAGTTCAGGCAAGCAAGCCCTTATTTCTGGCCCTTATTACTATAATCATTTACTGATGAGTTTCCTTTATTCCAGTTTCATCTGCTGCAGTTTCCAATCAGTTAACTGCAACTCTTATCATGCCTCTTTCTCTAACAAACTACTTTCAGAATAAAGTTTAATATCACCTTGGCTTTCAAAATATCCCTCCAACCTACTTGTTTGTCTTAATGTGAGACATGGTTTTATTTCTGTAGACATTTAATCCCTCTGGTATTTCACATTATTGATCTAAACTTTCACCTGGATGAGTGGGAAAAATCTGACTCAGTAACTTCTTGGGGTCCTCCTGTTCACTCCCTGGGTATTAATATTTCTGGGTTCTGTCCCTCATTTCCCTCTGCATACTCTTTGGGTGATCTTACATCTTGCAACTATTACATATACACTGTTGCTTTTTTATTTTTGAGACAGAGTCTCACTCTGCCACCCAGGCTGGAGTGCAATGGTGCGATCTTGGCTCACTGCAACCCCTGCCTCCGGGTTCAAGCAATTCTCCTGCTTCAGCCTCCCAAGCAGCTGGGATTACAAGCACCTGCCACCACACCTGGCTAATTTTTGTATTTTTAGGTTTCACCATGTTGGCCAGGCTGGTCTCAAACCCCTGACCTCAAATGATCCACCCACCTGGGCCTCCCCCAAAGTGCTGGGGTTACAGGCATGAGCCACTGCACCGGGCCACTGTTGCTAATTCTTAAATCTATTCCTTTAGCTTAGTATAATCAATCACATTCTGGTCATAACCAATTTGGATATTCCAGAAGACAACCTTGGATTCAATGTTTAAAAACTGACCTTACTAATGTTTTCCAGAAACCATTTCCTATATAACTTAACCTCAGTGAAAGGTAGTCACCCACCCAAATCAGAATCCTGAGCACCCATCATATTTCACTTTACTTTCAACCCCCATATTAAATCAATGACCCAGTCCTGTTGGTTCCACCCTTTTTATAGAGATACGGTCTTGCTATATTGCCTAGGCTGGTTTCCAATTCCAGACTCAAGTGATACTCCTGCCTTAGCCTCCAGAGCAGCTGGAAGTACAGGTGTGAGCCACTGTGCCCAGCTGGTTCTGTCCTTTTAAGTATCATTAACATGTCCCACCCCCTGCCCCCCCAACCTTTTCACACCCTTATGCTATCATTTTAGTTTAGGCTCTCATTATTTATTGCCTGAGTTATTTCAAGTCCCTGTCTCTAATCTTGATTATTTCCACTACACCTCAAGTGCTATTGCTAAGATGGAGTCCAAACTCCTTACTGCATATGGAATACCTCATGATTTGGGCCTTGCCCCTTCTGTAGCCTCAACTTTCTGTACCTCTTCCCTTACTTTCAGTTTCCTCTAGACTTTTGTTTACGATGTGCTCCACTCCATCACACTATACATTTTATGGATGTGCTGTTTCATTTAGCATATCTCTAGCATCTGTATCATAGTAGTTGGTACAGAGGTGTTAAATCAGTATTTAAAGAATAAAAGTGAAATAACATCTGGAATGGTCTGTTCGCCTCTCCCAAACCCAATTGCCAGTAAATATCTACTCATTTTTCAAAACACGGCTCAAAAGTGATTTGACTTGCGTGAACCATTTCTCAACACCTTGCAAATAAACCATTCTGTATTGTGTGTCTTCACTATATTTTGTAAAAACTATCTGAGATACGTCACTTTACTGAATTACTAGATCATAAGCTCCTGGAGAGTCTGTCAATGGAATCATCACTGCTTGGCTGTAGTATTAAATTTTGTTCATTAAATCTTGGTATGTTAGAGTAATAACTAGCTATTCTATGTAAGATATGTACAAATGTTGGGTTATTGACATTTCAGGAACAGTGATAGATTTGCATTTGGCAGCTCTGTGAATCTCTGTATACATGCATCTGTAAGGGGCAGGCACTATGGAACTTTTGCCTCAATGCAAAGTGAGTTGACCTTTATGAATACCAAACCAGGCACATCTTGGCTTCATTAATTCCACTCTCCAACAAACACAGTTGAAAACAGTTACAAAAGCAATACCCGTTTACTAAAGACATTTTCAGATATTTACAGATCAATTAATTTCTCACATCTATTTCTATAACTTGACTTTGAAGTTTATTATAATCATATTACTATTCTGAATTTTAAAAGGTCCAGAGAATGTAAACAAATTCTATCTTTAAAAAGGCTTACTGACAACTGCAGACTCAAAGTGGCTACAAAAGGAAAAGTATTGTAAACATTTGTCTCTTAACTCTAGGCACTAATCTCCTAAACCAGTTCAACTTGATAAGGAAAAAGACTTGAGATTCACTCATTTATAACTTAGTTAGCAATGTCATTGATCATTAAAGATATGGAAGAATAATGGAAAACTGGATTTTTCACTAATGCAAAATTAACAACAATACCTCGACCCCCATTAAATATACAGATGCCACCATCTCTTCCATCATGGATTTTATTTCTTCTTAGTGTAGGATTACTATCTGTCTTAATCCAGACTCCAGCCATTGCATTGTCAAATATTTCATTGTCTTCTATACAGCCTAGACCTATAAATGCAAAAATGTAGGTTATCTAGAAGGTATATTTCTTTTTAATTTTTTTTTTTTTTTTTTTTTTTTTGAGACAGAGTCTCTCTCTGTTGCCAGGCTGGAGTGCAGTGGCGCGATCTTGGCTCACTGCAACCTCCACCTCCCGGGTTCAAGTGATTCTCCTGCCTCAGCCTCCCAAGTAGCTGGGAATACAGGCGTGTGCCACCATGTCCAACTAATTTTTGTAATATTTAGTAGAGACAGGGTTTCACCATGTTGGCCAGGCTGGTCTTAAACTCCTGACCTCGGGTGATCCACCCATCTCGGCCTCCCAAAGTGCTGGGATTACAGGCGTGAGCCACCGTGCCCGGCCTAGAAGGTGTATTTCTAAAGTTTATTAACACAGAAAAAAAGATGACAGATTAAACATACCAGAATTATAAACTAGAATTCCACCATTCTGTCCTCCCCAGATTTTGTTGCGTCTGATTTTGGGGTTGCTTCCAGTCCTGTAAATAGAATAGACAATAATACCATTTCAATAGCTTCTACTCCCATATTTTCATGTTACGTGAGGTAAACAGTGGAGAAATCCACATAAGTCACTTAGTAAGAATTAACTATACAATGGAGTCCAAGATGCCCTGAGAAGAAAGTGGTTTAATTTTGCTTAATCCTGTACTTCCCACAGAACATACTTTACTACAGATTATTATTGTAGAGTTTCCTAACATGTAAACTAAATGGGGTTATATTAAGTGACATATATTCCCCTCATATGTAAAATGAAGGACTGAATTACAGGCATGCCTTGGAGATAACTGCAGGTTCCGCTCCAGACCACCATAATAAAGCGAGTATTGCAATAAAGAGAGTCGCGTGAATTTTTTGGTTTCCCAGTGTCTTTACATTATACTGTCGTCTATTAAGTATGCAATAGCATTTCATAAAAAAAAGCACATACCCTAACTTAAAAATACTTTATCGCTAAAAAATGCTCATAACAATCTAAGCCTTCAGGGAGTCTTTTTTTTTTTTTTTTTTTTTTTTTTTTTAAAGAGATGGGGTCTTGCTCTGTCACCCAGGCTGGAGTTGCAGTGGCATGATCATAGCTCACTGCAGCCTTGAACTCTTGGGCTCAAGCAATCCTCCTGCCTAAGCCTCCCGAGTAGCTGGGACTACAGGTGCACACCACCATGCCCAGTTAATTTTTCTATTTTTTGTAGAGATGGAGTTTTGCCATGTTGCCCAGGCTGTTCTCAAACTCCTGGCCTCAAGTGATCCGCCTGTCTCAGTCTCCCAAAGTGCTGGGATTACAGGCATGATCTGCACCTGACCAACTGGCAATCTCTTAAAATAAGACAATTAAGTTTGCCACATAGACTGACTCTTCCTTTCACGGAAGATTTCTCTGTAGCATGCAATGTTATTATAGCATTTTGCTCACAGTAGAATTTCTTTCAAAATTGTTGTCAATCCTTGCCAACCCTGCTACTACTTTATTAACAGGCTTATGTAATATTCTAAATCCTTTCTTTTCATTTCAACTATGTTCACAGCATCTTCAACAGGAACAGACTCCACCTCAAGAAAAACCACTCTTTGCTCATCCGTAAGAAGCAATTCCTCATCTGTCCAAGTTTTATCATGAGGTTGCAGCAATTCAGTCACATCTTCATGTTCCATTTTCTAATTCTACTTCTCTTGCAATTTCTACCACGTCTGGAATTAGTTCCTCCACCAAAGTCTTATACCCCTAAAGTCATCCATGAGGGTTGGAAGCAACTTCTTCCAAACTCCTGTTAATTTTTTTTTTGTCCTGGCCATAAAAACATTTATTTTTGTATTTAGGTTTGATGAATGAACAGCCACGCAGAAATGTGATTGGACACAAAGGATCTGGCCTAACAGTGACGGACAGAGTCGGGAAACCCAGCAAAGCCGCTCTGTACAATTCCCCTTCCCCTGGGTACCCCCCTCGGGAATTAGGATCTTCCAGGGAGAAGGGAGAGAGTGACCTAGCTAGGTTTTATGGCTGGGTTTGAGAGAAAGGAATTCTAGTTTCTAAGACCTGCTTTGAGGAAAAGGAATTCTGGTTTCTGGGACTCAATTTGGGGGAGAAAAGGAGGCAGGAACCAGGAGGGAAGGACAAAGACCTGGCTTCTGAGGCCTTCCAGTCTCCTCTGGGTCAGAGTAGTCCGCATGCCAAGGTGCCATACTTCGGGGTTTAATGAGCCCTGACAGCAGGTCCTTGCAGATTTCACAGGTAACTTGTGATCCAAGTAACTGGCTTTCAGTCCCCCAATTTCAGAGAACTTTAGCAAAGCCTGGTTGAAATTGGCCAAGTGTTAGAAGAACCTCTTCAAAGCTGAAATTCATAGAGTTCTTCAGCCGAGGGCGTAAGAATCCCAGATGTAAGGTTAGCAAGAGTTAGAAGTTCCGGAGTCTTCCCCGCATGCCCCAGCTCTTGAGCCATCAACGGGCCAGAAGCTCACAATATTTGATCCTCCTGTGGCTCAGCAGGGATGTGTTTTAGAGCAGCATGTTCAGAATGAAACTGGCGCACTTAGTCAAGCCTCGAGGGCCTTTTGAAGCCATGCGTGGCCCACGCTGGCCTCATGGGAACACAGGTGCTCCAGCACCCGATGTGTTCAGGACTAGGTAGGGGGGAAACTTCAGCCCTGAAAACATCCCCCTGCTGTCTAGATCAGCCTGCCCCATGGCCAAGGGCGGTGAGAACCCTGGCGACCCCTTGGGTTGCACCTCTGCCAGTACTACAGTTTTGCACTTTGTGGGCAGAATTTTTTTATTTTTTATTTTTTTTTTGAGACAGGGTCTCACTCAGTCATCCAGGCTGGAGCACAGTGGTATAATCATAGCTCAGTGCAGCCTCGACTTCCTGGGCTCAAGCGATCCTCCCACCTCAGCCTCCCGGGTAGCTGGGACCACAGGCGCATGCCACCATGCCTAGCTAATTTTTTCTATTTTTTACAGAGACAGGGTTTTGCTATGTTGCCCAGGCTGATCTTGAACTCCTGGCCTCAGGAGATCCTTCCACCTCAGCCTCCCAAAATGCTTGGATTACAGCACTTTTTCAGATCTCCTCCCAGGAATCATGAATGTTCTTAATGAAATCTGGAATGGTGAATCCTTTCCAGAGGTTTTCAATTTACTTTGCCCAGATCCATCAGAGGAATCACTATCTGTGGCAACTACTGCTTTCTAAAAAGTATTTCTTACATACAAAGACTTAAAAATTGAAATCACTCCTTGATCCACAGACTGTGGGATGGATGCTGTATTAGCAGGCGTGAAAACAACAATCTCCTTGTGCATCTGCATCAGAATTCTTGGGTTACTGGGTGCATTGTCAATGAGCAGTAATATTTTGAAATATTTTTTCTGAGCACTAGGTCTCAGTGGACTTAACATATTCAGTAAACTGTACTGTAAATTCATGTGCTATCATCCATGATTTGTTGTTCCCTTTATAGCGCACAGGCAGAGTAGATTTAGCATAATTCTTAAGGGCCCTAGGGTTTTCATAATGGTAAATGAGCACTGCCTGCAACTTAAAGTCAGCAGCTGAACTAACCCTTAACAAGAGATCAGCTTGCCCTTTGAAGTCAGGCATTGACTTCTCCCCTCTAGCTATGAATGTTCTGGATGCATCTTCTTCCAATATAAAACTATTGAGTCTACACTGAAATCTGTTTAGTGTAGCCACCTTCAACAATGATCTTAGCTATATCTTCTGGGATAACTTTCTGTAGCTTCTATCTCAGCATTTGCTGCTTCACCTTGCACTTAGCTTTTTTTCTTAAACCTCATGAATCAACCTCTGCTAGCTTCAAACTTTTCTTCTGCAGCTTCTTTACCTCTTTCAGCCTTCATAGAACTGAAGAGAGTTGGGTCCTTGCTCTGGATTAGGAATTGGCTTAAGGGAATGTTGTGGCTGGTTTGTTCTTCTATCCACATCACTAAAACATTCTCCATATTAGCATAAGTCCATTTTTTTGTTATTATTTTATTTTGCTTTGAACCCTGAGAAACTAAGCAATAAGGTTGTTTTGCTTTGCTTTATCATTCATGTGTTTACTGGAATAGCATTTTTAATTTCTTTCTAGGACTTTTCCTTTGCATTCACAACTTAGCTAACTGGACAAGAGGCCTAGCTTTTGGGCTATTCAGCCTTTTGACATACTTTCCTCACTAACCTTAATCATTTCTAGCTTTTGATTTAAAGTGAGAGATATGCAACTCTTCCTTTCACTTCAACACTTATAGAGGCCATTTGAGGATTACTAATTGGCCTAATTTCGATACTGTTGTGTCTCAGGCAATAGGGAAGCCTGAGGAGAGGGACAGAGATGGGAATGGCTGCTTGGTGGAACAGTCAGAACACACACAACGTTTACAGATGAAGTTTGTTGTCTTGGGCGCAGTTAATGGTGTCCCAAAACAATTACAATAGTAACATCAAAGATCACTGATCAGGGTGGGTGTGGTGGCTCACGCCTGTGATCCCAGCACTTTGGGAGGCTGAGGCGGGTGGATCACCTGAAGTCAGGAGTTTGAGAACAGCCTGACCAATATGGAGAAACCCCATCTCTACTAAAAATACAAAGTCAGCCAGGCATGGTGGCACAAGCCTGTAATCCCAGCTACTTGGGAGGCTGAGGTTGCAGTGAGCCGAGATCGTGCCATTGCACTCCAGCCTGGGCAACAAGAGTGAAACTCCGTCTCAAACAAACAAAAAGGATCACTGATCAGAGATCACCATAACAGACATAATGATAATGAAAAAATGTGAAGTACTCTAAGAATTATAAAAATGAGACACAGAGACAGGAAGTGAGCACATGCTGCTGGAAAAAAATGGCAGAGAGATCTGCTCAACACAGTATTGCCACAAAACTTCAATTTCTGAAAAAACACAGTATCTGTGAAGCACAATGAACTGTAAAGTGTAATAAACAGAGGTAAGCCAGTATATGATCATTAGTACTGCTAGAATTCCAAAGACTTAAAATATTAGAGGGGTATCAAAAACTATTAATTTTACAGAAATAGCATAAAACAGAAGCTTCATTTTATTGAGTGCCAATGATATGCCAGGCATAATGCACAAGTATTTTAATACAGACTTCCACTCTCCAAGTATGAAGGATCATATTGGCAGCTGATGTGACTCTCATAGTGGAAAGCAGAACGGTGGAAGTGAGCTCTTATGGCACATGTGCCAGTGGCTTCTGTCCTCACCTAGACCAAGGAAAGCTACATTCTGACACTTTAAGTCAAGATTATTTTAAGAATGTGAATATATATACAATAGGGGGATAAAGATTGGGCATTAAACAATAAGCAAATTTCTTTTACACACCCCACATACTCCTAACTCCCTCCCAAAAGATAGCCAAATATGAAAACATTTACCTTATCTGAACCCCTGAATACATATGATTATAGATATCATTGTCTTCTAGCACTCCATGTCCATTGTCATAAAAATAAACACCAACCTAAAATTTAAAAAAAAAAAAAAAAAAGCTTTTTCAAGGGACAAGTATTTACAAAACAATGTATTTCCCATCCAAGAGTCCAGGCTAATCCTACCTGCTTGCCACTGTGTATCCGGTTTCTTCTCAGTACTGGAGTGCTGCCAGTTGTCACCCAGACTCCAGCTAGAGTGTTACTATAAACTTCATTCTCTTCTATTACTCCTTGTCCCTTTTCATGCTAAATAAAAATTACACTGGTTATAATATTTATCTTCTATAAGCAAGGCGTTTATACTCTGTTACCCCCTTTATAGACAGTTAAAAATTTTTCCATTTTTGTTTTTTCATCCGAGTAAGGAGGTAATGGCAATATTCTTTTGTTTTGTTTTGTTTTGAAATGGAGTCTCGCTCTGTCGCCCAGGCTGGAGTACAGTGGTGCGATCTTGGCTCACCACAACCTTCGCCTCCCAGATTCAAGCAATTCTCTGCCTCAGCTTCCCAAGCAGCTAGGATTACAGGCGTCCGCCACCACGCCTGGCTAATTTTTGTATTTTTAGTAGAGATGGCGTTTCACCATCTTGGCCAGGGTGGTCTTGAACTCCTGACCTCGTGATCCACCCGCCTTGGCCTCCCAAAGTGCTGGGATTACAGGTGTGAGCCACCGCGCCCGGCCAACATTCTTTTTATGTAGCCTCTACCTGAGTTTTAAGCTTTCAAAAATTTTATACTGTTCTTTAAGTGGTTTTATACTTTTAATATCACAGTAAGAGTAGCAGTAGCATTCAATTTTCTTTAGCAAAAGAAATTAATTCACCCTAGGATGTGTAACAAACTGACGACCTCTCATTTAGTAATAAATTAACAGTTACTTCAAAGCTATTTCTGGAGAAATCAATTCAAAATGATATGGCTTCATGTTCCCAAAATTTTTACTTTTAGCAGGTAACTGAGGACATGTGCATCTCTAGAACCATAAATGAAAATTAAAAGTAATGCCTTGCATAAGGACCTTTTTGAAATTTCCTACATTTTCTTACTTGAATCAGTTGCAAAATTTTAGATACCATGAGTGAAGACGATTAATACACAGGTTTCAAAATTTTGAAAGTTATTATATTTTAACATAAATTCAAATGAAAAAGTGGCAGAACTTCGTGACTCATACAGTAGTCATACTCGTAAAATTCTGGTGTAACAAATATAATAGACTGCAAATGAACTGCTGCTGAGGCTAGCCCATATTGCCAATAATAAAGACTTTAATAAAAAGGTGTTTCTCTTATGCCTAAATTTAGTCAGCTGCTGAGTAAATTTTACATAATTAAACACAAACTTAAAATCAGAAGTCATTAAGATACTGGCAGGGAGAAGAAGAACGTTATTTATTGTCTAACTATTAAAGACAGTCACAAATTCATACCTCAAAAGTTGAATATGGCCTACCTAAAAGCTTGAGGAGAAACCCTTTATCCCCATGGTTTTGATGCATGAGTTTATAGGGAACTATATACATTAACTTACCACATAAATCCCACCATGCTGGCCATCATGAATTTTGTTATGCCGAACAATTGGACAACTGTTTGTCCTAATTTGAATTCCTGCTAATGCATTGCCTATTTAAAAATAAAAGTTACAAGGTCAACATTTGTGAGCCTAGAGAATACAGTAAGGATTTTACATTAGGTAGTGGTTAAAATTCTTACACTAGAATTTTAGTGACCATTACAAGACAAAATTAAGAGAACTAGAAGTGTAAATAGATGCAGAGAGCTGCAGGCAGTATAGCATAGTTGTGCTATGCTATACTGTGCTATGCTATGCTACAGTTGTGGAGCCGAGCTGCCACATTTCGAATCCCAGGAATTCCACTTCCTGTGTGACCCTGAGTAAGTAATTTAACCTCTTTGTGCCTCTGTATACTGATCAGTAAGTATCTTTGTGCCTCTGTATCCTTATCAATATTTAATGGTATCTACCTCACAGTGTTGATGTATTATATGACTTAACTCAGGTTAAGATGCTCCGCAGAGTGCCTATACTTAGTAAAGCTTTATGTAAGTATTAACCAGGTTAGAGTTACCAGAAGCGAAAGCCCAGGCACATACTGGTGTCTGGCACACAGATATCTACTGACTGTTTGCTGATTTAATGTTCCTAAAACTTTAATGAGGAATAAATATTTTCTTTCTCTAATTAGCACAAAGTATATTAAACTACCACAGAAACAATTAACTATTAAAAAACAGAGTGAAACTACGGAAACTGCAGATATTCCTTGGGACTAAGGTCTTATTTATATTTTCATCCCTGGTATCTGGCATAGTGCCTGTGAATAAATATCACAGAATAATCTTTATTAAGCATTTAGGCCAGGCGTGGTGGCTCATACCTGTAATCCCAACAATCTGGGAGGCTGAGGCTGAAACAGGCAGCTCACTTGAGGCCAGGAGTTCAAAACCAGCCTGGCCAACATGGCAAAACCTGTCTCTATTAAAAATGCAAAAATGGCCAGTCGCGGTGGCTCACACCTGTAATCCCAGCACTTTGGGAGACCGAGGCAGGCAAATCACAAGGTCAGGAGATCGAGACCATCCTGGCTAACATGGTGAAACCCCGTCTCTACTAAAAATACAAAAAATTAGCCAGGCGTGGTGGCGGGTGCCTGTAGTCCCAGCTACTTGGGAGGCTGCGGCAGGAGAATGGCGTGAACCTGGGAGGTGGAGCTTGCAGTGAGCCGAGATTGCGCCACTGCACTCCAGCCTGGGTGACAGAGAGAGACTCCGTCTCAAAAGAAAAAAAAAAAAAGCAAAATTGAGCCGGGCATGGTAGCATGCACCTGTAATCCCAGCTACTCTGGAGGCTGAGGCATGAGGATCGCTTGAACCTGGGAGGCAGGGGTTGCTGTGAGGTGAGATTGTGTCACTGCACTCCAGCCTAGGCAACAGAGTGAGACTCTCTCTCAAAAACAACAACAACAAAAATTAAAGGGCAGCGCATGAGACTCACACCTGCAATCCCAGAATTTTGGGAGACCAAGGCGGGAAGATCACCTGAGGCCAGGAGTTCAAGACCAGCCTGGTCAACAAGGCAAAACCCAGCCTCCACAAATAAATGAGTGGGGCATGGTGGCACATGCCTGTAGTTCTAGCTACCAGGGAGGCTGAAGCAGGAAGATCACTTTGAGCCCAGAAGTCTGAGGCTGCTGTGAGCCATGTTTGTGCCACTGTGCTCCAGTCTGCACAAGAGAGTAAGACCTCATTTCTTTAAAAAAGAAAAAAATTAAAGAGCTGGATCAGTGCTTCCACTTGGGTAGTTTCAAAATGTTCCATCATTCTGCTAATATCAAGAAGACATACAAATCTGTAAGTTTTATAGAACAAAACCATATGCTTACCATAAATGTCATTTCCTTCAATAAGGCCTCGTCCATCACCAAAGATGTAAACTCCTCCTTGATTTCCATTAAATATAGAATTTCCCCTATAATTATGCGAAATAAAAAAAAAGAAGACATCTATTCAGCCAAACTTACTTGTTTTATACAACGGTAAGGCCCCTCATGGTCATATAACAAATTACATAACTTCTAAGGCCTCAATTTCTTCGTTATTTCTAAGGCCTAAGACTTTGGAAAAGTCAGACTACTATTTGAAAGAACATATGTAGCATTCTTAAAAATTCCCCTCAAAACAGCTAATACATTCAAAACAATTTTTTAGCTGATCTAGAAACATTTGATGACTATTAACAAGATGGAAATCCCAAAATCTACTTCCATAAAGCCAATGGAAAATAAAATTTGACAATTAAAAATAATTCATAGTGTTTGATTAAATTATAATACCTCTGGTTCTACAATTTTGGCTTATTAAGGGAAAATGACAGCTTGCAGTTTTTGACTTTTTGATAATTTTAGTCTTTCTGGCCAAGAATCTTTGAGATATTTTTCCTGAATTATTCTATTTGCTAACTTCAGAAAAAAGAAGACAAAGTCCTTCAAGCTCCAAGGGGAGGTAACAGTCCTATTTACTCATCTATAATGCAGAGGTAACAGTCCTATTTACTCATCTATAATGCATTTTGATGAATTTAAAATAAAAATCACAGCATTTGCAATTTTTCATAATATCACATATGGTTTATATCACTAATAAAAAGAAAAATAAAAACACCAAAAAATAAATCTGCAATAGCTATGGCTCATTCAGATGCACAGACTTTAACTAGGAAAATCTATTTTACAGGAGTCAAATGTCTAACAAAAACTTTCAAGAGTTAAAGCTCAATATCTTGACTTTTAAGCAAACCTTGAAGTGAAAAAGTAATTTTCACCCATAATTATATGTAAATACCTTATTGTTGGGTCACTATTTGAGGTAATCCATACACCTGCAAAGTTGTTTGCATAGATTTTATTCTCTATGAATTGTCCTCTTCCTTTTTCATGGACATATATTCCTCCAGTCTGCCCATGGTGAATTTCACATCGAACCACTGTAGGGTTAGCATAGGCTTTTACTTCAAAGCCTGCTATCCTATTTCTGTGTATATTGCAACTTTCAAAGTAACCCTGAAAAATACAGAAATTAAATCTGTAGGTAAAGCCTACTTTACAAAAAAAGAAATGCCATTTAAAAAACATTTCAATGCATATCTAAAAATTAAGTATTAGAAACATTTAAGGCTGGGCGTGGTGGCTCACGCCTGTTAATCCCAGCACTTTGGGAGCCCTAGGAAGGTGGATCACCTGAGGTCAGGAGGAGACCAGCCTGGCCAACATGGTGAAACCCCGTCTCTACTACAAATACAAAAATTAGCTGGGTGTGGTGGCTCACACCTGTAATCCCAGGTACTTGGGAGGCTGAGGCAGGAGAACTGCTTGAACCCGGGAGTCAGAGGTTGCAGTGAGCCGAGATTGCGCCACTGCACTCCAGCCTGGGTGACAAGAGCAAAACTCCGTCTCAAAAAAAATTTAAAAAAAGTTTAAGAATAAAAAGTAGGTATATATACTAAGCTTCAAGTAATGATCATGGAAAGAAAAAGATTTAAATGTTTTAATTTTTTTTTTTTTAACAGACAAGGTCTCACTCTGTTGTCCAGGCTGGAGTACAGTGGCACAATCATAGCTCACGCAGCCTCAAACAATCCTCCCGCCTCAGCCTTCTGAGTAGCTAGGACTATAGAAAGGCACACACCACCATGCCTGGCTAATGACTTAAATGTTTTAGCAAAACAAAGAACTATACATCCTCTAATAAGTCCAAGTACATTCAAAGGCATGAAGGAAAAACAGCAAAACATCTATTCGATAAATGTAGACGAATACCATTAACTAGTAAGTACATATCCTTCAACAAAAGGTTAAAGTCATTAAGAATATAAACTCTGGCTGCCTTAAAAATGTCCCAACAAGTCAGCTTCTAAAAGTTGTGGCTGGGCCTCCCAGCACTTTGGAAGACCGAGCAGGGAGGACTGCTTGAGCCCTGGAGCTCGAGACCAGCCTGGGTAACAGTGAGACGTCGTCTCTACAGAAAAAGTTAAAAACAAAATTAGCCAGGTGTGGTGACATGTGCCTATAAGCCTAGTTACTAGGGAGGCTGAGGTGGGAGGACTGTTTGAGCCTGGGAGGTTGAGGCTGCAGTGAGCCGTAACCACACCATCGCACTCCAGCCTGGACAACAGAGTCTCAAAAATAAATAAAGGTTGACCAAAGAACACAATCAGAGTCTTAAAATAAGAGCAATTTTTTAAAAAAGTTCACCTTAGCCCATTAATAGAGAACTGGCTAAATACAATGTTTTTGAAGACTTATGTTCATCCTACACATGTTAAATGAAAAGAACAAGTTTTAAAGTAGTATACATTATGTATAATCTCAATTTTGTTTAAAGGGAATTTGAAGGATGGAACAAAAACATGAGATGATTATGAGTGGTGGAATTATGGATAATTATGTGTTTCTTCATACTTTGAATTTCTTAAATTTCCTATATAATGGACATGTTTTACTTTTATAATGATAATGGAAGTTACCATAATTCTGATATCCTTAGGCCAAAGACTAAATGCAGACTGAATATTAAGAAAAAACGGAATGTGCTTACTCTCTTTCCTCTTTAAAATCCTTTCAGCACTAAGTATTTTTCTCATGTTACTTCCATGTATTGCCTTATATTATTTCTATATTTATATATGTCAATTTCTACCCCATTGTAAGCTCCTGTCTGGACTATTCTAACTTCTGGAGCAGGTATGTAAGACTTTACACACAGTAAGTACTCAAACAAGATTTGATGAATTTTTTTTGCCAAATTTAGTAGAGGTTAAAAAGGGGATATTCTGAATACTCTAGTATACTATATGTTTAACTCTTCAAGAAAACAGGCCTCCAAGAATAACATACAAAAGTAGTTTTCAGACTTCATTTTCTAATAAAGAACAAATTATCTATAAATTATATCTCCATATTTGGATTATAACCTTATTCTTTTTTAAAACAAATCAGGAGCTATATAAAAGATAGCGTCTTCAAATAGAAAACTTTTTCTTTGATTTTATACAGAATAAAAGTGAATACACACTGGGTGTATAACTACACTGTTATGGCAAAACTGACCATCAAAAAAACAAAAAGAGGCTAGACAAAGAGACCTTAATACTAGATTATTCACCATTTCAGATGTTTTCACCCATGAGGAGGGAGCACAATTAGTATAACTCTTAGTCTCTCTCTGCCAAGAGGTGAATGACATATCTGGTGGATTTTTTCTTCTTCTTCTTTTTTTTTTTTTTTAGAGACAGGCTCTCACTCTGTTGTCTGGGTTGGAGTGCAAGGGTGCAATCACTCACTGAAGCCTCAATCTCCTGGGCTCAAACGATCCTCCCCACTCAACCTCCCAAGTAGCTGAGACCACGGGTGCATGGCACCAAGCCTGGCCAATTTTTGTGTTTTTAGTGGAGATGGAGTTTCATCATGTTGCCCAGGCTGGTCTCAAACTTTCAGCCTCAAGCAATCCTCCCGCCTTGGCCTCTCAAAGTGCTGGGATTACAGGTGTGAGCCACCATGCCGGGCCGACAAATCTGACTGGTAAACTTTTACAGTGCTGCAAGCAAAATTTGATACCTCTGAATGCAGTGATACAGTAAAAAAAAATTGATATACACTAAACAGTATTCAAATGCAAGGGATAATCTTTTTGTTTTCTTTAGGTTTTGATTTTACAGAGTTAAGAGACTCAAGTAGATCCACAAGTTTTTTTGTTTTTTTTTTGAGACGGAGACTCACTGTCACCCAGGCTTGAGTGCAGTGGCACGATCTCGGCTCACTGCAACCTCCACGTCCCGGGTTCACGCCATTCTCCTGCCTTAGCCTCCCGAGTAGCTGGGACTACAGGTGCCACCACCATGCCCAGCTAATTTTTTGTATTTTTAGTAGAGACAGGGTTTCACCATATCAGCCAGGATGGTCTCGATCTCCTAACCTCGTGATCCACCCGCCTCGGCCTCCCAAAGTGCTGGGATTACAGGTGTGAGCCACCGCGCCCGGCTGATCCACAAGTTTTTTAAGGCAAATAGCAGCCCTCTCCCTCATTTCCTTTATCCAGAGGGCCCCACTTTTAATTCTTTTAGCTGATTCTTTTGATTCACCTCTATTTTATTAAGTGACTCACTGTACTTAGTCTTCACTTTCCAGTTTTAGGTATTATCCACTGACTTCTATTATGGGACAGCAGAATTTAGCTCTCCTACCTCTCTATCCCCCACAATATATACTCACACATTGTATCCTTTCAGTGTAGTTTTACCTTAATTTTGGTTAGATTAGTGTGCTATTCAGAGTTGAGCCATAAAATATGACTTCTTTGCTGCACAATTTTTTAGATTTTTTTCTCCTTTGCTTAGCTTTCTAGTGACAACTTTATCCTAAACTTGTTGCTAGTTGTCCAAATCACCTCTTCTTTTCATTTATTTTTTTGAGACAGAGTCTCACTCTGTTGCCCAGGATGGAGTGCAGTGGCCCAATCTTGGCTCACTACAACCTCTGCCTCCCAAGTTCAAGCGATTCTCCTGCATCATCTCCTATAAATCACCTCTTAATACATTTACATTTATATTAGGTTTACCAATTTATCTTTCTGAACAGCTTTATTGGAGCTTTAACCTGCTCCAATCTGGTTGGCTGCCCTGGTCACAGGCATGCAGTCATTTACCACATTGTATTAATAAATTAGGTTAAGGATTAAATATGTCACTTAATTCCATCAAATATGGAGTTTATAATCTGTATCTTTTGTTTCAGAGTAACTTTCAAGAAAATAAAGCAGCAAAAAGTTTTCTTTTCTCAACGACCTTAAAATGAGAAGCCTCTACATTGGCACAACAATTTTACTACCTTTAGAAATGACAAAGATTGACTGACTTATAGTTTTATAATTTTGCAAGGAAACTTATTTTTATTATGGATTCAGTTAATGTAATTTTGCTTCAAGATTTTTTTGTTTGTTTGTTTGTTTTTGTTTTTGAGACAGAGTCTCTGTCGCCCAGGCTGGAGCGCAGTGGCGCAATTTCGGCTCACTGCAATCTCTGCCTCCTGGGTTCAAGTGATTCTCCTGCCTCAGCCTCCCGAGGAGCTGGGACTTTTGGTGTGAGCCACCACGCCCAGCTAATTTTTGTATTTTTAGTAGAGATGGGGTTTCACTATGTTGGCCAGGCTGGTCTGGAACTGCTGACCTCAAGTGATCTGCTCGCCTCGGCTTCCCGAAGTGCTGGGATTATAGGCATGAGCCACTGAACCCGGCCTGCTTCAAGACATATTTTAATAGAATGCAACTATTTTGTTAAGCGATACCTCTAGTACAAAATAAATCAATAATACAGAACTGTAAGAAATTAGATTTTTTTTTTTTTTTGAGGTGGAGTTTCACTGTCTCCTAGGCTGGAGCGCAGTGGTATGATCTTGGTTCATTGCAACCTCCAAATCCCAGGTTCAAGCAATTTTCGTGCCTCAGCCTCCAAAGTAGCTGGGATTACAGGTGGGTGCCACCATGCCCAGCTAATTATTGTATTTTTAGTAGAGACGGGGTTTTGCCATGTTGGCCAGGCTGGTCTCGAACTCCTGGCCTCAAGTGATCCACCTGCCTCAGCCTCCCAAAGTGCTGCGATTACAGAGCTACCAAGCCCGGCTGAAAAAAATTTTTTTTAAGAAGACGGGAATCTCCCTGTCACCCAAGCTGGAGCTATCACAGGTCATTACAACCTTGAACTTCTGGGCTCAATCAATCCTCTTGCCTCAGCCTTCCAAGTAGCTAGGATTATAGGCGTGTGCCACCATGCCCAGCTAATTTTTAGAATATTTCTTTAGTAGAGATAGGGTCTGTCTTGCTCAGGTTGATCTTGAACTCCTGGGTTCATGCAGTCCTCCTGCCTCAACCTCCCGAAGTGCTGGGATTACAGGTGTGAGCCACTATGCCCAGCCTCTGCTTTGTCTTTTAATGCAAACCACAAAAGTTCCAACATGTATAAATTTTTTGAAGTAAAAGATTCTTTATTAAATATGACAAAGTAGGCCAGGCGCGGTGGAGCTCTTGAAGTCAGGAGTTCTAGACCAGCCTGGCCAACATGGTAAAACCCCGTCTGTACTAAAAACACAAAAGTTAGCTGTGCGTGCTGGCAGCCATCTGTACTCCCACCTACTCGGGAGACTGAGACACAAGAATTGCTTGAAGCCTGGAAGGTGGAGGTTGCAGTGAGCCGCGATTGCACCACTGCACTCCAGCCTGGGTGACAGAGTGAGACTCTTGTCTCAAAAAAAAAAAAAAAGACAAAATAAAAGGCATTCAAGAGTTTCACAAGAAACTCTCCAGATTAAAAAAGAGAGAAAAATGCTATCTTCATTGAAATAAACTTCCACAACTCTAATCTATAAAAACACTTATCAAATACTGTGAAATCTGGATAAGAAAGAGGAGGATGCTGGGAACTAACCAATGTTAGTACCTTAGACTTTCAATGAACTGTAGTTGTCCCCAAGTAACTAAAGGCTATAATAAGCTTAGCTTATTATTATCTTCTAACTAAAGTGATGAAATCTAATGGCATGAATATGCCATGAATTTTTTTATTTTTTGGACAGAGTCTCACTCCTCTGTCGCCCAGGCTGGAGTGCAGTGGCATGATCTTGGGTCACTGCAACCTCCACCTCCCACCTCCCCACTTCAAGTGATTCTCATGCCTCAACCTCCTGAGAAGCTGGGATTACAGGCACACGCCACCACGAGGCAGTGTTTCACAGTGTTGGCCAGGCTGGTCTTGAACTCCTGGGCTCAAGGGATCTGCCTACCTTGTCCTCCCAAAGTGTTAGGATTACAGGCGTGACCCACTGCACCCGGCCTCAAAAAATTTTATAGCTATTTGGCACTGCTATGACATTTTATTTATTTATTTATTTATTTTTTGAGACAGAGTCTTGCTCTGTCACCCAGGCTGGAGTGCAGTGGCGCGATCTCGGCTCACTGCAACCTCTGCCTCCTGGATTCAAGCGATTCTCTTGCCTTAGCCTCTCGAGTAGCTGGGACTTGAGGTGTGCACCAACACACCCAGCTAATTTATGTATTTCTAGTAGAGACAGGGTTTCACCATGTTGGCCAGGCTGTTCTCGAATTCCTGACCTCAGGTGATCTGCCTGCTCGGCCTCCCAAAGTGCTGGGATTATAGGCATGAGCCACCACACCTGGCCTGCTATGACATTTTAATCTTATTTTACAAAAGTAACAACTCTGCACTGAACTGAATATTAAACAAACAAAAGACAATTGGAGAACTGTGAACATTAAGAGAAAATTTGATGATATTAAGGAATTATTCCTAATTATTGAGGAGTGGATTAGCACTGTGGTTATGTGAAAGAAAAAAAAACACCCATCTTTTAAAGACACATGGTAAAATATTTACAAGAGATGATGAAGTCTGGTATTTACTTCAAAATAATCCAGAGTGTAAAAAAGGTAGTAAGATGTATGAGGTATAGATTAAACAAAATTGGCCATGAAATGATAGTTGTTGAAGGCAGACAATAGGTACCTGGAGATTCATTACACTATTCTCTCTACTTCAGTGTACGTTAGAAATATTTCATTAAAAAAATGTAAAAATTAAAGGCAACACCCACACTGGAAGCAAAATAGCAGCAGAAAAACAAAACCACGGAGACGTGGTAACAAACACAGATTTGAGGAACTCACACAACACTAAACAGAACAGAACATAGCAATATAAATAACCAGAAAGATAGCTAAGTTTCTAAAGAAAGGAACATATGGAACAGAAAAATAGTAAAACAATACATCAGCAAAAGCCAAAATATGGATACTGAGGTAGAAGAGCAATCTTTCAAGCAAAGAAGAAAGAAAAAAACCCAATGTGATCTCAAAGTTCTCAGCCATGCTCAATGCTACAATAGAAAAATGTCTACAGAATCGTGAGGGAAAGAAAGAAACTCAGCTAAGTTAAAAGGCAATGGATAGAGATTCTCGCATGGCAAGAATTCAAGCTACAATATCCATAAGGCGTTCTTTAAAAAAAACAAACAAAAAATGGCTGGATGACAAAACCTAGCCATACCAAGAATGAATCAAAATTTAAATTCAAGAATGGAGAAACGATGATAAAAGAACTAATGATAAATAAAGAATAAATATAGACCAATAACTGTAGGAATGCAAATATTTTAAACCTTTGCAAAATAAAAATAAAAATGATGGGGTGGAGATAGATTGAAATACCTTATAAATCTTAAAATGTATAAATCTCATTAATCCTTAATGGAAATATCTATCTATAGCATTGCCTAGACTTATTTTTAAAAATGCTGTAATATTTACAAGCCCAAATCTATTCTTTAAAATGGTATAAGGAGTGTGTGTGTGATGAGGAGTAACTTACTATGGTGAACTTTAATAAGGGACCATCCCATCACCAGAGGTCTTTCAAAAATGATGAACTTGGCCAGGTGTGGTGGCTCACGCCTGAAATCCCATGCAAAGGCACACATCTTACATCTTGGCTCACTGCAACCTCCGTCTCCTGGGCTCAAGTGAGCCTCCTGTCTCAGCCCCCAAGTAGCTGGGACTACAGGTGTGAGCCACCATGCCCAGCTAATTTTTTATTTTTTGTAGAGACGGAGTTTCACCATGTTGTCCAGGCTGGTTTTGAACTCCTGAGCCCAAGCGATCCAACTGCCTTGGCCTCCCAAAGTGCTGGGATTACAGGTGTGAGCCACTGCACCCGGCCATGGTCTAGTTTAGTTTAAAAAAAGAGCTCTGCCTTGGCCAGGCGCGGTGGCTCATGCCTGTAATCCCAGGACTTTGGGAGGCCGAGGCAGGTGAATCACTTGAGGCCAGGAGTTCAAGCCCAGCCTGACCAACATGGTGAAACCCTGTTTCTACTAAAAATACAAAATTAGGCAGGCGTGGTGGTGCATGCCTGTAATCCCAGCTACTTGGAAGGCTGAGACATGAGAATCGCTTGAACCAGGAGGCGGAGGTTGCAGTGAGCCAAGATCACACCATTGCCATTGCACTCTAGCCTGGGCAACAAGGGTGAAACTCGGTCTCAAAAAAAAAAAAAAAAAAAAAAAACAAACAATGAAAATAAAAAAATTTCTTTGTCGTGGAAAATTTGTATAGATGAATCCAACATTCCCAGGATTGCTTAATATTGTATAATAGGCAACAAAACCTCACCATAATCCTATTTGCTACAATGTGGTGACCCTCTCTCCCATCTTGGACTCCGCAACAAAAATTTTTACCAATGCTGTATTAGGACTTGAAAATTACCTCAAGGAAAATTTGACATTAAATGAAAAAAAATCTGAAAAGACATTCAAAACATTATTTTGAAATGGTGATCTCAGAGCTCAAAAAGTCATGTCTCTAGAAAATTATGTAAAACTCTAAGGTAATATTTAAAACACAGTATATTCCATAAGGATGCCTAATGTTAACTGCTGCATAATGGTTTTAAAATTGGTATTTTATCACTGTATCTCCTATCAAAGCTCTGCCAGTTTAAAATTTTCAAGAGGAATTAAATGAAAAGCAAAATAACAATGAAACCATTATTTCTCAAAGTATACTCTACAAACTGTGTTAGATTCACTTATGTTGTTTATTAAAAATACATATTCTAAGCCCCATCCTTGGAAATTTTGATTTACTAAACCGGAGGATACAGGAATTTTCTTTAAAACAGAAAGCTTTTGCGTGGCTTTTATGAACACACATTTAAGACTTAATTAACGAGTTATACCTTACTCTCCTCAAAGATCACATATATTGCCTAAGAACGCTATCACCTCTACATGGATATGTCTGATGCATAAATTTATAGAATAAATATTTCATATTAATTTTAAAATATAATGCTGAAATTGCTTTTAAACCTATACTCTTCAATTCAGATAATTTGGTGATGAGAAAATAATGCTGAAACATACTTGGAATTTAACTGATACAGAAGTCCGTTTTTCTATTAAAAATAAGTGTTCTTACCATGCCATGATCAAATGTGAACACACCAACATCACGTCCATGATGAATATGATTCCGTCTAATAATTGGGTTTCCATGATTTTTAACCCAAATCCCAGCTAACGCATTATTGGAAATTTCATTATCCTCATATATTCCCTACAACAAGTAATCAGAAACAAACATCAGTAGAGCTTTTAAACATTTTCTAAAAAGAAAAAAACCACACAAAATTAAAAAATACCTGTGCATGATCTGTTATATATAGTCCAACATTTTCACAGTCACTGATGTTACAGTGCTTGATGGTGGGACACGCTCCTTGACCACTAACACATACTGCAGAACCAACTGTAGAAAAATTATTTATTTATGTAAAAACCTACTGGGCAACATACAGTGACTCAAAATTTTATTGTAAAATATAAAGAAAACACTAACCTGTACATGTACTTCGGATGATACAGTGATCAATAATAGGGCTACAATTTACTGTAATCTCTAAGCAGTGGTGTGCATTGTGGTGTTGTGCAGATTTGTCATCAGGGTTAAACTGAAAAGTAAAAATTTTGTTTGAAATAAACAATTACTGCCTTTATGATTTCAATGTGTATTTTAAATCTTAACATTTCTTACCCTTATTGTCATATATCCAACATAAGCATCTTCAGAGCCTTCCATAAAAACGAAGGTTGAATCTCTAGTGTTTTCAATTATAACTTTGTCTGCCACTTTCCCAGGTGCTGTGGAGAAGATATTTTAAAGAATATTACCTTTATTCGATTTCAACAGATGGGTATCTTTATGGAGGGGGAACTTACTAAAAACATTAGTACTGAGTAGTGGGACTAATACTCACTATCAGTTAACTATGTTTCATCATCAGCCTTTACTATATTCAAATCCACGCACAGTATTACTTCTAATAACATTTAACTATAAATACTATGAATATAAAATGAAACGGCATATTAAAAAATGGTTTCTTGTGGAAACAAAAACAAAAAATGGTTTCTTGTGGAAACCATTCTGTTTCCAGCAGCAGCACTGGAAACAGAAGCTCAAGAAGAGAAGAGACCTCTATTTAAATTTATTTCCAACAGTGGCCTCAATTTAGAAAGTAATAAAATCACCAGACAAACATTTGCTCAAATCTATTCTCCCCATCTTCATGAGGAGATAGAGGAAGAAAGCAAAAGAGGCTGTAAATGCAAATTTCACTAGCAAATAATAATTACTAGCTATCTTAAAATGTTCTATGTACTGTATCCTCAAAATAAAAAAAAAAACCACAAATCTTCAAATGACTCAGTGTTTGACAGATATTACATTTATTCTTAGAAACCTGACCATAAATAGCTTTGAAATAGTACAAAAGTATTTAAAAATTCTATTTCAGTTCCTTTAAAAACATAGCAATAGAAATATTAGCATCTTTCTTTGCAATTCTCCTGCCTCAGCCTCCAGAGTCGCTGGGATTACAGGTGCACACCACCACACCTGGCTAATTTTTGTTGTATTTTTAGTAAAGATGGGGTTTCACCATGTTGGCCAGGCCAGTCTTTAATTCCTGACCTGAAGCGATCCACCCACCTCAGCCTCCCAAAGTACTGGGATTACAGGTGTGAGCCACCACACCTGGCTGCATCTTTATTTTCAAATAAAAGATGAAAAAGCTATTTTTCTTCGTTTAATGAATAACTGAAGGCAACTGGAGACAGTACTAACATTAGGAAACATATACAGCCAGGCACAGTGGTTCATGTCTGTAATCCCCGCACTTTGGAAGGCCGAGATGGGCAAATCACTTGAGGCCAGGAGTTTGAGACCAGCCTGGCCAACATGGCGAAACCCTATCTCTGCTAAAAATACAAAAATTAGCCAGGCATGGTGGTGCATGCCTATAATCCCAGCTACTTGAGAGGCTGAGGCATGAGAATTGCTTGAACCCAGGAGGCAGAGGTTGCAGTGAACTGAAATTGTGCCACTGCACTCTAGCCTGGGTGACATAGCTAGACTCTGCATCAAAAAAACAAAAAAGGTTGGGGGGGGCGGCGGGGAGAAATAAATTTATATACAGCTATAATTTCTGAACTCTTATGTTTTCACTTCCTTCACTTAAAATATGTGTGATATCTTCATTCCTACTTTACCAGCAGGATATTATAAAACTGGATTTTAAGTCACTAGCATTTTAAAAATCCTATCACATAAATGAGTAAAATATTAAAATTTTAATGACAATGCATTTCAAAATACCTGCACCAATCATGGTGATTGGAGATTCAATATATATCCATTCATCAGTATATATTCCAGAATGAACAAAGATAAGTCCATCAAAATGAGCCTCTTGTACCCCACCAAGGGCATCTTCAATAGTATCATAATACTAGAAAAAAATAAATGTGTCAGTACAGAACTGAAAGATTACCATTTTAAGTCATAAAAATAAAAATCAAACATACCAACATATTTTCTCTTCCTTTATATCTTGCAGGGTTACTGTAGAAATGTTCAGCAAATCCTGGCTTTACATGTGCACCTTTATACTAAAATGTCAAAAACAAAACAAAACCATTGACTACTAACATAAACCTTATATTTAAATTAATGTACAATTGCATGAACAACTTTTATTACAAATCAAAAATAATTCTCAACTATTCCAAATAATTTTCTGTCAGAGTACAATGTAAAATCTAAAACAAGTTATGATCCGGTAATATCCAGAAACAAAGAACAGGGTTTCTCAATCTCAGCATTACTGATATTTTAGGTCAGTTAATTCTTTGTTATGGGGGCTGTCCTGTGCACTGTAGGATGTTTAGAGGTATCCCTGGCCTCACCCAGCCAAATAGCAGCAGCACACTCTCCTCCCATTGTGACAATCAAAAAATGTCTCCCGACATTGCCAAATGTCCCACAGAAAGCAAAATCATCTCCAGCTGAGACTCACTCACGAAGGGCCGTATAACAATTAAGCTAAATGTGGAACTTTAAAACAACTGCTGAACAGTAATAATTTAAATACAAGTTCAAACAGACCCATTGAAATCACAACTGCTCTTAGGCTACTAATGCTTACTGTACTAACTTATTAATGGGGGGATATGTCAGTAGTGAAAAGAATTGCTGAATATTCTGTTGGTTGATAAATGTTCATTAAAACCTACTCAACTTTTTTTTTTTTCCTGAGACAAGAGTCTCACTCTGTCGCCCAGGCTGGAGTGCAGCAGTGCAATGTCAGCTCTCTGCAACTCTGCCTCCTGGGTTCAAGTGATTCTCCTGCCTTAGCCTCCCAAGTAGCTAGGACTACAGGTGCGTGCCACCACGTCCGGCTAATTTTTGTATTTTTAGAAGAGATGGAGTTTCACCATGTTGGCCAAGCTGGTCTCGAACTCCTGACCTCAGGTAATCCTCCTACCTCAGTCTCCCAAGGTGCTGGGATTACAGGTGTGAGCCACCACGCCCAGCCTAAACTTATTTCTTAAAAGAAAGTTATTTACAAATGTATAATATAAACCAATATATTCTATTTATATTTCATACCAACTGCTGGAAACTCTCTTTCCAGGGATTTGGATGTTCATACTCTTCTGGATTAATCTGGTAGAATTTTCCAGGTTCAGGATGCATCATAGGGCGAGTATATTCAAATACTTCCATATATAATCGTTTCCTGAACAGAGAAAGGAATTAAAATTTTCTTGATAAAATGTCCTTTAGATTAATACAGTTTTGAACAACTATAACAATTATTTGAGGCCTCAAAAACTTGAGTAAGAAAGTAAGAATAGACAAAAATGAATATTAAATCACAGTATTTTTTTTTTGAGACACAGTCTCACTGTCATCCAGGCTAGAATGCAAGTGGCATGATCTCGGCTCACTGCAACCTCCCTCTCCCAGGTTCAAGCGATTCTTCAGCCTCAGCCTCCTGAGTAGCTGAGATTATGGGCATGCGTCACCACGCACAGCTAAAAACAGGATTTAAAACGTGAAAACGTATTTTTCACATTTAAAATTTTCAGTGTAGTTGCATATGGAAATTATGTTTTTTTCCTTTTTTTCTTTGAGACATAGTCTATTTCTATCACCCAGGCTGGAATGCAGTGCCACGATCTCAGTTCACTGCAACCTCTGCCTCCTGGGCTCAAATGATCCTCCCACCTCAGCCTCCCAAGTAGCTGGAACTACAGGCACATGTTACCCAGGCTGGTCTCGAACTCTGGAGCTCAAGTGATTTACCCACCTCAGCCTCCCTAAGTGCTGGGATTACAGGCGTGAGCCACCATGCCTGGCCGAAAATTAGTTTTCCTGCGAAAATTTTCACAATGTAACTGCGTATGAAAATTTGTCCACACAGAACAACAAAAAGTTTCAATTTCCTTACAAACTGTTTACTCAGGAAGGGGAAAAAAGTTATCCTTACTGTAAAAACATCATGATTATCACTTAAAAAGATAATTTTCTTTCTTTTCCTTTTTGAGACAGAGTCTCACTCCCGTTGCCCACACTGGAGTGCAGAGGCATGATCATGTCTCATTGCAGCCTTAACCTCCCAGGTTCAAGTGATCCTCTCGTCTTATTTTTTGATTTTTTTTGTAGAAATGAGGTCCCAGTATGTTGCCCAGGCTGGTCTCAAACTCCTGGGCTCAAGTAATCTGCCCACTTCAGCCTCCCAAAGTGCTGGGATTATAGGTGTGAGCCACTTCGCCTAGCCTAAAAAGATAATTTTCAGTAAAAATACTTGAACTTAATTTGTCCTATATCTTCAGTCCATTTATATCCTATCAAGAACAATGAAATCTTCAAACTGGAGTAATGGCTAACTATTATCATTTCTGGTACAGTGAGCAATGCTGTTTTGTTCTGCTGCTCTTCATTCTCATTTCTCCTTTGTAATTTTTCTCTTAAATGTAAGGTGTGGGCCGGGCACAGTGGCCCATGCCTGTAATCCCAGCACTTTGGGAGGCCCAGGCAGGAGGATCACCTGAGGTCAGGAGTTCAAGACCAGCCTAGCCAACATGGTGAAACTCTGTCTCTACTAAAAATACAAAAAAATAGCTGGGCATGGTGGCAGGTGCCTGTAATCCCAGCTACTCAGGAGGCTGAGGCAGGAGAATTGCTTGAACCCGGGAGGCAGAGGTTGCAGTGAGTCAAGATTGTGCCACTGCACTCTAGCCTGGGCAACAAGAACGAAACTCCATCAAAAACAACAACAAAAACATATATATATATGGTGCACCTTTTGTGCATCATAAAAGTAATACATATAACCGTTGTAAAACAAAGAAGTGTAAAGAACTATAGTTTCAATATATTAACTATTAACAGTCTGCCATATTTGCTTCCACTCATTTTATCTACAGATCATTTATTATAGTTGTGATTATATAGCATATACAATTTTGTACTCTGTTCTTTTCTTTAAAAAACAGGGTCTCCGTCTGCCGCCCAGGCTGGAGTGCAGTGGCACGATCACGGCTTTCTGCAGCCTTGACTTCCTGGGCTCAAATGATCCTCCTGCCTCAGCCTCCGGAGTAGCTGGGACCACAGGCAGGAGCCACCACACCTGGCCTCTTTTCACTTTTTATAACAGCATTTTTTTCATGTTATTAAAAACTTGGGCTGGGTGCAATGGCTCATGCCTATAATCCCAGCACTTTGGGCGGCCGACGTAGAAGGATCACTTGACCCCAGGAGTTCAAGATCAGACTGAGTAACAGAGTGAGACCCTTTGTATCAAAAAAAAAAAAAAAATTAGCTGGGCATGGTGACACATGCCTGCGGTGCCAGCTACTCAGGAGGCTGAGGTGGCAGAATGGCTTGAGCCCAGAGGGTTGAGGCTGCAGTGAGCTAAGATCGCGACACTGCACTCCAGCCTGGGTGACAGAGCAAGACCCTGTCTCTCAAAAAACAAATGAAAATCTCTTTGTAAAAATTACTATTAGTGGTTGTATCACAACTCTCCAAGTACACATTACACAGTTTACGTAGTTCATTCCCTTAATTCTGGATATTTAGATTATTTATAATTTTTCTCATTATTAACTAGGCTGTTATGAAAAATTTGTACATAAAGCAAAAAAAACTTTTCAGAAGTAGAATTACTGGGTCAAAGGGCATGACCCAGTAATTACTGGGTCAAAGGGCATGAATTATTTAAAGATTCATGAATACAACTGTTTTCCAAAAGTGATATATAAAACCTACATTCTATCAGATTTAAAATTCATTAGCTATTTTAAATTACACTGTTATGTTTCTAAAAAGCTATTAAAAGAAAAACATTTCCCATAATCAATCAGTTGCTATTAACTGATAAACAGCAGATAAAATACTTCATTTACTGATTTATAAATACCACCTGGACTGACAGCCCCCATTTGTAACTTGGAATTGATAAGCATTTTAATTTTGTTCCAACTAATTGTAACTACCAACTCACCGCACCGACTTTCCTACCATGTTTAGCATTTTGGGCAACAAATAACATATCTCAAGTTAATAAGGAATAGGTTTTTCCTTACCACAAAATTGGATCATTAGCAAGTTCACTGAAGCGTTTACATACACAAGCTGCTCTACAAAGATCCTGTTCCAGCAAGTAAGAGAAGATTTTTAGAACCACTTCATCTGGCAGTTTCTCCTGAAGATACTGTTCAGCAGGTGCTGCTATAAAGAGATTAACATATAAACTATCATTCGAGCAATAACTTTCTCATTATTTAAAGAACACAGTTTTCATTTTATCTAATGAATAGCTTTTTTTTTTTTGGATAATGGTCATTTTATAAGCATGTGGGTTTCATGGGTAACACATATTTATCTCTACCTTGAACTAACAAAAGTACTCCTTCTTTTAGGTATTATGTGCCATCTCAGAAATGGTTAAAATAAATAAATAAAAAGCATTTTTATACAACAATAAAAGTCAGAGGGAGAGGTCAGGGTTCTAAAGTTTATTCTGTAATAATCACTTTCTGAATCCCAAAGGTAATACTCGAATACATTTAATTTTCATTTTTTGGTATCAAGCAAAATTAAAAAAAATTATTTTACCCTATTTGTTACTTTCCCACAGGAAATACCTGATAGATCTTGTGATTTTCCAGACACTCTTGCACGTTTTGCACGATGACCAAAGTTTTCTGTAGTTGAAGTTGAGGCGCCCTTCAAAAACAAAACAGAAACTAGTAAAGCAAATATTCTTATCATCCATAATCATTACTTCTAAAAAAGGATGACATTCCCTTTTTTGTTTCTTGAAAATTCTTTCATTACAAAAAGAAAAGCAACTACATTTAAAGTTACCTCCATACTGTTCTTTGTGGGACACGCTGTTCTTTTCGGCAAAAGAGTTTTTCTACGAAGTTGGTATGGACTATTTTGTGCACCAGGACCTGATTCTTCTGCAACCATATCTGCAGGCACATCATCATCTGTTATAAACAAAAGCAATAAGAAAAATTATACCCTTTTAAAAAAAAGTTCTATGGATACAAAAAACTTTCTTAAAACTTCAAATTCGGGAGGGAGCAGATATAAGTTTTATATGAAATTCCAACCAACTGGATAGCCATATGAAAGCAATGTTAGATTTCTATAAAATGTGGAAGATTTTTTTTTTTTTTTGAGACGGAGTCTCGCTCTGTCGCCCAGGCTGGAGTGCAGTGGCGCAATCTCGGCTCACTGCAAGCTCCGCCTCCTGGGTTCATGCCTTTCTCCTGCCTCAGCCTCCCGAGTAGCTGGGACTACAGGCGCCCGCCACCACGCCTGGCTAATTTTTTGTATTTTTAGTAAAGATGGGGTTTCATCGTGGTAGCCAGGATGGTCTTGATCTCCTGACCTCGTGATCCACTCACCTCGGCCTCCCAAAGTGCTGGGATTACAGGCATGAGCCACCACACCCAGCCATGGAAGACTTTTTTTTTTAAAAAAGGTGAGGAGGATGTCCACTTGCTGAGAGGAGTGGGAAGGGAACTGGTACTACATGGTTAGAGACCATATATGGTGAAGGCAGCTTGGCAAGGAGTGTGTCTATGAAGAGGAACGGCTCAATATAGTGCATGAGATACCAGGTAGGGTAAAAAGGGTGTCAGAGGGTAGTCTGGTGTATGAACATCTTTTTTTTTTTTTTGGAGATAGGGTCTCATTCTGTCGCCCAGGCTGGAGTGCAGTGGCCCGATCACAGCTCACTGCAGCCTCAACCTCTTGGCCTCAAGCAATCCTCCTGCCTCAGTATCCCAAGCAGCTGGGGCTACAAGCATGCACCACCACCCAGCTAACTAAAAAACAATTTTTTTTGGTGAGATGGGGTCTCACTATATTGCCCAGGCTGGTCTCAGACTCCTGGGTTCTAGCAATCCTCACACCTTGGCCTCCAAAGTGCTTTCAACAGAGCACGGCTGCAGTGAGCTATGATCACACATCTGCACTCCAGCCTGGGTGACAGAGCAAGACCCTGTCTCAAAATCAGTCAGTCAATCCATCCATCTATGAGTTCATAATAATACTTTCAAAATTAAAAAAAAAAAGATTATTTGAAAGATGCTAGTGGAAACCAACCCATCATGCTGAAAACTGGTAAATAACACAGTGGCTCAAGCCTGTAATCCCAGCACTTTGGGAGGCCAAGGTGGGCGGATCACGAGGTCAGGAGATCAAGACCATCCTGGCAAACACAGTGAAACCCCATCTCTACTAAAACTACAAAAAATTAGCCTGGTGTGGTAGCGGGCGCCCGTAGTCCCAGCTACTCAGGAGGCTGAGGCAGGAGAAGGGTGTGAACCCGGGAGGCAGAGCTTGCAGTGAGCCGAGATCGTGCCACTGCACTCCAGCCTGGGCAACAGAGCAAGACTCCGTCTCAAAAAAAAACCAAAAACCAAAAATCAAAACTGGTAAATAACACCAAATAAGCAAACACTTATTCTTCCTTTCTTACATAAACTGAATCACCAGGTAGCAAAGTATTAGATGAGGGGAAGCTTCTCTATAGAAACATTCCAGTAATGAAGAGATAATAAAATTAGAGAATCACCATTTTGCTATCTCTAATGAGTTAACAGATTTAACCAATGAGTACCAATAGTTTGTAAAATCACAAAAACAACCAGTAGTGTATATATCTCCTATACCACTACCTATAAAGTCTGGCCAAAAACATCAAACCTGAATCTGATCAAACCTGTAAGAAACTCTACAGGTCCAACTATCAGTTTCTTAACAAATAAACTGGACAAAAACAGTGGGAGAAAAACAAGGAAAACTTTATAAAACACATTAAGAATGTACACTTTGGTATTCAAATTATTATTATTTGAGATGGAGTCTCGCTGTGTCGCCAGGCTGGAGTGCAGTGGCGTGATCTCAGCTCACTGCAACCTCCACCTCCTGGGTTCAAGCCATTCCTCTGTCTCAGCCTCCTGAGTAGCTGGGACTACAGGCACACACCACCATGCCTGGCTAACTTTTTGTATTTTGGTAGAGACAGGGTTTCACCATATTGGCCAGGATGGTCTCTAACTCCTGACCTCGTGATCCCCCCACCTCGGCCTCCCAAAGGGCTGGGATTACAGGCGTGAGCCACTGCGCCCGGCCAAATTATTTTTTAAAAAGCTAGAAAATGATTATAATACAAATGCTTTTAGTGGGGAAGGAGGAGAATATCAGTTTTTTTTTTGTTTGTTTGTTTGTTTTGAGACAGAGTCTCGCCCTGTTGCCCAGGCTGGAGTGCAGTTGCGCGATCTTGGCTCACTGCAACCTCCGTCTCCTGGGTTCAAGCCATTCTCCTGCCTCAGCCTCCCGAGTAGCTGGGACTACAGGTGCACGCCACTACGGCCAGCTAATTTTTGTATTTTTGATAGAGACAGGGTTTCACAATGTTGGCCAGGATGGTCTTCATCTCTTGACCTCGTGATCTGCCCGCCTCGGCCTCCCAAAGTGCTGGGATTACAGGCGTGAGCCACCGGCGCCCGGCAGGAGGAGAATATAATTAGAATGGGAAAGATAAAAGGCTTAGTAGTAGCTGGCAAAGTTCTAGTTCTTGACTTGTTGGTATTACAAAGATAATACCTTAATAATAACTCAACAAGCTGTGTATTTGTGTTTTATGTAGGTTTCTCTACCTAGCTATATTTCATAATAACAAAGGTATAAAAAGGGGGGAGAGTTTGTAAAAGTGTAATATTTAAAAGTAGAGATTTCCAGTCAGCTAACCTTGGGTGTAAATTAACATTTTTAAGCCTACATTTTCTCATCTATTAAAGATAATAGTATGTTATAATTGAAAGCTGCTAAAAACTTAAATATATGTAAAACACACAGTATGCCCGGGCTCATATGCAGAGTTCAAGAAGAATTTCAATTACTATTATTTCATTTAAATATTATTCGATAAATATCACTTTCAAATGAAACTTGGAAAAACAAGTAAATTTTTCTTTAAAAAAAAAAAAAAAAAAAAAAAAAAAGATACAGGGTCTCACTTTGTCACCCAGGCTGGAATACAGTGGCACAATCATGGCTTACTGCAGCCTGTATCTCCTGGGCTCAAGCAGCCCTCCCACCTTGGCCTCTCGAACAGCTGGAACTACAGATGTGAACCACCACACCTGGCTAATTAAAAACAACTTTTTTTTGTAGACACAAGGTCTCACCATGTTGTGCAGGCTAGTCTCAAAACTGCTGAGCTCAAGTGATCCTCCTGCCATGGCCTCCCAAAGTGATGAGATTATTATAGCTGTGAGTCAATGTGCCCAGCTTCTAAATTTTCCATGTACTGCAGGAATCACAAAAAGCAGCCAGTATGATACGCCTAGGCATTTGTGGAACTCTCTCCCTTTGAGGTCTAATATGTGTAATTCTATAAATGTTTGTATATTAATAATATGACTAGTAAATGTCGTATGTGTGCTTGAAAGGAACATCAACACTAATTTTTAGAGTACGGTTTAAACATGTCTAAAAAGATCTAGCTTGTTAATTGTGTTGTTCAAATAGTCTCTATGCTTACATTTTTTCACTTTTGTTGAGGGTGGTGGTGGTTTATTCATTGGCTTCTGAAGGAAATGTGCTGAAATCTCCCACTATATTTGTAGTTAGTCTTTTTTTTTTTTTTTGCCTGCAAATTTTTGCTTTATGTGCTTTGAGACAATATTATTTGGACACACAGATTCAAGATAACTATTTCTTCCTGGTGAATTATTCCATTCTTCATTATGTAATTAATGGCTTTCTTCATCATCTTCATTATGTAATGACTTTCTTCATCACTAACAATGCTTTCTGCCTTACAAATCTATTTTTGGTCTATCAGCTTTCTGTTTTGGTTTGTGTCAGTCTAGTATTTTTTAAATCCTTTATTTTCAATTTCTTACTTTTATGGATTACATTTTAGATTTGCTGCTGCTTCTTCTTTTTTAAGATGAGTCTTGCTCTGTTGCCCAGGTTGGAGTGCAATGGCGTGATCTCGGCTCACTGCAACCTCTGCCTCCTGGGTTCAAGCTATTCTCCCACCTCAGCCTTCCGAGTAGCTGGGATTACAGGCACGCGCCACCACGCCCGGCTAATTTTTGTATTTTTAATAGAGACGGGGTTTCACTATGTTGGCCAGGATGGTCTCGAACTCCTGACCTCAAGGTATCTGCCTGCCTCAGCCTCCCAAAGTGCTGGGATTACAGGCATGAGCCACTGCGCCTGGCCTAGATTTGCTTATTCTTAACCATTTATTGCTAGACTTTTGCTTTTCAGCCAAGGCAAGAGTATCTGTCTAATCTGAAATTTAACCCATCTACTGCCAATTTCCATGATTATATTTTTAATTTCTAAAAGTTAATTTTTTCCAAGTTTTACTGTTTCTTTTTCACACTGATCTATTACCTCATTGCTTCATTTCCTTCTTTTATCTCTTCAATCATTTCACTCACATTTTATATTCTCTCTTAGATTGTTCTGTCATTGACTTTGTTCTTGAGTGAGCATTTGACTAGTGGGCACTTTTTCTAATCTCTATGCATAATTAGGGAAGTTATTTCAGGCTCTAGGCCACATGCCTGGGTCTTTGTTTCAGATATATTTTGAAAAGGCCCAAGGCCATATATCCTATCCCCATATGTGCAATAAAATTCAAACCCAGACCCCTTAGAACATATGCAGGACCAAAAGCCCCCTGTGCTATATACAGCAACACTAGCTCCCGCTTACTGTTCTGATTTTATTTCTCTGATTTCTGATACCTATGAATTTTCCTCCTCTTCTTTCCTTCCTTAAAAGTTTAGTTATATGTTTATAGTTTTGTTCTTAATGCGTATTTCTTTTGTTTGTTTTGTTTTTGAGACAGGGTCTCACTCTGTCACCCGGCTGGAGTGCAGTGGTGGGATCTCGACTCACTGCAACCTCCGTTTCCCTGGCTCAAGCAATTCTCCCACCTCAGTTTACAGGTGTGCACGCCACCATGCCTGGCTAATTTTTGTATTTCTGTAGAGACATGGTTTTGCCATGTTGCCAAGGATGGGTCTCAAACTCCTGAGCTCAAGTGATCCGCCTAACTTGGCCTCCCAAAGTGCTGGGATTACAGGCATGAGCCACTGTGCCCAGCCCTTATTACATATTTCATTTTGATATGTTTGTAGTATGCATGCATGTGGGTTAATGTCTCTATCAGCTTGTTTGCCATTTCCTTCAGTAGTCAGTCCAATTCTACAACACTCAAAAGTACATTCTCAAACTTTTCATCCTATACAACTCCCTCTTCCTTTCCTCACCTTCACCTTTTTAAAATCTGTGGACCTTATTACTACAGACACCCACCCACCCCACCCTGGAATCCTTTGCTTCTCACCAAAGACACAGCAAATAGTAAAGATTGAAAAGTAAGGAATTCAGAGGTCCTAACAGGAAAGAGAAGGTGCTAATTAATTCATCTGCATCCTAAAATGTACAGCAAATAAATTCAGGAAGCTACATGATTTAAATCATGAATACCACAGAAATCTCAACTTCCCACTTGTAAACACTGTCCTAAAGTGCTCATGAGTTATAAAATCACTGTTTTGAACTCTGCGCTGAAGAATATGTGCTAATTTCTACATAGTTCTCATATTAAATTACTACTGACTGTTCTGAGAATCAAGTACAGTGCCAGAAGTTACTTAAAAAGGGATCATTCTGGGAAGGTAAGTTGGCTACTACTGTGATAAGCAGCAAAACAGAAAGCTTAAAAGAAATCTCTAGTCATTTGGGTTCGCTTCATCTTTTGAACTCCTGTAGTACTGAATATATACCGTATATACCTTACTATACCTTAGCTGCCTTATGTTATACTTACTTTTTTTATTATATGCCATATTTCCCTAACAAAATTATAAGCTCTGAGGGCGAGGCAGGGTAAAAAGGGTGCCCTCTTTTATATTCTTCAGTGTTTAGCTTGGTGCCCAATCAGTACTCAATAAATACTGATTCCCATCAATGGAGAACCCTTTAATTTTACTCAATTCAGGGAGTTCTTCGTAGAAGCCATCACTAGTGGTGGCTTATCTCCTACTTTATAGGAAAAAAAAAAAAACCAAACAAGAACTGCCTTAACTTCCTTCCAACATCCAAATCCACAAATGCATTTACATGTAGATCCATTATTTTTTCTTCCCTCCTGAAATTATGGAGAAGTATTCCCCCAAAACAGACTTAGCATACATGAAACAAAAAATATTTGTTACATTAAATGAAAATGAATAAAGCCAATGATCCATGATAGATGCGGCAAACTGGCTCCAACCCAAGAAACACGAAATCATGGATTAGTTATGGTTTTGTGCCAACAAGTCTGAAAGCAAGACCTTAAAATAATTTTGGCCAGGCGTGGTGGCTCATGCCTGTAAATCCCAGCACTTTAGGAGGCCCAAGCGGGCAGATCATCTGAGGTTGGGAGTTCTAGACCAGCCTGGCCAACATGGAGAAACTCCGTCTCTACTAAAAATACAAAATTAGCCAGGTTTGGTGGCGCATGCCTGTAATCCCAGCTACTCAGGAGGATGAGGCAGGAGAATCGCTTGAACCTGGAAGAAGGAGGCTGCGATGAGTGGAGATCATGCCATTGCACTCCAGCCTGGGCAACAAAAATGAAACTGTTTCAAAAAAAAAAAATTTTTTTTTTAATTTTATGGTTTTCATTTTTATATCTAATAGAATATTAATGCCAATGATTAATGTCAAGTTGTAATCAAAGACTTAAAAATAACCCTCTAACAAAAATGTTCAATTTTAACTATAATTTACAGAAAAATTTAGTTAGAAAAAATGTTCTAGACCAGAAACGTCCACCAGAAATAGAACGCAATCCACATATGTAATTTAGCTGCATTAAACAATAAAACAGTGAAATTTTAATATACTTAACATATTAAATCTGAAATATATCATTTCAATATGTAAATATAAAATTATTACTGAGGTAATTTACATTTTATTCATACTAAATCTTTGAAAATAGTACGTATGTGTAACACAGCATGCCTCTATTCAGACTAGGCATATTTCAAGTGCGCAAAAGCCACATGCAGCTAGTGGCTACCCTTAATTGGACAACGCAGACACATACAGTCACTTATCACTTAAAGACAAGAATACGTTCTGAGAAGGCTGGTCGTGGTGGCTCACATCTGTAATCCCTGCACTTTAGGAGGCCAAGGAGGCACTTCATCTGAGGCCAGGAGTTCAAGACCAGCCTGGCCAACATGGTGAAACCCTATCTCTACTAAAAATAAAAGAAATCAGCCAGGTGTGGTGGTGGACACCTGTAATCCCAGCTACTCAGGAGGCTGAGCCAGGAGAATTGCTTGAACCTGAAAGGTGTAGACTGCAGTGAGCCGACATTGTGCAACTGCACTCCAGCCTGAGTGACAGAGTGAGACTCTGTCTCAAACAAACAAACAAAAAAAGAAATTAAGCACTTAGGCTATAATGGTATAGCCTACTGTTCCTAGGCTGTAAGCCTGTGCAGCATGTTACTGTACTGTACTGAACACTGTAGACAATTGTAACACAATGGTAAATAACTGCCTATCTAAAGAAAGTAAAAAGGTACAGTAAAAATATAGTATCATGGCTGGGTGTGGTGGCTCACGCCTGTAATCTCAGCACTTTGGGAGGCCAAGACGGGAGGATCATTTGAGGTCTGGAGTTTGGGACCAGCCTGGTCAACATGGTGAAACTCTGTCTCTACCAAAAATACAAAAATTAGCAAGGCATGGTGGCACACGCCTGTAGTCCCAGCTACTCAGGAGGCTGAGGCAGGAGAACCGCTTGAACCCAGGAGGTTGCAGTAAGCCAAGATCACACCCACTGCACTCCAGCCTGGGTGACAGAGCGAGACTCTGTCTCAAACGAACAAATAAACAAAATATGGTATCATAATTTTTTGGGACCACCATCATATACAGTGTTGTTGATGAAAACACTGTTATGTGGTGCATGACTGTGTTAGACAGACTGTGTGTGTATATAAAAACACACACATATGGCCAGGCACAGTGCTCATGCCTGTAATCCCAGCACTTTGGGAGGCTGAGGCAGGTGGATCATGAGGTCAGGAGATTGAGACCATCCTGGCTAACACGGTGAAACCCCATCTCTACTAAAAATACAAAAAATTAGCCGGGCGTGGTGACGGGTGCTTGTAGTCCCAGCTACTCGGGAGGCTGAGGCAGGAGAATGGTGTGAACCCGGGAGGTGGAGCTTGCAGTGAGCTGAGATCGCACCACTGCACTCCAGCCTGGGCGACAGAGCGAGACCCCATTTCAAAAAACAAAACAAAACAACCAAACACACACACACATATATATCTTTCACTAAACCTTTATCAGTTCTCTTAAAGCAGAGATCCCCAACCCCGGGGCCAGTTAGGAACTGGGCCACCCAGGAGGTGAGTGGTAGGTGACCAAGCAATACTGCCTGAGCTCCGCCTCCTGTCAGATCAGCCACAGCATTAGATTCTCATAGGAGTGTGAACCCTACTGTGAACTGCACATGCGAGGGATCTAGGTTGTGCACTTCTTATGAGAATCTAATTATGTGGTGCATGTCTGATGATCTGAGGTGAACAGTTTCATCCTGAAACCACCCACCCCTCTGAGTCCGTGGAAAAATTGTCTTCCACAAAACCCGTCGTTGGTGCCAAAAAAGGTTGGGGACCACTGTCTTAAAGGATAAAAAGTTAATACGCAATTTAAAAGTATGCTATTTGCACACACATATATAATATCAAAATTTATTTTATAATTTCTAGATTTTACTACAAATCCTATGCTATAAATACACTACAATCTTCACTATTAATAGGAACCACAGAAATAAGTAGAGTCTTCTGGAAAATAAACATGTTTCTTTAATTAAAAAATAATCTCTGACATCTTTGATAATGAATGTAGCACTGAAAATTTATTTTAGGATTCAAATAAGATTCCTAACTGTCTTGACTCTATTTATTCTGAGCCTAGCAGAATACCTTGATTTTTATATACTCTTTACCTTGAAAGTTTGCAAAAAACTATACTATTGATTGGCTGGGGTTTAAAGTCTACACATTTTAGGTTATGAAGTTAAGAGTAGTTTATGGAATTTAATTGACAGAAGTTTTTTTCCCCACAAATACACAAATTCCAATTTACTTACCCATAGTCACAGATCAGATTGGAAACTTAGGCAAATCTGTGCGACTAACAACTTTGTGTTTAGAAACAGCTCCCAGTCTCATGGCGTAAAGGAACCACACTTGACAACTGTTTCTAACACAGTTGGAAACTACCACAGCTATTCTCTAACTGCTAAAAAAAATTCACAAATGGAAATCAAGATAAAATTTAAATACTTATAAAGTTACATGGTTTACTTAAAATTTAAATATTTTATAATAGAGATCCCAAAAGTAAAGTTATAATTAAAAAAACTTTTTAAAAGCTTGACTTGCTGTAAGCAAATGTTTCTGATTTTATAGTTACATTTTAAAATTATTCATTTAGGATACTGTTACATAATACTTCCATTAATGTATTCAGTTATTAACACACATATGTTCTTACACTGAATTTTTGCCACCACAGGATCATTATACTTAAAATGACTTAAAAAAAATGTGCATTTTCGTTACTTAGTAACAATCTTCAAAAGCCAAATCTTGCCATGGACTGTGCTAGGTATTGGTGACACAGGTCAATCAAACAGAATATTGTATTTGCTCTTCAAGAGCCTAAGAGACAGACAACTAAACAGGCAGTAATAATGCAGTGTGTCACATGCTGATAAGGTTAAGCAGAAAGTATTGAGGCAATATTTAAGAACATCTAATCCAATCTTAGATGATGTGGGTATTGGTGTAAGATTTTCTGAAGAAAGTCCAAGCTGAGAAATGGATGACAACTGAGAATTATGCAGAAGGAATAGTGTGTGTGAAGACCTGAAGGTGCTCATCTCCAGCACAGGTATCAAGGAACTGCCAGCTGCTCCATATGTATGGCTATACTATGTAGCAGAGGCCAAATTATAAAGGCTGTTACAAACACTTAAAATAATTTAGACCTTATCTTAAAAACAAAATATGGTCACTGAAGGGTATTAAAAAGAACAGTAATGTGTTCTGATTTTGGTTTTAGGAAGATCACCCAAACAATGCAAAAACAACTAGAAATGAATAGCACTGGTGGGAGGAGACCAGTAAGGGAGCTACAGCACAATACAACTCAGAGAGGAAGATGGCTACAGTAATAAATATGGAAGAAATGGATATATGAGATACAAGATAAAGCTCATAAAACTTGATGAGTCGGTATGGTGGGCTGGGGGTGGAGAAGAGGTTGGAACCAAATTAATACTGATTTGGGCAATCCAATGGATGGTGGTGCCATGTACTAAGGCAGTGACTTTGGAGATTGAAGGTGGGGAAAAAAGATGAGTTAAGGGTTTAAATTTTGAGTTTTGAGGTACCTGTGAGACATTCAAGTGGAAATGCCCAACATAAAACTAAATATGTAGATCTCAAGCATTAGTGAGTCATTTGGTTTGGACATAAATAAGAGAATTTTGTCACTCAGAAAATACACTACACTAGGAATGGGGAGTCAGAAAGCACAGACTAGCTATCATAGCTATCATAATGTACATATGGTACAATACTGTTTCATGGTAGACGTGCCATTCAATTTTTGAGAGGTAGCCATATGATGTAAAGTGGACTGTTATCTGTTGATGTCAAAATTAACAATACTCTATATAGAAAATGTCCACAGATTCATGAATTTGAAATGAATTTAAAAAATAAGTAAAAAATGTCTGTGGGCCCAGAATTGACCAAAGTTCATAACTTTAGTTTGATTAAAAGAAAATCTCCAACTGACAACTACTAATTCAAGGATTAAAGTCTCTTGAGAATAGCTTAACTTTATTTTAATTCTTTCCTGTTATGTATCACGTTCTGTTCTCCCAAGACATTTTCTCTCATTGCTTTTGGGAAAAGGAGTGTAAAATAGTCTCTCCCCAGAATGGAACATTTAAAAATGTTTTCTTCCATTCTCATATTTGTTCCCCTAGTTTTTCACGTTCAATATTTCCTAAGAGTCAAAATTCATAAAATACATACAATAATTTTCTATTTTAACAAGCAAGAAAAATTTTTTTAAAGTTAGTAACTTCCAAAGATTTAAAATACTTAAGTTCAATCCAAGTTCAATTGGACAATGTAATTCAAAAGTAGTGTTATGTCCAAGGAGAAACTGATATGGCCAGAGTTATCAAATATATCATTAATTCAAGAACAGAATGACCATAGCCCCAAATTACCAATTAAGTCAAACCTAGCTTTAGCCTAATCTTGGACTCACAGACGTTATTAACTAAATGCTATTAATTTTTTCTTTTCTTTTCTTTTTTTGAGACAGAGTCTCATTCTGTTGCACAGGCTGGAGTGCAGTGGTGTGATCTCGGCTTACCACAACCTCTGCCTGCCAGGTTCAAGCAATTCTCCTGCCTCAGCCTCCCAAGTAGCTGGGACTACTAATTTTGTATTTTTACCATGCCTGGCTAATTTTTGTATTTAGTAGAGATGGGGTTTCACTATGCTGGCCAGGCTGGTCTCAAATTCCTGACCTCATGCTCCACCCACCTCAGCTTCCCAAAGTGCTGGGATTACAGGCGTGAGCCACCGCGCCTGGCCTATTAATTTTCATCTGTTTGCTAGTCATTGTGAATATAAAGGTCCATCACTGAGGGAACTGTTCTAGTAGGGGAGTGAGATATGTAAACAAATAAAGCAATATAGTAAGTGCCATACCAAGGACACACACAGGTGTTATAAAAGTATAAAACAGGACACACAAATCGTCATATGCACACAGCTTAAAAGAAAACAATTTAGCCTGTCCCTAATGTATTTTCACATAATATTTAGAAATTTCTAGAAATGTCTTTAGTTTATGGGCAAGGAGTTTAAGAGCAAGAGTGTGAAGTATGAAAAGCAAAATGAAAATATGGCTATATTCTTATAAGCATTAAATCCTTAACCTTTCCTTTGTGAATTCACACAAGAAACAACTTTTTTTTAATACAGAATGCTTTAGAAATTTGTGCATCAATCTTGGGCAGGGGCCATGCTAATAGTAGTCTCTGTATCAAGCAACCAATTTTTTTTTTTTTTTTTTTTGAGGCTGAGTGTTGCTCTGTTGCCCAGGTTGGAGTGCAATGGCACTATCTTGGCTCACTGCAACCTCCACCTCCTTCAAGCGATCCTCCTGCCCCAGCCTCCCAAATAGCTGGGATTACAGGCACCTGCCACCACACCCGGCTAATTTTTGTATTTTTAGTAAAGATGGGGTTTCGCCATGTTGGCCAGGCTGGTCTCGAACTCCTGACCTAAGGTGATCCACCTGCCTCGGCCTCCCAACGTGCTGGGATTACAGGTGCGAGCCACCGCGTCTGGCCAGCAACCATTTTATTGAAAGAAGAAAAACGGACCTCACCAGAGAGAGAAAAGGATGGGGAGGGGGCTCAGCATCATCAGCTCTTTCCCAGTCCCATACTTTGACTATAATTTGTGGTACTGCAACATGATTTCTAGTAATGTTTTTTACAAATCAAGTAATCACCCGACAAGAAAGGTATTAATTTGTTCTACTGACAGGCAGTTCAGGCCATTAAAGTTAAGTGAAATGCTTAAGGTTAGAAAGCCAATAAATGGTAGCAAAATAATTTTTAAGTCAATGGACTCTAGATATGATGTTTTTATTTTTACTTTTCACTACTAAGTAATTTGGGTGTCTTTTAAAACTTTATTGTATCAATACAAATGATGATGGATGATAATAATGATAGTAATTCAAATAAATAGTGCCATTACTGCTAACAGTGTACCTAACACTTACTGAAAACCTACATGTACAGGCACTACTGTTTCAAGTGTTTTATACGTGTATCAACTCATTGAATCCTTGCATCAACTTCATAAGGGACATATTATTATTCCTATGTTATTGATGAGGAAACCAGGCAAAGACAGGTTAGGCAACTCACACTAGGTCACATAGTATTAAGCAGCAGAGGCAGAATTTTAAATCACAGGGTTAAGCTCCAGAGCCCCCTACTCTTAATCTCTGTTATACAATTAATTTTGCTAAATAATACTGGATATATTTATTAGGAGTATATTAGCCTATAAAAGAATACCATGGAACAGGACATAAACCTTTTGGAAATGTTTAATTTGAAGTTTTTTTTTTTTTTTTTTTTTTTTGAGATGGAGTCTTGCTCTGTCACCCAGGCTAGAGTGCAGTGGCACGATCTTGGCTGACTGCAACCTCCGCCTCCTGAGTTCAAGCCATTCTCCTGCCTCAGCCTCCCTAGTAGCTGGGATTACAGGCACGCATCACCAAGCCCAGCTAATCTTTGTATTTTCAGTACAGACAGGGCTTCACCACGTTGGCCAGGCTGGTCTCGAACTTCTGACCTCGTGATCCACCTGCCTCGGCCTCCCAAAGTGCTGAGATTACAGGCATGAGCCACCGTGCCTGGCCCAGGAATTAAAAAATAATAATAATAATACTTTTCCATGTCATATTTTATTCAAATATATAAAAATACCAAAATATTAAATCAGATCCTTTATTAATAGGTACCTCCTCAGATGTTTTAGTATTGTAAATAGTAATATGTGGAGACAGTATAGCACAATGACTAAGGATACAAGCTCAAAAAAAACTGGCTCTTGGTTACATTCCTGGCTTAGTAGCCACCCTGTTATCTTGCATAAGTACCTTAGCCTCTTTAACTTAAGCTCCTCAACTGATTTTCAGTTCATCTATAAAATGGAGATAATCATGGTGCTTACCTTATAAAATTACTGTGAAGATTAAGTAAGATTGATAATACTTAACAGTACATGGCAGAGATGACCTCTCAACATTAGCTATCATCATAATTGAGATGGGATACTGAAAGTTACCAAGGTCCACTCAAAATGTATTTCAAATTCCACCTGGAGGCTTAAAAAAAAATTATCCAATTTCATCTTCTAAAAACTCTATGAGGTAGAAATAATGATTTCTATTACAAAATACTACTCATGACAGGTATTTAGAATGGTTCTAGAAGCTTAGAAGATAATGTTAAATCCACAAATGCCAAGTGCTGACCACAGATAAAAATGAATACTGTTCTCTTTAAAGTATCAGTAGTCATTAGGAGAGGCTATAAAACTATTCCAACAATCCTGCCAGTTTCAAAGTATGTATCACATTAATTCTTTCCGAACTATAAAAGTATGTTCACTTAGAAAATTTGAATAAAGAAAAAACACACAAAAGAGAAAACAGTTACTTAATGTCTCAGTTTAAGAATATTCTTTTTTTCTTTTTTTTGAGACGGAGTCTCGCTCTGTCACCCAGGCTGTCCCCAGGACTTTTTTTTTTTTTTAAACCTACCTATCTCTACCTTTATTCACTGTGGTCCTACTGCTTAGAACACCCCTCTCTTTTCTCTCTACTTAATGTTTACTGTTCAGTCAAATCTCATGTTCTCTGTAAAGTTTTCCACAACTTTCCCATCTTAGACTTATTTGTAATTACAACTTGTAAAAAGTCAAGTCAAATATGGAGCATTAGAAAGAAAACTATGAATACTGGGGGTAAAGTGAATAAAATAAAAATAAATAAATAAATAATAGAAAACAGAATCTAGCTGTATGACTGGACAAGTCAATTAACCTCTCTAGAATTCAATTCTTTGCCTGCAAACTGAGAGGGACAAACTAGATCAGCAGTTCTCAAAGCATAAATTAATTAGAATTATGTGGAAGTTTGGTTAAAACAGATTGCTGGGCTCCACCTCCGTAATTTCTGATTCAGAAAATTAGGGAGGAATGAGAATTTGCAATGCTAACACGTTCCCAGGGATGCTGATGGTGGTGGACCAGGATCACGCTTTGAGAACCATGGGAGTCAAAGAAAAGTCTTTGAATGCCAAGGTAAAAGAACTGATCTTTATTCTGTTTTTTTTTTTTTTTTTTTTTTAGTGGAAAAATTTCAATTACTGTTGTAACATTCATCAAACCTTTTATTAAGAGATGGCTTTGGCAGCAATGTGCATATAAGAAACTAAGGCACAATAAAAAAGACTCCTTCAATATCAGCAATAAATTAGAAAAAGGCCTGGATTAGGGTGGTGGTAGTAAGAATAAGAACAAAATAGAACACGAAATCAGGAATCACTTTCTAGAATTGTGAGATCACTGTATCATTTTTAGGGATTTAGTGTTCAAGTTACTTTCTTAGTACATTTCAATTTCTAATGTTTAAAATTAAAAATTTGGGGGAAAATGACAGACTAGGTAGACTCATTTTTTTTTTGTTTTTGAGACAGGGTCTCACTCTGTCGCCCAGGATAGACTGCAGTGGCACGATCACAACTCACTGCAGCCTCGACTTCTGGAGCTCAAGTGATCCTCCCACACCTCAGCCTCCTTAAGTAGCTGGGACCAAAGGCGCACGTTTGTTTTTTGTAGAGATGGGGTCTCACCATGTTCCCAGGCTTGTAGGTAGACTCATTTTATCTCCAAGACTATTTAATGTAATTAGTAAGAAAATAAAAAGATATAAACCCCTACAACAAAGAAAACAGGATGGACACCATCAGTGTACATAAGAAATTTCGACAGATTTCTGGAACACACAAAAATAAAGCAATGTGGCCAGGTGCAGTGGCTCATGCTTGTAATCCCAGCACTTTGGGAGGCCAGAGTGGGCTGATCACCTGAAGTCAGGAGTTTGAGACCAGCCTGACCAACATGGTGAAAACCCATCTTTACTAAAAATACAAAATCAGCCAGGCATGGTGGTGCATGCCTATAATCCCAGCTACTTGGGAGGCTGAGGCAGGAGAATTGCTTGAACCTGGGAGGCAGAGGTTCCAGTGAGCCAAGATTGTGCCATGGCACTCCAGCCAGAGCAACAAGAGCGAAACTCCATCTCAAACAGTTTAAAAAAAAAAAAAGGAATGTTGCCTGGTGAAGCAAAGTAGAAAAAGCTATATTGCCTGGTAAGATATAGATGAGCCTACAACAGAAACAAAGAGAAGTAATCCCATGATAAAGGGTATAAAATAGGTCCAAAGAAACCAGTATACATTGGAAGAGGGCTCTGGGAATGAAATGTCCTTGGAAAAAAGTTATAGATTAGATAGTAGGAAACTTGGAAAAACTTGAGGACATAAAAGGCCGTAAGTGGTATGTAAAAAAGAATCCATCAAAACAGCTAGAAATAATCTTTTGAGTGGCCTACGGACAGTTGTATCAGTTAGTGGAGAACAAAACATAATTTTAGCACATATTCAGCACTATAGAGGTAAAATGTCCATATTCGTAAGGTGAACATTTACTTTTTAACTTCAACAATCAACCTACATATAAATCAATGAAGAAAACTTCACTAACAATAGGATAATTATGTTATCAACTGTGATAATGAAAATGTAGAACTGAAACAGTACAATGTAAAAGGCAAGAACCACGAATGTCATAATACAAAGGACGGAGTCTACAGACATTATCCAAGTTGAAGAAACATAAAATTAAGCTTTAAGTATATGATTTAAAGCTATACTAGGATGAGTTGGATGGTAAGAATGTTGTATGTAGACCATCACAGCAGAAATCAATAGACAATGTTTAAATGTGATAATGGGATAAACTCTGAGCAGCCAATATAGACATTACACTATTTATGCACAGAAAGTCATCTACTTTAGTCAAAGTTTACCACTCAGGATCTTTACTTTGCACACAATTCTTTTTATTAGGGCACCAGATTTCCAAGTCTGCATACCTAACAGTGCATGTGGATTTATTAGAGATTATAAAATCAGTATACAAATTGCCCCATAAACAAACAACACGCCATTTGTTTGGAGAGAAAAGATATACACAGCCATTAATGAGCAAGAAGGTTTTTTTTTTTTTTTTAAATCAGCAGAGACAGGGTTTTGTTTTGTTGCCCAGGCTGGTCTCAAACTCTTGGCTTCAAGTGATCCTCCTGCCTCAGCCTCCCAAAGTGTTGGGATTATAGTCGTGAGCCACCACACCTGGCCAGTAATTTTATGGTCTCATACAGACATACATATAGCTATACTATATATGCAACCAGATCATGTGAGACAAGTAAAGACTACAAATATAAAACAAGATGCTGTATCTGCAGTACAACTGATCTACATAGAAGCTTAGAAAAATCAATAAAAATAATCATGGGGGGTAGATTTCATAGCAGAGATAGGGATGTGGTTTAGGGGTAATATAAGGACAGACCATGAAACATGAATAACTACATGTTCAGAGAGAAGGGACATTAACAAATGAGCAAAGCTAACTCAGGAGCTTTGTCACGAGAAGTCACAGTAAACTCGAGACGGAAGTCTTCAGGAACTCAAAGTCATTGAATGAATATACAAAACTGGCAGACGCAGGACTACAGAAATATTTTTTAGGCAAGCCTGTTTCTTACCATCAAAATTACAAGACAGCCTTTGCAGCTGGAAATACAAGAATCATAAGGCAGATGCAGCAGACTTTTAAAAATCGCCATTATTTTGTACTTTATATGTGCAAATATATATATATACACACACACACACATATATTTCAAATCTTTACCAAAGTAGATGAAATATCGCATTAAAGAACAGCAGATGGCGCCAAAATATCTTTTTAAAAAAATCATTGCCTTGGGTCACTATAAAAGAGCGTAAACTAGAAAAAACAAATACAAATTATCCAAGTTTTCTTTTTATTTTTTTGAGGCGGAGCCTCACTCTGTTGCTCAGGCTGGAGTGCAGTGGTGTGATCTCAGTTCACTGCAACCTCTGCCTCCCAAGGTTTCGCCATGTTGGCCAGGCTGGTCTTGAGCTCCTGACCTCAGTTGGTCCACCCACCTCGGCCTCCCAAAGCGCTGGGATTACAGGCGTGAGCCACCGTGCCCAGCCCACTTATCCAAGTTTTCATGTAGTAAATCTACAGACTGATGTCAATAACAATGTTCTAAAGCATGAGTACTTAATGAAAAACATAATACAGGCCAGGCGTGGTGGCTCACGCCTGTAATCCCAGCACTTTGGGAGGCCGAGGTGGGCAGATCACCTGAAGTCAGGAGCTCAAGACCAACCTGGCCATCATGGTGTATCCCCGTCTCTACTAAAAATACAAAAATTAGCTGGGCATGGTAGCACATGCCTGTAATTCCAGCTATTCAGGAGGCTGAGGCAGGAGAATCCCCTGAACCTGGGAGGCAGAGGTTGCAGTGAGCTGAAACCATGTCATTGCTCTCCAGCCTGGGCAACAGAGTGAGACTCTGCCTCAAAAAAAAAAAAAAAAAGAAAAGAAAAGAAAAGAAAAATGAAAAACATAATACAAATGCAAAAACCTGAACTGACTTATCTAGAAAAAGGGTCGGGCGTGGTGGCTTATGCCTGTAATCCCAGCACCTTGGGAGGCCAAGACGGTTGAATCACGAGGTCAGGAGTTCAAGACCAGGTCAACATGGTGAAACCCCGTCTCTACTAAAAATACAAAAATTAGCTGGGCGTGGTGGCCCGCGCCTGTAATCCTAGCTACTCAGGAGGCTGAGGCAGGAGAATGGCTTGAATCCGGGAGGCGGAGGTCGCAGTGGGCAGAGATCGCGCCACTCTGCACTCCAGCCTGGGTGACTGAGCAAAACTCTGTCTCCAAAAAAAAAAAAGAAAAAAGAAAAAAAGAAAAGAAAAAGTATTAATAGCTATAAAATTAAAGGAATTCATATCATCATTTACTTCAACTCTTAATGGCACTAACAGAACTAATGAGCAATACAGGTAATTTAAAGCCACTCTTCAGAGATACGTATTTCCTTTCTTGATTCTAGGATGCGATGTATAAGCAGAAACACTACAATAAAATCTACCCAACTAATCTGAAGATCATCCAGAGTTCAAAATATTAAAATACAAAAATGAAAAATGAAAAAAAATTAAGGATTTAGAGAACTTGTGCCAAAGTCAATGGTTCGCTTTTATCATGATATTGGAGTTAAGACTGAATTCAATTTCAGATGTCTTGGAGGATTTTTTAAAAAAAGATTAAACTAATTTCACCGATTGGTGCTGTGAAGAGAGGTAGGGAAAAACTTGGCAAAGATTTAAAAGTAACAGGCTCTAGATGATTTACATACATACACAAAAAGAGTATATTTCCATAAATGGATGAGACCTCAAGAAAGATTCTCTTCCAATCCCTTGTATACAAACAGCTGAAGCTTTACTCTTGTCTTTCTTATTTGCAGCCCTCAAAGTGTTTTCACAGTTACGCTTTCAAGGTAGCCGGGGGTTTACACCCTTCAAGCACTGAAACAGAATTTTAACTTTAATCATTTTGATTAAAAATATTTCCAAAGCCAATTATGTTGTCTTTTAAGACAAGGATATTCTTAAAATAATATTAATACTTTCTTATTATAAGATAATCATTAGGATCATGAAATAGTCTATTGTTTTGTGCTAGGATGAGACCTGAGATTGAGGCCCCATTTATCAGTACGAAGCTATTTTCTAGAATAAGTTATCCTAAATACTTAGTTTGAGATTCTCATGAAAAGTTCATAGACATTCCCCCCTTTCTTGCTGTCATGTTGCTGTTTCTAGCTGTCCATGGCCTAACTATAAAATCCTCTCTTCTCTGATAAACCGATAAAATAAGCTTAGTAGACATGTCTGTTTTTAAAGTGAGAGTAAACGGGCACTAAATGAGAGCTTAAGAGGTTTTTTTCCAAGAAAGAACATGGGTTTTAGAACTATGCTATGCTGCTCAGAAGTCTTTATTGCTTCTGTTTCTTAGTGTTAAATGAAACTGCTGGGCACTTTATTCCAAATAGTTAAACTACTCATTTTTATCACTGTGCCCTGACTAGCTAACTCATTTGCCAGAGAGCACAGAACCAAAGAATCTCCAACAGCCAGGGCATGAGAAATTGGCTATATTTCACATGGCTAGCTAATAAATTTAAACAACAATTATGAATGTAAGTTTTCAATCCTTAGCCTTAAGAATTATTTTACCCTGGATTTTTTTTTTTTGGAGACAGAGTCTGGCTCTGTCGCCCAGAGCGGAGCGCAGTGGCACAATCTCGGTCCACTGCAACCTCCGCCTCCCAGGTTCAAGCAATTCTCCTGCCTTAGCATCCCAAGTAGCTGGGACTACAGGTGCATGCCACCACGCCCAGCTAATTGTATTTTAGTAGAGACAGGGTTTCACTGTGTTGCCCAGGCTGGTCTCGAACTCCTGAACTCAGAAAATCCACCTGCCTCGGCCTCCCAAAGTGCTAGAATTACATGCGTGAGCCACCACGCCCAGCCTACCCTGGGTTATTAACTAAGGCTAATCAAAACTTTTCCCTGCAGGAGAGAGACAGAAAGAAAGTCAAACCAGTCACATAGAATAACTGTGTTCCACTGGAAAATAGGAAAAAAAAAAATTAGTTGTTTTCCCCTATTTTTTTTTTTTTTTTTTTTTTTGAGACGGAGTTTCACTCTCGTTGCCCAGGCTGGAGTGCAATGGCGCAATCTCGGCTCACTGCAACCTCCACCTCCCGGGTTCAAGCGATTCTCCTGCCTCAGCCTCTGGAGTAGCTGGGTTTGCATTTTTAGTAGAGTCACTACGCCCAGCTAAGTTTGTATTTTTAGTAGAGACGGGGTTTCTCCATGTTGGTTAGGCTGGTTTCGAACTCCCAAACTCAGGTGATCCACCCGCCACGGCCTCCCAAAGTGCTGGAATTACAGGCATGAACCACCATGCATGGCCTTCCCCTATTTTTAAGTCTTAAACTGGGAAGTGTAGCCGTCCTCAAACTTAGTTGTACACTGTGTACACTTATGTATCTTGTAAAAACATATACATCCACACTTCCTATGGAGTAGATATTGTAATTGACTTCATAATATTCATTCTATCCCATATGAATAGTCTGACCTTTTTTTTTTTTTTTTTTTTTTGAGACAAGATCTTGCTCTGTTGCTCAGGCAGAAGTGCAGTGGCACAATCATGGCTCACTGCAGCCTCGATCTCCTGGGCTCAAGCGATCCTTCCACCTCAGCCTCCCAAGTAGCTGAGCCCACAGGTGCATACCACCATGCCCAGCTAATTAAAAAAAAATTTTTTTTAAGAGATGGTGTCTTGCTGTATTGCCCTGACTGGTCTTGAATTTCTGGGCTCAAGCAATCCTCCCATCTCAGCCTCCTGAAGTGCTGGGATTACAGAAGTGAACCACAGCACCCAGCCCATTTATGGTGACTCCATACCCTAGGATTGGCAGGTCCAAGCCAATGTGGCCCAATGAGACACAAGAAGTTAACTTGCTTGGTTTTGGCTTCTGGGAAAGAGACGTCCTTCTCTCTTTTCTCCTGATAGATACAAACAAGGATGACGGATGCATATTTACAGAAGGCAGCCATCCTAGGTCCTTAAGGAGAACTAACCTAAGGCCCATGTTGGCACAATGAATAGGGCACAGCTAAGACAACAGCAGAAAATCAAACACAAAACTTCTTGTCATGTAAGGTTAAGTTTTTTTGTTTTTGTTTTTCTTGAGATAGAATCTTGCTCTGTTTCTGTTGCCCAGGCTGGAGTGCAGTGGCACAGTCTCAGCTCACTATGACCTCTGCCTCCCAGGTTCAGGCGATTCTCCTGCCACAGCCTCCCAAGTGGCTGGGATTACGGGCGCACGCTACCATGCCTGGCTAATTTTTTTTATTTTTTATTTTTAGTAGAGATGGGGTTTCACCATGTTGGCCAGGCTGGTCTCAAACGCTTGACCTCAAGTGATCTGCCTGTTTCGGCCTCCCAAAGTGCTGGGACTACACAGGTGTGAGCCATCGTGCCTGGCCAGTTTTCTTATAGTTTAAGCCAATTTAAATCAGATTTAAGTTACATCCAAAAGCATCTTGAAATTTGAAAAACCTCCACTGTTCAAGATACATAACCAGAGTTGAAAGCCATTGGGACTAGAGCAGTAATAGCCTGAAATTCAAAAGAAATGAAACAAAGGGCGGGTGATATGAAGAACTGGAAAGGAAAATGAAAATAAGAATCAAAATCTAATCTGTGGGGCAAACTTTTTATTTTTATTTTTTTTTAAGAGATAATGTCTTGCTATGTTGCCCAGACTGGTCTTGAACTCCTGGGCTCAAACAATCCTCCTGCTTCAGCCTTCCAGAGCAGCTAGGACTATTGTGCCACCACGCTTGGCGAAAAGGGCAAATGTTTAATCACAAAAATGTAAGTGCAAATCTCAAAATATGCACAATGTATAATTCTCTCTCTGGATCATCTTTTAGCAGTGATCACCACAGTACAAGTACATAAATGCTGTATAATAACTGTAACAAATCTAAGAACAATTAGCCCAAAGACTTACAGCAGCTTCACAAACGTTTTCAGCCGGGCGTGGTGGCTCACACCTGTAATCCCAGCACTTTGGGAGGCTGAGGTGGACAGATCATCTGAGGTCAGGAGTTTGAGACCAGCCTGACCAACATGGTGAAACCCCATCTCTACTAAAAGTACAAAAATTAGGTGGGTGTGGTGGCGCATGCTTGTAATCCCAGCTACTTGGGAGGCTAAGGCAGGAGAATTGCTTGAACCCCGGAAGTGAAAGTTGCAGTGAGCTGAGATCGCGCCATCACACTCCAGCCTGGGTGACAAGCGTAAAACTGTGTCTCGAAAAAAAAAAAAACAAAAAACAAAAACAAAACAAAAAAAAACCACCATACACACACAAAACAAAACGAAACAAAAGTTTTCCCCTTGCCTTCAAATCTATTTCAATATAGAAAATAAAACCAAAACATTGTTGTTAGGTTAGCTCAACATATAGTAGTCTCAAGTTAAAAATGCTATAGGAGAGCTAATGAGCTAATTATTAAATTAGAATTCTATTTACACTTTCTTGTTAGGAATAATCACTAGTTGATTTTATAAAAGATACTCTGCTTTCAGGCCAATAGAGAAACAGAATTAAATAAAAATATACTTTAATTTCTACAAGTGCTCTTAAACAGCTCATTTACATGGCTCTGAAACAACACAGCTAAAGAAAACTTAAGTGAAACCTATAATCAAATCATAAGGGCATTAGTTTAATAAACTCTTCTTTAAAGAAAGGGTCTACAGACAGCTCCTAATTTATGAAGTACCTAAATAAAAGTGGTAACTTTATTTCAAAAGTTTCCCCTAGTTCTCACTAGACCTAATATTTTGGGGTTATGGCATAACAGTTTTTCAAGGAATTGGTTAAATCTGAAGAAATATAGCATCCTCCTCTAGAACACAAAGGCCGGGTGCAGTGGCTCATGCCTATAATCCCTGCCTAAGGTGGGCAGATCACTTGAAGTCAGGAGTTTGAGACCAGCCTGCCTAACAGGGTGGAACCACGTCTCTACTAAAAATATAAAAATAAGCTGGGTATGGTGGCACATGCCTGTAATCCCAGCTAATTGGGAGGTTGAGGCAGGAGAATTGCTTGAACCCTGGAGGTGGAGGTTGCAGTGAGCCAAGATTGTGCCAATGCACTCCAACCTGGGAGACAGAGTGAGACTCTGTCTCAAAAAAAAAAACCAAAACCCCATAAAGATAAATCAATAAATCTAAAGCTGGATTTAGGGTTTTGCTATTTTGAACAAAATGGTAGTCAAGTTACAATACGGCATATGTGCTGGAATTTTTAATTTATTTCCATTAAAAAGCTGGTAATTTGGTCATGTTTACAAAGGCATGTGACTTCACTGATCTTCACAGTTATAAGACTAACATAACTATGGTACTTAAACAGAATCCCTCCTAATTAAATGTTCCTATTCATTAAATATAAAAAAGCATTTATTAAGTACTCATGGTATTTCATGAGAAAACATATAATGAAAGAGACAGAAACTACCTTTGAACAACTCATAATTAAAGACAGGAATTGGCTGGGCGTGGTGGCTCACGCCTGTAATCCCAGCACTTTGGGAGGCCAGGGCAGGCAGATCACCTGAGGTCAGGAGTTCAAGACCAGCCTGGCCAACATGGCAAAACCCCATCTCTACTAAAAATACAAAATTAGCCTGGTGTGGTGGTGCATGCCTGTAATCTCAGCTACTCGGGAGGCTGAGGCAGGAGAATTGCTTGAACCCAGGAGGCAGGGGTTGCAGTGAGCCAAGATCTCACCACTGCACTCCAGGCTGGACGACAAGAGTGAAACTCCATCTCACAAAAAAGACAAAAATAAACAAGAATCTAGATTAAATAATGGTAAATAAGAGCCTAGATTTAATAAATTATTTACGTTATAAGCAAACAATAGAGGCTTCTGTCAAGATGAATAAAAGTCCACAGAGGTCAGGTAAATCACTAACTTACTCACTAGGGCAATGACGTATCTATGAATTAGGTATTTTCACCCACATCAAGTGACAGAATTGAAAAGAAGCAAAGCCTTGAAATTTAGTTCTACTAAATGAATCAACATGTATTATAATAGTCTATTTGTTATGTGAGACAAGAACACTCTTTCCTCATTTATTTGCCAACAATACTTTAAGTAAAATATTAGTGTAACACTTGACAAGACTTTCATTCTACGTGTACAAACAAAACACCTGGGCGCTTGTTAGTTTAAACCTATTTATAGAGTAAAATTTTCTTAAACTAAAAATTTCCTGAACTGTTTCCTGTTTCCACAGGAATTAACAGAGTTGTGTTAATTGTAGATATACATGAACCACAGTGTCTGGCAGGTAATAAGTGCTCAATAAATACCCATCAATAAACAAACTGCAGCAGAACTGCAGCAGAACCTGATTGTATCTTTGTGACAGAAACTGCTATCACCCCAAATCTATTTACCTCTTCTGTGATAGAACTCAGATTTTAACCTGCACAGATGAACATCTTGAATAAAGCTCACATTTCTCAGCTGCTCTTATTACTGAGTTGGCCATCTGACTAGGTTTTGGCCAATGGGCTACATGGCCAATGGGCTACAGGTGTCCTGTATGACTTCTGAGATATGTTCTAAAAGAAAGAAAGAAGGCCCTTCTTCACCCTTTCTGCTTCCTGCTAGGAAGAATGTTGGAGAGTGAACAAATAGTTTGAACCATAAAGGCTGTGTTTACAGACTGCAGACTAATAAATAAAACAGGGGCCTAGGTCCCTAATGTCACAGTGGAGCCTTCATACCAACTCTAGATGCTTACCTGTAGACTTTAATCACAACAGAGAGGAATAAACTTCTATCTTGTTAAACAACTGTTGTTTTGGGTTTCCTGTCACTCTGGCAGATCTAATTTTAATTAATAGTCATACAAAGTAAAAACACTCTACACTTGTGTAAAAATCTTAAATAAATTTAAGACACTGGTGGAAACAACATGGGATATTATTAGAGTCAACAAAATGTGTTCAAATACCAGTCCCAATACTTAGCTATATGATTGTGGGCAGACACTCAGCCTCATTGAGCCTCAGTTTCCACATGGGTAAAATGGCAGAAAAATATTTACTTCTGAGAACCACTGTGAGGATTAACTATGATAAAGGGAGAAAGAAGGAAACAAAGGAAAAACAAATAATCAGCAAAGATACTTTTAAAAACATTAGCTGGGGTCAGGTGCAGTGGCTCATGCCTATAATCCCAGCACGTTGGGAGGCTGAGGCAGGAAGAATCACTTGCAGCCAGGAGTTCAAGACCAATCTGGGCAACATAGCAAGACTCCCATCTCTACCGAAAAAAAATTGGCTGGGCATGGTGGCACACAACTGTAGCAGCTACTTGAAAGGCTGAAGCAGGAGGAACTCCTGAGCCCAGGAGTTTGAGGCTGCAGTGACCTAGGATCTTGCCACTGCACTTCAGCCTGGACAATAGTCAGACCCCTTCTGCTTCAAAAAAAAAAAAAAAAAAAAAAAAAAAAGGTGGGAAAGGGAAATAAAAATGATTCAAAACCCAAAAATAATGTGGAAAGCAGGTAATTCAAATATACTCTATCTCATCTTTTATAACATACAATATCTACAAAATGAGGGTGCTGTGTTACAGGGTATCTAAAAGTTCTTCCAGCACTAAAAAACTGCGTCCCAAAATGATGTGTTCTGTTACACATATCTACGCTAGCAAGTTTTTTTTTTTTTTTCTTTTTCTTTTGAGACGGAGTCTTGCTCTGTCGCCAGGCTGGAGTACAGTGGCGTGATCTAAGCTCACTGCAAACTCCGCCTCTCGGGTTCAAGCGATTCTCCTGCCTCAGCCTCCCGAGTAGCTAGGATTACAGGCGCGCACCACCATGACCAGCTAATGTTTATATTTTTAGTAGAGATGAGGTTTCACCATGTTGGCCAGGATGGTCTCGATCTCCTGACCTCGTTCGTGATCTGCCCACCTTGGCCTCCCAAAGTGCTGGGATTACAGGCGTGAGCCACTGCGCCCGGCCTATGCTAGCAAGTTTTCCTAAAACCTTTCAGGTGCATGTCACTTTGAGAAAAAATACCCACCCTCCAAACATACTTTGATAACAGCCAGGATTCTCCATGATGAGCCTTAATTATCTTCAGACTACTTTTAAATATGTAACACTGTTCTGACTCTGCAAAATGTTTTGTGTTCTCTGGCATCTTTTATATGTACTCAAAAACAGAGTTGCAATATCTAAGAATTAAGGCCCTCTGATGATACTCACAACTTATAAATAAGCTACCTGAAAACTAAAAATCTAATTGCTCCCAGGTCCCAGATTGTGTCTAACATTGCTTCATTTAATTAATTGCTTTAATTACTTAATTTCATTATTCTCTCTTCTCTTTATTGGTACAGTGCAGTATCAGTCAGATAGGCTAGTTTAAGCTGCAGTAACAAATCCCCCAAATCTCCAGTCTAGCTTAAAACAACAAAGATTTATTTGTTGTTCACTTTACATGTTTATCCTGAGTTAGTGAAGAGCTCTGCTCCATAGAATCATCCTCCACTGGAACTCAGCTTATGGAGCAGCTATTCTTTTGAAACCCTGCTAGTTGCAGCAGCAGAAATAAAAGAGAGTTCTGGAAGTTCTCATACTGGCAATTAAATGATTGGCCTGGAAGTGACACACCAACTTCCATTCACAACTCTTTGGTCAGAACTGTTCACACGGCCCAATGACAAAGGGGTCAGGAAGTGCCAGATGGAGGAGAGCCAAAAATAATTACTAAGCAGTATAAATGATTACTCTAAGTCCCAGTCTAATGACACATATGAAAAAGGTTAAATAAATGTTTTTAGTGATATAGATTTGAGAAATTATTAATTCTAATGGCCATTTGATCACTTAAGAACATCAGGACCTTAAGCTTCACTGAAATCACAAACATAAACTTCCAGATTCCAGGGGAATCTATATCAAATGCCTGGAGTAAGTCAATAAAGAACTGACACACATTATCTGCATATTGTTATCTATGTAGACATGGATACATACATACATACATATTCTCCTAAAGACATAGTACATTTCCAGGGAAATAGAGATGACAATGTCAGCCCAAATTTGAGGCTTTAAAAAAAACCCATTAATTCATCCCATGTTAGTTTCTCATGTCCAATAATTAGAAACAACAATTTTTTTTAAGTCTCTGAATATGGGCCAAACAGTTAGCAAGAGTCATATACTTAAATGCCTGAAGATCACAGGTAAAGAAAGTGAGTGAAGTAAAACATTAACATCAGAGGATGCAGAGAACTGAAGAACTTATGGCCCACGCAATCCTTACCCAGTGCAAATCCCTGGACAACTACTGCCATGTCAGAATTCAAGCCAGTGTTACTGGATGGTCCGAAATGTATAAAGAAGCTGGGATTCCAGCTATTCAGGAGGCTGAGGCAGGAGAATCACTTGAACCCGGGAGGCGGAGGTTGCAGTGAGCCGAGATCGCGCCACTGCACTACAGCCTGGGGGTAGAGCAAGACTCTACCTCCAAAAAAAAAAAAAAAAAAAAAAGCTGGGAATCAAGACTATGTGAAATCTCTGGAAGCTTTCATGTTCTTCTCATTATTCCTGGGTACCCTGAAATTTCACAATATGCCACAGTGTGGGCCTTTTAACATTCACTGTCATGAATGCTTGGTGGGCCCTTCCAATTGCAAATTCATGTACTTTATTTTTGAGAAATTTTCTTGAAATATTTGTTTGAATTACTTCTCAATTTTTTATTTCTGGAACTCCTAATATTTGAGAGTTGGACCTCCCAGACTGACAGCTCTCTACTTTAATCGCCCACATTCCATATTTTTGTTTTAAAATTCCAGTTCCCCAACCATTGTTGTCATTGCCCAGTAGGCTCATAAACAAAGTGGCCATACTGGGAGGAATGGAGGTTATACCTGGGCTTAGCAACAGGGACTTCTACTTGCCAAGGTTGATTTGGCTATGGCTGCTGTTGAGCGTCCAATCTGGTAGCAGCAGAGGCCAATACTTACCCCCAGTATAGTACCATTTCCTGGGGTGATCAGCCAGGTACCTAGTGGCAGGTGGATTACACTGGACCATTTCCATGATGAAAAAGGCAACATTTGTTCTCACTGGCATAGACACCTCACAGCAAATGAAAGGCAGCAATGGGCCCATGTTCATGGAATTCGCTGGTCTTACCCTGTTCCCAGCATCCTGAAGCAGCCGGCTTCACAGAACAAAGAAGTGGCCTTTTGAAGATTCAGTTACAACGTTAGCTAGGTGGCAACACTTTGTAGGGTTGAGGCAAAGTTCTACAGGAGAGACTGTGTGTTCTGAATCAGTGTCCTATATACAGTGTTATTTCTTCCACGGCCAGAATTCACAGGTCCAGGAAACAAACGGTGGAAATAGGAGTGACACCACTTATTTATTACCCATAGTAACTCACTAACGAAATTTCTGCTTCTTGTCTCTGTGAGCTTATGCTCTGCTGGCCTAAAAGTTTTAGTTCTAGGCTTTTATCAAGACACACAATAATGATTTCACTGGAAGTTAAGACTGCCACCTGGCCATTTTGGACTCCTTATGCCTTTGAATCAACAGGCAAAGAAGGGTGTTATTGTGCTGGCTGGAGTGACTGATCTTGACAACCAAGCGGTAACTAACTCTACAATGAAGGAAAGGAAAAGTTATATCTGAAATACAGGAGATCCCCTAAGGCAACTCTCTTAGCAGTACCATGCCCTCTAATCAAATGCAATGAAAAACTACAACAACCCAATTCAGGTGGGACTACTAATGGCCCAGACACATCAGGAATGAAGGTTTGGGTTATCCCACCAGGTAAAGATCCACGGCCAGCTGAAGTACTTGCTGAAGGCAAAAAGAGTACAGAATGGGTAGTGGTAGTTATAAAGAAGTTATAAAGAAGGTAGTTATAAACACCACACAGTATGTAAATTATAGGATTTCAAGAAGAGCAAACCCCACTCACGTGTTTTGCATCCTTTTTTGGGGCAAGGGTTAGTACACTTTTGGTCATAAACAGGATAGTCATATCCTATTAGGTGGAAGTATGACCTGGCTAATTGTTTTATTTTTAGTAGAGACAGGGGCTTCACCATGTTGGCCAGGCTAGTCTTGAACTCCTGAACTCAGGTGATCCACCCACCTTGGCCTCCCAAAGTGCTGGGATTATAGGAGTGAGCCACCAAGCCTGGCCAAGATTAGAATTTAAATTGGTGAACTCTGAGTAAGCTGACTGCCTCCCATGTGGGTGGGCCTTATCCATTCAGTGGAAGATTTGAATAAAACACAAAGGCCTCTCCAAGCAAGAAGGAATTCTCCAGTCAACTGCCTTCGGTGTTCATCTGTACCATCAGCTCTCCTGAGTGTCTCTCTCTCTCTCCCTATGAATATAGCCTATTGAGTTCTGCTTCTCCAGAGAACCCTAATACACATGGATTTTTAAATTAGTGTTATTGCTACTTACCATCTCATTCTGCTTCTTACGTTTTCTGCTCTGTACTACACATAAATCTAAAGAGTTGCTTCTGATTGCTACATAGTCTCTGTGTGTGGGCTGAATTGTGCCTCTTAAAATGGTATTATGTCCTAATCCCTGATACCTGTGAACGTGGCCATATTTGGAAATAGGGTCTTTGAAAATGCAAGTTAAGGGAGGTCTTTAGGGTGGGGCCTAATTCAATAGGACTAGTGTCCTCATAAAAAGAGGAAAGTGCCAATGTGAAGACAAACACAGAGGGAGAATGCTATGTGACAAGAGGCAGAGACTGAAGTGATGCAGCCGCAAACCAAGGAATACCAAGGATTAACAGCTACTACCATAATCTACAAATAGGCAAGGAAAGATTCTACCCAGATTCTCAAAGAATCATGGTGCTGCTGCTACCTTGATTTTAAACAGAAGTGTAAGAGAATAAATTTCTGTTGTTTCAAGCTCCCAGTGTGTGGCAGTTTGATATGGTAGCACTAGAAAAGCTAGTATGAGCACTCACAAATTTTACTTATCTACATTCAGACTGATATGTGGAACACACAGGCTGTCACCAACTTCCTGCCACTACAAATAATGTGGCAATGAATACCCATGTACATATCCCTTTATGAAACTCTTACAAATACTCTGAGATGTCTAAAAATGAAAGTACTGGATCATAGGACATGCACATACTTACTACTACTTGAGCTCCAGAATGGCTGCAAAGTCTACGCTCACTAACACTTGGCATTATCCTCCACAGGGGTTTTAGAAAGTCCACAAATGCTTTGATACTCCTCTTCCTTGAGTATTGATACTCCTCCCCTTAAGTATTGCTTGAGCTTAGTGACTTCTAATGAACAGGAAGTGGTGCTAGTATGCAATTTGGGAGAGTAGGTGATAAAAGACACAGTAGCTACCTGCTTGCTCTCTTCGATTACTTGCTCTGGACAAAGCCACGTGCCCTATCACCAGAAGACGCTTTATGAATCCACTCAAGCAGCCCTGTGGATAGGACCAGGCAACAGAAAATTAAGACCTTCTGCAAACAATTAGCAAGACACTGAAGCCTCTTACCAATAGCTACGTGAATGAGACATCCTGAAAGCACATACTCCAGCCCCAGTCAAGACTTCAAATGACTATAGCCCTGGCCGACAGTTTGAGTGCAACCTAATGAGACTTTGATAAAGATGTTAAATTTGGGGGTAATCTGTCATGAAAGATAACTAAATGCATTCATTCAGTTTTCTGGTTTTTCTTGCCCTCAAACTAATAGGTATAAAATGAGATCTCATTTTAATTTACATTTTTTCTGACGACTAATTATTTGAACATGTCTTCATAGGTTTATTAGCTTTGAGGTTCATTCCATAAACCGCCTATTTAGAACCTTTGTGTATTTTTATATTAGGGTGGCTATCTTTTTCCTTTTCATTTCCAGGAGTTCCTTGAATCCTGTAGATGTTAAATCCCTTGTTAGATTTCACATTTTGAAAACATCTTTTCCCATTCTATCATGATGTCCCTTCAATGCACAGAACTCTTTAATTCTGACATAAACAAATTCATTCCACTTTTTGACATGAGCAATGTGCTTTTAAAGTTCTGTAAACAATCTTTTCCCACTACTGGGGATAATCTGTCAACATTTCTATACGTTCCACATGTCATATATATTTTGATGTTTTTAATTTACAAGAGCTCATTTTTGTTCTTTGATGATCCTTATTTATAACCTCCAGTTCTGACTTCACAAATAACAGTAGCTTCTTTTATCCCTCTGAATCTTAGTTTCTTTCACGTTTTCTTTTTCTGGCACCATTTCTGCTGCTTCCAAGTTACTTCCATCTTTTTGCTCTGGCTTCCATCTTTCCTGTTATAAGTTTACCTCAATTATCTGGTAATCTCCAGCTATCCATAAATGTATTAGAGTTAAGGCATAAAATGCTGTTTAGAAATTCTGTGTGAGGTTTTAACTGGTAGGATTTAGTGTAGAGCTGCAGCTCTTAAAAAGTGTAGTCTGGGAATTCCTGGCAGTCATCAAGGGATGGCTTTCGGAAAGTATTAAAGTCAAAACTATTTTCATTATTGTATAATTTGTGTGCGTGAGACAGTTTCGCTCTTGTTGCAAAGGCTGCACTGCAATGGTGTAGTCTTGGCTCACTGCAACCTCTGCCTCCCAGGTTCAAGCAATTCTCTGCCTCAGCCTCCCCAGCAGCTGGGACTACAGGAGTGCGCCACCATGCCTGCCTAATTTTTGTATTTTTAGGAGAGACGGGGTTTCACCATGTTGGCCAGAGTGGTCTAAAACTCCTGACGTCAGGTGATCCGCGTGCCTCGGCATCCCAAAGTGCTGGGATTACAGGCGTGAGCCACCGTGCCTGGCCTTATTTTCATTATTAATAGACATTAAGACATCATATTTTTTTGCACACTTTCTTACAAGTACACAGTAGACTTTTCCAGAGGCCACATACCTGACATGGGATATCACTACAGCCCAAATGCAGAAGCAGATATTAAAATGTAGTCAATTCCTGTTAAGCTGGCCATTAGATTCACAAATATGTAAAACTATTCCACTCTAAATTTTTGTTTTGGAAAATAGTTATTTTCCACAAAAATTATGTCATGTAACATATTTAATAGATTACTGTTGCTTTTAAAGGGACATTTAACATTTTTATTTCTTTAATACAGTAAATATTGATAGCTATAACCCACATTAAAAAAAAATCTACTGGGGCACAGGGCTCCATAAGCAGTTAAAAGGGTCTTGTTTAAAAAAGTTTGAGAACTGCTATTGTAGAGTAATAAAGTAAGAACACACAAAGTTTCAGTGTCACTACTGGTAAGTCTATGGATTTATTTTTAGACAGGTTTTCCCAGAAAGTACTCTTCTAGCCTCTTCTTGAAAGGTGTAAATCTAGACGCTAGTACTCAAGGAGGCAGAGGTTTAAAGCACTGGGATGCTCAACTTTTCATATGCAGACTTGCCATTTAATCAACATTTTAGGTTTGAAGGCCCTTCCCTTATCTTATCTGTATCTGGTATTTCTCTCCCACAATAAGCCTCAGCTTTCCGCCTTGATGGTAAAGAGGCAAATACCTGGTTGCACAGGACACAGAAAGGAAGCTAAGAAGTCTAACTGCTCTTTTTAAAGTCTTACAACCAGTGCTCCTGGGTTTATCCTTGCCCTACACGTGGCCCTCAAAGGCACCTGTGTCTCTAATTCCTTAGTCTTTTGAGGTTCTTTGGCATGATTTGGATTATTTCCTGTAGCTTCCATACCTTCCCAGTGCTCCTGGGTTTTATCCTTGCCCTACACATGGCCCTCAAAGGCACTTGTGTCTCTTATTCCTTAGTCTTTTGGGGTTCTTTGGCATGATTTGGCTTATTTCTTGTAGCTTCCATACCTGCCAGCTGTTTCAACTTTATTGGGTACACTAAGTTGCTACCCATTCACTCACTTTTCAGTTTCCAAACTGATTTATTTTGTCTCTCTTACCCTTTTCTCTGTTCTTGTGGGTTTATGCCTTTTAAAAATTATGTTACTGTAACATGATTTCAATTAAAAACAAAGATATGTATGTGTTCAACTTACCACATTTTCATCCCTTTACATTTAATCTGTGTTCCTCTGCTTTGAGTATAACTATTGTAAGGGCAGCTGGCTTGTTTTTAAAATATGTAACTTTAAAGCTGGGCCCGGTGGCTCGTGCCTGTAATCCCAGCCCTTTGGGAGGCCGAGGTGGGTGGATCACGAGGTCAAGCGTTTGAGACCAGCCTGGCCAACATAGTGAAACCCCGTCTCTACTAAAAAGACAAAAAATTAGCCGACTATGGTGGCGGGCACCTGTAATTCCAGCTACTTGGGAGGCTGAGGCAGGAGAATCGCTTGAACCTGGGAGGCGGAGCTTGCAGTGAGCAGAGATTGCACCACTGCACTCCAGTCCGGACGATAGTGCGAGACTGTCTCAAAAATAAATAAATAAATAATAAATAAAATATATAACTTTAAAATATACATTAATCCACTGTAATTATATTTCTATTTTGTTGTGTTACATTTATCCTGATTTTCCTTTACTTCCTATTCCCCCTTTTCCTCTCATGCTTTAACCCTCAACATACCATTTACTACCTGGGTCCAAAGGATGCCTTAAAAATTTTTTTAGGTTATTTTACAAATAATTTACAGAGACAGTGCAAGACAACTTTTAAAATAAATTTTAATAGGAACTTAAATACAGCAAATACCTCTTTGTACTAAGTAAGTTTAACACACAAACACCGTACAAAATTTAAAAAAAAAAAAAACAATTTTGAGACAGAGTCTTGCTCTGTTGCCCAGGATGCATTGCAGTGGTGCAATCTCAGCTCACTGCAACCTCCAACTCCTGGGTTGAAACAATTCTCGTGCCTCAGCCTCCTGAGTAGCTGGGACTACAGGCATGTACCACCATGCTCAGCTAATTTTTGTATTTTTAGTAGAGATGGGATTTCACCATGTTGGCCAGCCTGGTCTCTAACTCCTGGCCTCAAGCGATCCACCCGCCTCAGCCTCCCAAAGTGCTAGGATTATAGGCATGTGCCACCATGCCTGGCCACATACAAAATTTTAAAAACATTGTCTCAGGACTTTTTTTTTTTTTTTTTTTTTTTAAAGCGAAAAGGGATGGTTCAGGTTCATGTTGTGAAATATTCCTGTTGAATGACTAACTGGATAAAAATCCCATATTTTCTTTGTCAAAACGTCTTCTGCATTCAATTCTTAAGTCTGAGAAAATTCATACAGGATATGATCATCTCAAGAATCAAAGTCTGCCTTCATTTATATGCTCAATTTCACTATCATTATTGGCGTATAGAACAGCAATATGTAATATAACTTTCCACAACGATGACAATGTTCCGTATCTGTGCAGTCCAACATGGCAGCCAGCCACCGTGAAGTAAGAGTAATTGTAAGTTGTATTCTTCTCCTACACAACCCCTTAAAAGTGTGATGAGGAATGGAATTTTAAATTTTATTAATTTTAATTATTTTAAATATACATAGTCACATGTGGCAAGTGGCTACCATATTGGACAACTTAGGTCTAGAGTGCTATTTCTCTTCGCGTTTATCTTCTACTTCGTATGTCTCCTAAATTTTTTTATACGTTTTTGAAGTAGGACGTAGTATTTGAGCAATGCAGTGAGAAAACTGAAAAATGACTATTTATTACATCTTCCATCTTCCTTCTAGGAGATTCTGTCATTCTTTTTTTGTCTTTTTTTTTTTAGCACAGTATAAATAATTGATAAGTAATGATAAAATTCCTAGAGTAGTAAAATATTTCAATATATAGGAAAAGCCAAGATTATTAAGATCTCATAATGGATGTTAGGTTTATAAAAAAGGGTCTAAAGGACTCATATGGTAACTGTAAGATAGAATAATTTTTTAAAATAAATTTTCTCTTTGTTCTTTGGTAGATCTCTAAGAATACAAGTCATAATATCTACCCTTCTAAATAGTTGGCACTGCTCAAAAATGAAAATCAAAAATGAAAATTATTCCAACTGACCCTGATGGTATACCAAGGGTTTAGCTTTCTTCATTCTCTTATTTTCATTCCTTTAGTTCTGCTGGTCTGGAAGACATCTATTTTATTTCTATTCCTTTTGTGGTTACTCAGGTTAAAAAAGAAAAGCAGCAGCAGCAGCAAACATGTATAGAGTAGTACTAATCAGTGGCTTTATATGTATTTCACTTAATCCTCCCCACAACAACTATAATCAGTGGCTTTATATGTATTTCACTTAATCCTCCCCACAACAACTATGAGAAGGTATTATTGTCATCCCCATTTATACATAAGGAAATTTAGGCGTAAGAAGGTAAAATAACTCCTTAATGTCACACAGTTAGTAAGAAATAAGCTAGTCTTTCATTCAGGTAGTCTGGCTGCAGAGCCACAAAATAGCTATTTAGTTTTGGTAAAATACCCTGAAGTTGGTCAGTGTCTCTTTTTGTGCTACTTTTTGGGAACAAAGCAAGAATAGTAGCATTCCTGACTCAACTCTATTTTCCAACTTTCTTGTTATTGTCTAGAGTTTTGATTCTACTTTAAAAAATTATGTATTTGCAATCAACTCAACTTGATTTATCAAATATTTTGCCAATTCTTTGTTTGCCACTGTATTCTTTTTTGCAATTCCTCCTTCTCCCTGGTTTACTATTCTTGCTGAAGTACAATCTTTGGTTCTCGCATCAAGCTTCTGTAAGTGAGGAGCTCTCCATTTTGTGTATTTCCTCACTTTGGGCCTCATTCTTGCTGACAGATAATAGTTTAAATGAGTATAGAATCAAGGTCAACAGTTATATTCCTTATACATTCTAAGGAAAGAAGATCCTATTATCTTCTGGAAGACACTGTTCTGGTAAATACGTTGTTAATTTAACTAATTTTTTAGTGTAGGGACTGTGGCATTTTTCATTTTGAAAAGCTTTTATGTTTTATGATCTGCAATTTCACTTTTGAGCATCTAGAAGATTTTAAAAATTTATCCTGGTAAGCAACTGTTCAGCAGTGTGCTATTTCAATATGAAAACTCAGTTCAATATGAAACCTTAAATTCTGGAAACCTTTTAATCATTATCTCACTGAATACTGTTTCTCTACTACTATGTCTAATCTCTCCTAAAATTTCTTTTGAATATTGAACTTAGGTTTGAATCTCTCAATCTATATTCAATTTTTTTTCCCACTTCTCTCTTACTACATTCTGGGTGAATTCCTTAATACTATTTTCCAAATCACTGTTTCATTGACCATGTTCAGTCTAGTACACATCTAATGACATCTTACTTAATACAGGGTTTTTTTTTTTTTTTTTTGAGAGGGTCTTGCTCTGTTGCCCTGGCTGTAGTGCAATCATGGCTCACTGCAGCCTCAACCTCCTGGGCTTAAGCGATCCTCCCACCTCAGCCTCCTCAGTAGCATGGGACCACAGGTGTGCAGCACCACACCCAGCTAATTTTTCTATTTTTTGTAGAGATGAGGTTTTGCTATGTTGCCCACACTGGTAATTTTGGTTCTTTTATGGCAATTATTCCTTCCTTTACCTCCCTGAGGATCTTAAACATACACTTTAAAATTGTTCTATTATTTACACCTATAGACTAAGGATTCACTTGAATATCAATTATTCCCACTCCTGCAAAAAAGAAAACATACTATAAATACTGTTTCATGATTCCCATTTTTTCCCACTAAGCAACAAAACTTAGGAGATATTTCTGTATCAGTACACAGAAAACATTCTCTTTTCTGTCTGATGAAAGTGTTGACTTGGTTATTTTAGGTTTAGTTTTTCTTCTATATTTTCGAATTTTTGTTTGGCAGGTTCATTGTAACTCTAAGTTGCATGGTGTGTGTGTATCTTTGTGTGCTTACCTCACCCTAACGATTTTTCATTTTCTCCATCTCTCACTCAAACCTCCCACCCCAGAATAAGGTTTTTCGTTTCGTTTTGTTTTGTTTTTGAGATGGAGTCTCGCTTTGTCGCCCAGGCTGGAATGCAGTGGTGCGATCTTGGCTCACTGCAACCTCCGACTCCCAGGTTCAAGCGATTCTCCCGCTTCAGCCTCCCAACTAGCTGGGATTACAGGCGCGTGCCAACACGCCCAGCTAATTTTTGTATTTTTAGTAGAGATGGGGTTTCACCATGTTGATCAGGCTGGTCTCAAACTCCTGACCTCATCATCCGCCTGCCTCGGCCTCCCAAAGTGCTGGGATTACAGGCGTGAGCCACCGTGCCCGGCCCAGAATGAGGTCTTATAATTGCTGCATGTCTCCTCCTGAAGATCCAGTCCCTAAGTCATAGGCAGGTAAGCCCAGCTTTTACCCAGGAGGCTGTCACTGCTTCCTTCCAGCACTCTGGACCTGCAATTTATATAAGCCATATCCCTAAGCAACAATCATACATTCTTTTTCAGTTTTTTCCTGATTCAGCCCTTTAGTTTCTGGGGTAATAAAAACAGGCTGTTCATCTCCCTGCTCCAATCTGTCTACCAATATACAGTAGAGTTTTGGTCTCTATTCTGCAGACGACCTCTCAGAGGCATCTTCCTGCCTGCAAAACAGATTTTGATAGATTCATGTATTTAGTCTCTATTTAACACCTTGCCTTTTGTTCTTTTTTTTTTCTTTTTTTAAGACAGAGTCTCACTCTGTCACCCAGGCTGGAGTGCAGTAGCACGATCTCAGCTCACTGCAACCTCCACCTCTGGGTTCAAGCAATTCTCCTGCCTCAGCCTCCCGAGTAGCTGGGATTACAGGTGCCTGCCACTATGCCCGGCTAATTTTTGTATTTTCAGTAGAGACGGGGTTTCACCATGTTGGCCAGGTTGGTCTTGAACTCCTGACCTCGAACTCCTCAATCTGCCCACCTCGGCCTCCCAAAGTGCTGGGATTACAGGTGTGAGCCACTGCATCCAGCAGTTTTTTTTTTTTTTTTTTTTAAAGGAATGAAAGGTCTCAGCCAGGTGCGGTGGCTCATGCCTGTAATCCCAGCATTTTGGGAGACAGAGACAGGCAGATCACCTGAGGTCAGGAGTTCGAGACCAGCCTGGCCAACAAAATGGTGAAACCCCATTCCTACTAAAAATACAGAAATTAGCCTGGCGTGGTGGGATGCCTGTAATCCCGGCTACTCGAGAGGCTGAGGCAGAAGAATCACTTGAACTGGGGAGGCGGACATTGTAGTGACCTGAGATCACGCCACTGCACTCCAAGCGAAACTCTGTCTCAAAACAAAACAAAACAAAACAAAACAAAACAAAACAGCCTCCCTCCCAATCTTTCCACGTATTCAATTCCTCTCCCCTTTCTCCAAGTAACGCATGTTAAGATTTCCTTGTCCATCCTTTCCAAGTTTGTGAGTGTAAAAAAACATATGAATATAAATTATGCAGCCCCAGAATTTTGCCTTTTTCTTACAGCTGCATGGTATTTCATTATATGGTTTTTCCATAATTTCTTTGACTAATCCCCTACTGATGGACATCTGGATTGTTTCTCACCTTCTGCTATTACAGAATAATCTGATACATGTATCATGTGGTGTGAAGTATAAGATAAATTTCAGAAAACTCAACCTGCTGGGTAAATACATTTTTACTCTGGCAGATATTGACCAATTGCCTTCCACAGGGATTATCTCAATTTGTATTCTCAATAGCAGTGTATGAGCAGCTTTTCCCCCAAAGCTTCACAACCAACGGAGTATGCTGCCCAACTTTTGTTTTTGCCTAATAAGGGAACTATAATCATTGTAGTTTTAACTTCTCTTTCTGTGAATGAGGTACTGGCCTCATTAGCTTAAAAGCCACTTATATTTAATTTTCTGTGAATTATCGATTCATATCTTTGCTCGGTTTTTATGGGGTTGCAAGATCTTTTTCTTATCAAGTTTCCAAGTACTTACTGCATGTATATCAGGAAGGCTACCCTTTGTCTATGATTAAAATTACCAATAAGTTTTGCTAATTCCTAACTGTAAATAAGTTTCGGCTGCAAATAAGTTTTACCAGTTTTGCTGAAACTCTATATCCACTGAACAATTCCCTTTTTCCCCTTCCCCTAGCTACCACCATTCTACTTTGTTTCTAAGGGTTTGACTACTTTAGATATCTCATATAAGTGGGGTCATGCAGTATTTGTCTTTTTGTGACTGGCTTTCACTTAGTGTAATTCCTCAAGGTTCATCTACGGTTGTATCACACAACAAAATTTCCTTTTTAAAGTTTGAATAATATTTCATGGTATGTATATACATTTTCTTTATCCATTCAGAGAAGGTTTTTTTTTTTGGAAACGGGGTCTCACTCTGTCACGCAGGTTGGAGTGTAGTGGTGCAATCTCGGTTTACTGCAGCCTCCACCTTCCAGGCTCGAGAGATTCTCCCACCACAGCCTCCCGAGTTGCTGGGACCACAGGCACATGCCATCATGTCCAGCTAATTTTTTTGTATTTTTGGTAGAGTCAGGGTTTTGTCATGCTGCCAGGCTGGTCTCAAACTCCTTGGCTCAGGCAATCCACCCAACTTGGCCTCCCAGAGTGCCCTGAGAGTGTTTTAATGTAATAGAATTTATCATTTATTTCATGACTTCTGGATTGAATCAGTATAAAAGGTCTCCCCCATACTAAAATTATAAGAAGACTTCTACTTTTAGTATTTTCATGGCTTTATTTTATTCATTGATCTGTTTGGTATTTATGTGAAAAACATACAATTTCATTTTTTCAGTTTTCCTGGCTCCTTTCTTATTTACTTTTCCTTATGAACTTTGGAATCAGAATGTCCAGTGTTTTAATTTATAAAATTAAAAAACATTGTGTTGTTTCATTTGCTGAAGCTTGTTTGGCGTCTTTCACATAAACATTTCCTGCTATGAATGTATTTCCATTTCTCCTTGTATTTTTGGTTATTTCTGCTACACCAAGTTTGCTATGTTATCTGACATACTGCTATTCACAACTATTAAATTTTCATTGTATCCTTTAAGAAATAAGTGCCACTCTTTATTGTTTTTTAGTATGAACTCCACCTGGTATGTTAAAATCATGACACTCCTAAATTATTTTCATTTGCATTTGTATCTTATACCTTTTCTCTATCTTTTAAAATACCATTCTTTCACAATCACTGCCTTAGGTGTGTACCTTGTATAAACCAGAGAGTGGGTTTTGCCTTGAATCTAAGCTAAAAATATTTTCCTTCTAAAAGTGAGTTACGCATATTAATATCTTTTGTTAAGAAAGGCATGTTTGGGCCAGGCATGGTGACTCACACCTGTAATCCCAGCACTTTGGGAGGCTGAGGTGGGCGGATCACAAAGTCAGGAGTTCAAGTCAAGCCTGGCCAACATGGTGAAACCCGTCTCTACGAAAAATACAAAAATTAGCCGGGCTTAGTGGTGGGTGCCTGCAGTCCCAGTTACTTGGGAGGCTGACGCAGTAGAATCACTTGAACCCGGGAGTCGGAGGTTGCAGTGAGCCAAGATTGGGCCACTGTCCTCCAGCCTGGGTGACACAACGAGACTCTGTCTCAAAAAAAGAAAGAAACAAAGAAAGGTATGTTTGGTCTTAGGGCTGTCTTGCTATGTATGTGGTTATATATGAATTTTTTTTCACTAAATGATGTTTTATTTTTAACTGGTTTGTAGTTCTTTCAATATCTAGGAAGGTTTATAGCTTTGTTCTAATGGTTACCTTTATAATTTCTATCTCTTTAGACAATACCTATTAGTTCCTCAACATGAGTAATGTTAAAATTAGCATGCCTCCTCTCCCATTACCCGATTTAATCAATAGTATTGAAACTAATAGCATTATCTTTAGTGTTTTAGTTTTATTTTAATGTTTCTTTTAAAGTGCTGAATATGTTTATATTTCTATTATTTGATCTGTGATGTTTAAACATCTTTTTCAATACCAGTTATTACCATAGGGCAATTCCTTCTCTCAAATTTTATTAGTTTGATCATTTGTATATCATCAGAGTATACAATTAACATTATATTCTGTCGTTATGATCTCCACATTTTAGTCTTTTTTTTTGAGACAGAGTCTCACTCTATCACCCAGGCTGGAGTGCAGTGGCATGCATAATCTCTCACTGCAACCATCTACTTCCCAGGTTCAAGTGATTCTCGTGCCTCAGCCTCCCAAGTAGCTGGGACTACAGGTGTGCACCACCATGCCCAGCTAATTTTTATATTTTTGGTAGAGACAGGGTTTCACCATGATGGCCAGGCTGGTCTTGAACTCCTGGCCTCAAGTGATCTGCCTATTTTGGTCTCCCAAAGTGCTGGGATTACAGATGTGAGTCACCACGCCCAGCCCACATTTTAGTCTTTATGTCTATATATAAATTCACTGCTTACACACCAATCATTTCCCCATGTCTATCAGCTGAAGTTTATACTCTAGTATTTTCCTCAAGAAGGGCTCACATAAACAATATTCTCTGAGTACTATTTGTTCCTTAAGAACAATGTGACTGGATATAAAATCTTTAGCTCGCACTTTACTTTCTTATCTTATAAATGTTGTTCGACTGGGGTTGAATGTTGTGGAGAATTCTAAGGCCAGCCAGATTTCAATGTCTTATAAACAACTTGGAGTGGGGTAGTTAGGAAGGTTTCTGGCTATTGAAAGGAATCTTTAAGATCTTTCTGGTCAGTTTTCCCTGCCACAGATGCCCTTTCAATATGTAAGTTTCTTCAATTGTGTTTTTAACCACTTGTTCTATTGTCATGTTTTGGTTTTCTTCTATAGGGGTTTCAATTCTAAGTTTGTTGGATCTACTGTATTTTCTAAAACTTAAAAAAATAAAATCTTTATTTCCATTTTTTAAAATCCCTGTGTCTCTTATTATGTTTTCCTTGGGGCTAGTCTGCTTCTTGTGCTCCTTCTTATTTCATCTGTATTTCTGTACTATTTTTTGAGACAGGGTCTCCCCTCTGTTGCCCAGGCTCAAGCGCAGTGGGGCAATTTTGGCTTACTGCAATCTCTGCCTGCTTGGCTCAAGCCATCTTCCCACCTCAGACTCCCAAGTAGCTGGGACTACAGACGTAAGCCACCACACCCGGCTAATTTTGTACTTTTTTTAGAGACAGGTTTTGCCATGTTGTCTAGGCTGGTCTCAAACTCCTGAGCTCAAGCGATCTCCCTGTCTCAGCCTCCCAAAGTGCTGGGATTACAGGCGTGAGTTCCCATGTCCAGCCATTTGCTTTCCTCTACTTCTTTCCCAAGTTCCCTCAACTCACATTTTATGTCCTCCTGTTGCCCTGCCATCTCTTTTCTGAGTTCTTACCATTCCTGCTTTGTAATCTTCTCTTGTAGAACTATTTACAAGCTTTACTCAAGTCTAAAAAATAGATGGTGAAATGCTGGGTCACAATTTTCATCTGTTCTGTAGCAACACTTCACTAATGACTGTTCTTTGTGTTTGGGAAGTTTTGCTGCCATATCAGCTTCTTTTTTATTTTGCGTAACAGAATAAACTGAATTTTCCTGAAGCAGCTATTTACACAGATTCCTGGGAGTGGGAAGGGAAGGAAATAACAGGCTTCACAGTCCAAAGACTCTCTACTCCTTTGACGCTATAAATAATAAAGGGAGTGTGTGCTCTTCTGCTGCCCTGCGACCAGTGCCCTGTGCATTGCCTTCTCCTGTATCCCCTAATCTAACTCATCTCTTTCTTTCACTCAACCTCAGAGCCGCCACCAAAATGCAGATTTTTGTAAAAACCCTTATGGGGAAGACCATCACCCTCCAGATTGAACCCTTGGATACAACAGAAAATGTAAAGGCCAAGATCCAGGATAAGGAAGAAATTCGTCTGGATCGGCAAACACTGATGTTTGATGGCAAGCAACTGGAAGATGAACGTACTTTATATAACTACAACATTCAAAAGGAGTCTACTCTTCATCTTGTGTTGAGACTTTGTGATGTTATCAAGGAAGAAGTCTTATACAACTCCCAAGAAGAATAAGCACGAGAGAAAGAAGGTTAAGTTGGCTGTCCTTAAATACCATAAGGTGTATGAGAATGGTAAAATTAGTTGCCTTAGTCGGGAGTGCCCTTCAGATGAATGTGGTGCTGGAGTGTTTACAGCAAGCCACTTTGACAGATATTATTGTGGCAAATGTCTGGCTTATTGCTTCAACAAACCAGAAGACAAGTAATTGTGTATGAATTAATAAATTTTTTGGCTGGGCGCGGGAGCTCACGCCTGTAATCCCAGCACTTTGGGAGGCCGAGGTGGGTGGATCACCTGAGGTCAGGAGTTCAAGACCAGCCTGGCCAACATGGTGAAACCCCATCTCTAATAAAAATAAAAAAGTTAGCCGGGCTTGTGATGCACACCTATAATCCCAGCTACTTGGGAGGCTGAGGCAGCAGAATCACTTGAACCCGGGAGGCAGAGGTTTCAGTGAGCTGAGATTGTGCCATTGCACTCCAGCCTGGGTGACAGAGCAAGACTCCGTCTCAAGAAATAAATAAATAAAAATTATTTAAAAATACAGAGAAAAGCTGGTTCCTGTACATGTGGCTCTGTGTGCACATGTGTACAGCTCTACTTTCTCTTTTCTGAATATAATCAGGTACTTCGCCACCAACTCCCGTCATTACAAACAAGAGATTTACCTTTTGAACTTCAACATGAACCCCTTACTGCCAGTAAGTATATTTAAACTAATAGCTTCTGTCCCTTTCGGATGTTTTTGATAGCCCTCAAATAACATAATCTGGAGTTTACATATGTCTTTCAGTTCACTGAAAACAGAGGTTGATGCATTTTTCCTCTTTATGATTTCTAGAGAAGATGCAGATTTATGCATCTACATTCATTCTGAAAGTATGATTATTAATTGTGTGTATGTTTATCATTGCTGTCTTTGAAGAGACAGAGAATCTCAATGCTGAAACTCACAGCACCATCCTGATGGCTGTTCCTTACAGTGTAACTTCAGGTATTTTTGAAGTATTTTTTAAAAGCTTTTACATGGGAGATGATTACTGATGCATTATAATTTAGTAATTAAAACTTCATTCTGGCTGTTTAATCAGAAAAACACGGATTCTAATCCTAAGGTTGCCAATTACTAACTCTTGTGAATTAAATTCAGTAAACAGAAGTTTACTGTAAAACAGGTTCTTGTTATGCATAATATATTAATTATACATCATTTCTATTGTGCATCATAAGTCCATATAGTGATATCAGACATCTATTAATGAGGAAATACATTCTGGTAAGAATATAGCAACTTCATTACCAAACAGTATTATAAAGAAAGCATTCAGGACAGTGAATAAGATGAGCTTACTATGTAAAACATTATCAAATAAATATTAACTGGTAATTCTTCATTAAGCATAAATGGGCCTAACAACAACTGTAAATGACAGCAAACACCTGAGGCTGAGATATGGAAAAGCCATCAAGAAAACATAAGACACATAAAAGGAAGTGATCGAATACTGAAGTCAAGCAACCACTGAGTTCACAATTTTACTACAGTGTCAAAAAAAAGAAAACTGCAGTAGTACGGCATATGGCTCACTCAAGAACAATGTGTAAGCCAGGTGCGGTGGCTCACGCCTGTAATCCCAGCACTATGGGAGGCCGAGGTGAGTAAACCATTGAGGTCAGGAGTTCGAGACCAGTCTGGCCAACATGGCAAACCCTGTCTCTACCAAGGGCGTGGTGGTGTATGCCTGTAATCCCAGCTACTCGGGAGGCTGAGGCACGAGAAACACTTGAACCCAGGAGGTGGAGGCTGCAGTGAGCCGAGCTCACACCACTGCACTCCAGCCTGGGCAACAGAGGGAGACTCAGTCTCAAAAAAAGAAAAAAAAAAGAACAATGTGTACATGAGTTTGTCTAAGGAAGAATTTTGTAAAAGAAAAACAGCCAAAGCATACAAGACTTGGAAAAGATTGTTCCACAGGTGGTAGAGTAAAGCCTTGAAGACAAGAGAGTGCCTAGTTCCTTTTCCCCCCACCAAAAAAATGCCAACATAAAGTGAACCAAGAGACGAAAGGAGTATGACAACAAAGTAAAATTCTGTCCTGATAATCTTCTATGGCCTTTGGCCCATTCTCTCTCACTAAGAATATCCTTTTTCCCCTCCTTTCCTCTATCTGTGGCATACTCATTCCTCAAGGTATAGTTTAAGTACCCCCACTATCTCTGAACAGTCCTTCCAAACCATTTCAACCCTAACACTAGTTGCCTCTTTACTCTCAAGTATCTCATGTATTCATTCATTCAATACTTAACCTCATGCATTAATGATGGGATTATAAATTATGCAACCTTCTTTTTGAAAACAAATTTGGCAACATTTACCAAACTTTAAAATGCAAATATCCCTCCGAATCATCAAAATGTATAATTAAACATGGGCATTTTAAAATATATTAATTATAATTCAATAAAGCTTAAAAACAGAAAAACTCTTTGACCCAATAACCCACTTTTAAAAAGTGAACCTTTCACCAGGCACGGTGCCTGACGCTGTAATCCCAGCACTTTGGGAGGCCGAGGCGGGCAGATCACAAGGTCAGGAGTTCAAGACCAGCCTGACCAACATGGTGAAACTCCCGTCTCTACTAAAAATGCAAAAATTAGCAGGGCATGGTGGCGTGTGCCTGTAATCCCAGCTACTCAGGAGGCTGAGGCAGGAGAATCGCTTGAACCCGGGAGGTGGAGGTTGCAGTGAGCTGAGATCGCGCCACTGCACTCCAGCATGGGAGACAGAGCGAGACTCCATCTCAAAAAAAAAAAAAAAGTGAATCTTTCTACTAAAATTGTGATATAAACATGTAAAGGTATTTGTATAGGGTTGTTTGCTGCAGTTCTTTAATAGCATAGAAGAATTTAAATGTTAACAGATAAATATTTAATACATTGTGGTACATTCATGTAAAAGACTACTCTGCAACTGTAAAAAAGAATGAGGTAATCCTCTATTTATACTGATACAGAAAAATGCCCAGGATATCTTTAAGCAAAACATGAAACTTAGGTTACAAAATAATACATACAGTATGGCTTGTTTTTAATGAAAAAAAGTGTTTATATACACATGCATTTAAAAAATTGAAAAAGCCTGTGCAACACAATGAGACCCGTCTCTACCAAAAAAAAATTAAAAATTAACTGAGCATAGTGGCACATGCCTGTGGTTCCAGCTAATCGAGAGGCAGAGGTTGAGGCTACAGTAAGCTGTGATCAAGCCATTACACTCTAGTCTGGGTAAAAGAGCGACAAGGCCAGACACCATGGCTCATGCCTGTAATCCCAGCACTTTTGGAGACTGAGGTGGGCAGATCATCTGAGATTGGGAGTTCAAGACCTGCCTGACCAACATGGAGAAACCCCATCTCTACTAAAAATACAAACTTAGATGGGCATGGTGGCGCATACCTGTAATCCCAGCTAGTCGGGAGGCTGAGGCAAGAGAATCACTTCAGCCCAGGAGGTGGAGGTTGCGGTGAGCTGAGATTGTGCCATCGCACTCCAGCCTGGGCAACAAGAGCGAAACTCCGTTTCAAAAAAAAAAAGTGGGGGGGAGGGGGGAGACAAGACCCTATCTCGAATTTTTTTTTTTTTTTCTTTTCAAAAGAACCAACACAAAAGAACAGTTAAGAGCTACCTCTGGGGAATGAAAGAACAGGGAAAACAAAATAACTGACTTTCCCCCTTAAATTCTATGTCCCGTGCCAGTGGCTTATACCTGTAATCCCAGCACTTTGTGAGGCTGAGGTGGGAGGATCGCTTAAGGTGAAGAGTTCAAGACCAACCTAGGAGACAAAACAAGACCCTGTCTCTACAAAACACTTTGTGGGGCCAGGCATGGTGGCTCATGCTTGTAATCCCAGTACTTTGTGAGGCTGAGGTGGGCGAACTGCTGGAGCCCAGGAGTTCAAGGCCATTCTGGGCAACATGGTGAAATCTCGTCTTTACAAAAAATACAAAAATTAGCCGGGCATGGTGGCACACGCCTGTAGTCCCAGCTACTTGGGGGACTGAGGCAGGAGGATCACTTGAGCCTGAGAGGCAGAGGCTGCAATGAGCCGAGATTGTGCTATTGCATTCCAGCCTGAATGACTGAGACTCTGTCTCAAAAAAACCCATTAGCGGGCTTGGAGGGACACACCTGTAGTCCTAGCTACTGGCGCAGAGGTGAGGCAGAATGATCTCTTGAGCCTAGCAGTTCGAGGCTGCAGAGAGTAGTGACTGTGCCACTGTGTTCCTGCTGGGTGAGAGAGTGAAACCTTGTCTGAAAAAAAAAAAATCCCTAAAAAATGAAAGATATATATATGTATGTATTCTTTAATTCACTTAAGGATTTCTAGGGTGCCAGGCACTCATGATCTACACCGCTCACTTGGCACTTACACATTTCTTCTGAGAGAGTATTCCATGCTCCCATCTACCCCTTGTAACCATAAACAGATCAGTAGGTCCAACAACCCACTAAAATGAAAAATGACTAGAATGATGATACAATTTTGGAACCAGAACAGGTAACATTATCATTACTGACTGGGAATCTGGAGACTTGGGCTCTAAATCCAAACATCACTCTGAACAAACCTCAAGAATTGGGACAGTGGTTCCTTCTATTTCAAACATTCTATAATACCATTCCTGACTAATTTACCATCTCCAAGATAATTTTAAAGTATCTAAACTAAGCTGACACCAAAAAAGAAAGGATATAATCTTCTTTAGTGGCCCATTTTAGAATTTACCAGATGTTCTTTATGTCAGTCTAATAATTTAAATTCATTTTCTTTAGCTATCTTTTGAGTATATAATAGGAAAAAAATAGCTGAGCAACCTTTTTCTTTTAAAAATTACTTTCAACCACTCTGAAAGGTTAACTTACTTTTAGGCTTGTTCTTCTTTGGAATAACACTTAAAATTTCCTGTTAGACAGTTTTTCAGCCATTGCAATGTTTTACAAATCTTATTGCTATGATACAGTATCATGTGTTTATACACACCCAAGCACCCAAACCACACACACTTCAGAACCTCAACTGTAGCCCCTATCTGCTATATTTGGTTCTAGCTAGACAGTTCAAAGAGTCTGCTCATTTTTTTTTCTTTCCACACAGATTAAAACACATCTGCTTTTTAGAAAACAGGTTATTCAAAGTAATTTGATTTGTTCTTGGTTGAGTACTTAATCCCACCCAGTTTTTAATCATCTATGAACATATTTAATATGCTCAATAATGTAAATTACGTAATTTTATGAACACACCTTGGAGTAGAGAAGATGAAGGAAAACAAACATTCATTCACTAAGTGTCTATGTGCAAATGGCTAGCAGTACTTTTTTTATAAGTTAGCAGTATTTTTTATAAGTTAGTTTCCATAACATAACTTTCAAAAATCTCCCCCAACTGACATAACACCAATATGACTGCTTCATGAAAAAACAAAAGCTTTGTTTAAATCCGGTTATGTTGCTTTTCTTCCTTCTTCAGCTACTAAAAGTCACTGTTTCAGAGAAATACATTAAATAAATCTGTGATTGGCTCTTCATAGAACCATGTAGACTATTCCCTAGAATCTATACTTACTGATTTTTCCTTAAACACATCAGTAGCTTCCAATTAAAAAACAAAAAGCAACAAAATTTAGTTTATCTCTTTAATGAAGGTTTTTTAGTGTGCTTTCTCAGGAAAACACTTGTTTTCTCTTGGTTTAGGTTTATAAGAAGCCTGTAAGATGGTCCGACAACTAATCAACTGAGTGTGAGATGAGTCAATTAAAAATCTAAGAAGTAAATTTATGTTTCAAAGTCCTACATTTTTAAAAAAATGGTTATTACTTATTCCCAAACACATTCTTCTTAGAAATCCTCTTAGAAAGTGAGAGGGTTTTTTTTTTTTTTAACCAATAATGATGAAATTATTTCCCTTAGCAATCTGTTTCAACACCTAATAAATTGACAGTGACTAATTTCTTCACAGGTAAACTCAAGTTTTACGAAAAGAAAATATTCCCCACATAAAATTATTAAACAGACATGAGTCCATACCACTAGGGTACCTTCAGAAAAAATAGCCACCTGTTGTGATCAACATTAAATTCCTCTTTTCTAATTATCCAGTTCATTTGCATACTAAATTTTTCATCTTCCATCATTCAACAGGCTTGTGAGCAAAACATTTGTACGTATTTACTACCATAATCAAATTATCTGACGCAAAAAGAATTTTATGCTACAGTCGCAAACTTATCCTGGAAAGAAAGAATCACTGGTTCAGAGTCCCAAATATCAAATTCCTGGGCTCAAGCAATCCTCCTGCCTCAGTCTCCTGAGTAGCTAGGACTACAGGTACATGCCACCAGGCCTGGCTAATTTTTATTATTTATTTATTTATTTATTTATTTATTTATTTATTTCAGAGACAGGGTCTCAGTATGTTGGTAGGCTGGTCTTGAACTCTTGGTCTTAAAGGATCCTCTCACCTCATCCTTCCAAAATGCTAGGACTGCAGGCATGAGCCATGGTGAGTGGACTAATTTTAATTCTGAACTGACTTCCTGATTATCAGTCATCCTCATTTACTAGAATATAGTCAATTATCATCCTAAAGTTGCTGTGAATAAAAATATAGATGTCTATAAATTAATAAGCACTTAAAGCACACTTCCAACATTAAAAATATGTAACATTTAAGCTTTTATTCAAATTTAAAATGCCCTACATGGGGACTGTATCATCAATCAAGTAGTATGAGTTCACGACACAATCAGAATTATAAAATTATTGGCAGGGCACGGTGGCTCACACCTGTAATCCCAGCACTCAGGAGGCCGAGGTGGGTGGACCACCTGAGGTCAGGAGTTTGAGACCATTCTGGCCAACATGACGAAACCCCATCTCTACTAAAAACACAAAAAGTCAGCTGGACATGGTGGCAAGCGCCTATAACCCCAACTACTTGGGAGGCTGAGGCAGAAGACTTCTTGAACTCGGGAGGCAGAGGTTGCAGTGAGCCAAGACTGCGCCACTGTGCTCCAGTCTGGGCGACAGAGCGAGACCCTGTCTAAAAAAAAGAAAAAAAAAAAATATTATTATTGAGACACAGTCTTGCTCTATTGCTCACGCTGGAATGCAGTGGTGCAATCATAGCTCACCGCAGCCTTGACCTCTAGAGCTTAAGTGATCCTCCCATCTCAGCCTCCTGAGCAGTTGGGACCACAGGCATGTGCCACCATACCGGGATTTTTTTTTTTTTTTTCATTTTTTTTTGTAGAGATGGAGTCTCCCTATGTTGCTCAGACTAGTATCAAACTCCCGGGCTCAAGCGATCCTCCTGCCTCTGCCTCCCAACATGCTGGGATTACAGGCATGAGCCACTGCCAAAACTATTACTTTTTACTTTATTCTCATACATGAATACTACCTTCTTAACAAATGTTTAAGTGTACAATACAGTACTGTTGACTATAGGTACAATACTGTATGGCGGAACTTATTCATCCTGCTTAACTGAAACTTCATGCCTGCTGACTAGTAACTCCACATTTCCCCCTCCCCTCCCTTTCACCCCTGACAACCACGATTCCACTCTGATTCTATAAATTTGACTATTTCAGATAACTTCATTTAAGTGAAATCATGCAGTATTTGTCTGTGATTGGCTTATTTCATTTAGCATAATGTCCTCAAACTACATCAATGTTGCACATTGCAGAATTCCTTAAGACTGAATAACATTCCATTGCATGTATACACCACATTTTCTTTATTTCTTCATCTGTCAATGGACATGTTGTGGGCTGTTTCCACATCTTGGCTATTGTGAATAGTGCTATTATAAACATGGGAGTGCTAGTATTTCTTCAAGTTCCTGATTTCATTTCTTTTGAATAAATACTTGGAAGAAGAATTGCTGGATCATATGATAGTTCTATTTTTAATTTTTTGAGGACCTCCACACTGTTTTCCATAATAGTTATACCATTTTGCATTTCTACCAACAGTGTATAAGGGGTTCAATTTCTACGTATCTTCACCAACACTTGTCTTCTGTGTTTTTTTTAACAGTCATCCTAATAGGGATGAAAAGATATCTCATTGTGGTTTTTATTTGCATTTCCCTGATGATTAATGATGTTGAGTCTTTTTCCATATACCCACTTGCCATCTGTATGTCTTCTCTGGAGAATGTCTATTGAAGTCTTTAGCTCATTTTTAAATAGCTTATTAGTTTTTCTGCCACTAAGTTGTAGAAGTTCCTTAAATATTTTGGAGATTAACTCCTTATCAGATATATGGTTTGCAAATATTTTCTCCCATTTCATAGGATGTCCTTTCACTTTGTTGACTGTTTCCTTTGCTGTGTAGAAGCTTTGTAGTTTGATGTCTCACTTGTCTATTTTTACTTTTGTTGCCTGTCCTTTAGGTGTTGTATCCATGAAATCACTGCCAAAGACAATGTCATGAAGCCTCCCTCCCTGTAGATTCCATATACAGTATTTGAAAAGCAAAGATATGTAAAAGAATAACAAAAATCAACTCGCCACCACCATCTCAAGATATTAGTTAACATTTCACCAAAAATTTTTAGATATTTCACCCGAAAGGGTATATTTTCTGTTTCATTGCATGTGTTATTAACACATGTCACTGATTGGTATGTAACACTTTCCTAGCCCCCTAAAACCAGGGACTTAACTTTACATACTGTGATCAACCTCCCTACATCCGGATCTTCCAGCTCAGTTTTTCAACTCTAGATATTTCAGCTACAAGGTTCTCACATGATGCAGAAATAGAGTACAGGTTTCCTCTGACATGCTGCAATGCAGAATCAGAAAGATTCATAAAGGCATCCTGGGAGTTACAACTACTGCTTGCTATGTGGGATTAAACATGCTTATGAGGAAACAAAATGTTGTTTTATCACTGCAATTGAGGTGCTTAGATTCTAGCAACATATAATTTAATTTAAACCTGTCCTCCTACCTTCAATTTCTAGATACATGGCCAAAACAATGAATGTAACAGCCAAAACAATGAATATAATGAAAAAAGCTAATACCACAAAAACAAGATTAATAACCACAACTCTGCAGTTAATTTTCTTATCTAGGCGTTTTTTTTTTTTTAAGTCATTTACATCAAAATGCTATAACATAATTGCTAGGCTGCAACAACTTTTGAAGTGTGGTCCAAAGGTAATTCAATAAATAATTACCAGCCTGGTTCACATGGTGAAACCCTGTCTCTACTAAAAATACAAAAAAATGAGCCAGGCATGGTGGCACGTGCCTGTAATCCCAGCTAATCCGGAGGCTGAGGCACGAGAACTGCTTGAACCCAGGAGTAGAGGTTGCAGTGAGTCAACATTGCACCACTGCACTCCAGCCTAGATGACACAATGATACTCTGTCTCAAAAAAAATAAATTAAATAAATAAATAAACGGCAGAACATATACCAGACCGTGGGGGTCAAAACAAGCCTTTATCTTATTAACATTTCACAGAAAACTCTTTTAACATACTCTGCTGGTCTTGCAAACAGTCTAAGGCTAAGGCTACGTGAAACTTCAGTGTTTTATAAATACATATAAATCACATGTGTATGTGCATATATATATATACACACATACTGGAGATATAAGGATAGACAGATCTGTGTATCTCTATCCCTAGAAATATGTATGTATCTTATTCAGGCAGAAAAACATGGGGTGGCTCAGGAGATAAATTATTAATCTATTCAATACAAAAGTTGATTTCTACTTGTTAGAAGAAAAATTAAAAACCAGAAGACAATGAAAATAAAACCAACAAGCTTACTTGCAATTCAGACTAATTTCGAATTTTATTTAAACTCAGTTTCTTAACTTTAAGTTCCACAAGGGCAAGAACTACGTTTGCATGGTGATAACCTAACAAATTCAAACCTTGCTGATTTATACTGGCAACCCAAATGATACAGAATTTTAGAGCATCTCAGAAGTCATCTTATTCAAAAATCCTCTAATTTAAAGATAAGATTAAGAAATTCACTCTGGAAAAAGGGAAGACATAAATGTCACCCTGAAGCAGCTCAGGCTCCTTATCCCCAAATTTAGGGATAATGTTCAGTAAATGGCAACATTTACTGAATGTGGCTATGTGTCGAAAAAAGAAAATGGAAAGCAAGGGCAGTCTCCTCCACACTGCTTTTTGCGGATAAGAAAGATCAACTGGTAGCATTAACACTGGACTGCTTAAGTGCTGAAAGAGCAAATGTGAAATAATGAAATGTTCCTCCTTTGCTATCTAAGGCTACCATATCATCAATTTCAATCAAGTAGTTCCTGATGAACAGAGCCCTGTCATTCTCAGGGGATACTTGTATCATGAGGAATACAAGTTTATGTGCCACTAGCACTTTAGTACAAGCTTTCACTTGAAGAACTTATCAAGGATGCTGGGCAGAGGCACTTTTTCACCTTCCTCCTATACACCAGGAACGGAAAGGTCCAGTCAAGGACCAGAAAAACATCTCTAAAAGCAAAATATGCCCCCATTTTTCTGTGAAAGTTTCACAATTTTAAAATAAGCTTATTGTAAGACAATAAAGGGTAGTCAAGAATACGCAGAAAACTAGAAATGAAATAACTGTCCAAATAATAGCAAAATATTTTCATAAGAGTTAAAGAGATAAACTTTAAAGGAGTAAGAAACAGGTTCCAAACTTAAGTGGAGAAACAAAATTACTTATCACCACTTCAGCAGCAAAAAGAAGCAAGTTTTTGGAATGAAGGCCCAGAATCACATATTAAAGTCCACAGTATTTTTTTTAAATTCTTAAATACAAAAAAGGTGTCTTCCACTCCTCAAAGCAACCCAACCGACAATCTTTGAGGGGAAATCAAAGTGATATTAAGTTAGTGAATAAACTTTCTGACTAGTGGGAAAAAAGTTCCTTAGATTTTTAGACAGTATACTTGCAAAAACTTAAAATTAAAAGAACTATTAAATGTTTATGTGTCCAAAGTTTAAATCAATCAAATCTGTGGATAAAAAATTTTAGCACAAAAACAATGTTTACGATAACCCAACATATTTTAATAACAACTGTGGCTATCTGCAAAAAAATGAAAATGGGAAAGAACACGGCAGTCTCCTCCTCTGTTTTTTTGTGGAAAAGGTTAACACTGTAAGCCTCAAGACTGAACTGTTAAAGGATACCAAGAGACTCAAGAAAAACACCAATATTTAAAATAAAATAATTTCCAATTATTTTAGTAACATAATTATGAGATGCCATATTCACACACCTTAAAGCTGTTTTAGTTTCCATTTCTTGCAAAGTAAATGGTAATTTTGTCTTTGAGAAAATATCAGCAATGATATATGCTGAGGTATAAAACTCACACGGAATGTGGCAAATGTGTAAGAATGCTCATATATGCAAAGAAAAAAATGCAGAAAAATAAAAAGGAATGCTCACAGTAGCACTACTCCTGACATCCAAACACAAAAACAATCCTATGTCCATCAACTGTAGAATGGATAAACTGTAGTATATTCATACAATGTAATACTAAACAGCAACAAGAATGAACAATGAAAAAACTAATGCTACAAGCAGCAATATGGATGAAGCTCACAACAAATATTAAGGGAGAATTCTGTCAGACACATAGGAGTACATACTGGGCGGTTACATTTACATAAAGTTAAGGAACAGGTACAAGTAATCCAAGCAATCAGAAAGATGGGGTTGGGAACAGTGACTAGGAAGGCCCTTCAAGGGGGACACTTCTGGGATACTAGTAGTGCTTTATTCCTTGCTGTAGGTATTTTTGGTTACACAGATGTGTTTACTTCATGAAAAGTAATCAAGCTGTACACGGCTGATTTGTGCACTTACATATTTCAATTACAAGATTAACAGAAATTATTTCCACAATTTAAATAACTATATAGTTTTTGTTGTTGTTTTTTTTTTGAGACAGAATTTCACTCTTTCACCCAGGCTGGAGTGCAGTGGCACGATCTGGGCTCACTGCAACCTCTGCCTTCTGGTTTCAGGTGATTCTCCTGCCTCAGCCTCCCGAGTAGCTGGGATTACTGGCATCTGCCACCATACCCAGCTAGCCAATTTCTGTATTTTTAGTAGAGACAGGGTTTCACCATGTTGGCCAGGCTGGTCTCGAACTCCTGACTTCGTGATCCACTCGCCTCAGCCTCCCAAAGTGCTGGGATTGCAGGCATGAGCCACCATGCCCGGCCATAACTATATAGTTTTAAATGTATATAGCCCATTTATATTTTAAAAACTATAGACTGTTTCTAATTCAAACAACTATTGCTAATGCAAATGATTCATACACACTCTTACTTCTCTCCCTCACAATCCTCACCCCAAAATTAGTCTTTTGAGTATTTTCTAAAAAGTGAAACTTTAAGAGAAAAATTTAAAAGTCAGAAAAAGATCAGGAAAAGAAATAAACACGTAATGTTAAGTGATTCTTGCAGGAATCCTCTACTCTCCCCCTCCCCCAATACTTTGCCTCTGAAGAATCACTCCTACCCGAAAGGTCTTTCTCCAAATTGTTTCTTTTCTTTTCTTTCTTTTTTTTTTGAGACAAGGTCTTAAAACTCTGTCACCCAGGCTGGAGTGCAGTGGCTCGATCACAGTTCACTCTAGCCTTGACCTCCCTGGCTCAGATGATCCTCTCACCTCAACCTCCTGAGTAGCTGGGACTACAGGCATGGGCCACCACCCCCCCAGCTAACTTTGTATTTTCTGTAGAGACGGGGTTTCGCCATGTTGCCTAGGCAGGTCTCAAACTCCTGGGCTCAAGCGATCCACCCCACCCAGCCTCCCAAAAAGTGCTAGGATTACAGGCGTGAGCCACTATGCCCCGCCCAATTGTTTAATTTCGCTTCCCTCTTTTACTTGGCCTAAAATACCAAAATTTGACAAGTTATCATAATCAGTCTCTTAAAAATGCAAATGTCTTTCAGAGAATTAATGAAGACATCAGTCATTCATATGTAAGTGTGAAGTAGTTTAGTGGCTACTTTTATGTATTGCTGACCTTATATGAAAAAAAGTGAGTGAGTCTATAATTTCCTTTACCATAAGAACACTTTGCTAAAAATACTAGCTTTCAAAGTATAGTGCCTTACTCCAACTTGTATTTCTTTCAACAAATCTTCTTTGATCTTTCTTCTTTACTATGATAGAAGTCTGGAAAGACTCCTACTTTTCATTTGTTTAATTTTATTCACTTCTAATTCCCTTTAAAGCTTGTTTTCTTTTTTCAAAAAGTTATGACCAATTATGTGGGAAGAAACAATAACTAGTAACATACATACCAACGTTGTCCATCTCAATATGTAACAAGGGAATAAAAAATAGTTACATGCTCTTCCTCTTCCCCATCCCCTTTCCTCCTAAGTGTTAGAATCTCATAAAGCCACATGTTCTTATATACAGTATGTTAATATACTATGAATGGAAGATAGAAAAATCAATGCTTGGATATAAAAAAGAATTATTGTATCTAAACCCAAGTAGAGTTGGCAAATCAGCAAAGGCTAAACTGATTCAAGTCAGTTGGTTACACTACAGTAACACAGACACCAATATCAAAGGTTAAACCCACATAGTGGCCAGTTAATTTCACACTAAAGAAAAACTTCTGGTCGGGTGAGGTGGCTCACGCCTGTAATCCCAGCATTTCGGGAGGCTTAGGCGGGCAGATCACTTTACATCATGAGTTTGAGACCGGCTTGGCCAACGTGGGGAAACCCCGTCTCTACTAAAAATACAAAAATCAGCCAGGCATGGTGGTGTGTACCTATAATCCCAGCTACTCAGGAGGCTGAGGCAGGAGAATCACTTGAACTCAGGAGGCAGAGGTTGCAGTGAGCCAAGATCACACCATTGCACTCCAGCCTGGGTGACAGAGTGAGACTGTGTCTTAAACCAAAAAAAAAAAAAAGAAGAAGGAAAAGAAAAAAGAAAAATTTCCAACAAAGATTTTGCCACAATTCAACTCAACCATCTGGAAAAGGAGTGTTGTTCACTAGGAAAAAGAGTAAAAATGAGATTATCACTATTATCAGAAAAATAACTAAAAGTACATATTTTTACTCCATTTCTAGCCTTCAAATAATCTCTAAGTATGAGAAAATATAAAAGCTCTCTTCACACAAAAAAAAGGATGAATGACACCTCTTCTCTCATGAGATGTGAAAATATTCCTTAATGTTTTTTAAGGTTTAGTCACCACATGGAAGAAAACAATTTTCTCCCCTTTTTGAACATAGCCCCATGATCTTCATTTGTTAAAAAGAGCAAAACATTTAACAACGGGGTTTTTAGAAACTGGGAGAGCAAGCAATTAACATATTGAACTCACACTTGCTTTAACCTGCTATCTTATTCGGGGTGTTTAAAAAACGTTTTAAATGCAATTAATGCATTCATTTTCAAAGGAAAATAAACATTTTTGATATTTGCCTTCAACTGAAATAAATCATGTAAAGGAAGTTAGTTGGTTTCATTTCTCTATTTTCTAAGGATTAAGTTTAAGCACATTTTTTATGCTAACCAAACATATATAAAAACTCCAAGCTACACATATAAGAAACACACCAAACCATGGTGAGAAAAGAATATTTAGTCCACAAACCAGTCAAAATTACCACTGAAATCTAAAACTAATTTAACGCACATTTTTCTCCTTCTGAAATAGTCCAGCCTACAACCATGAGCTAAAATCAGTTAATACCCTTTATTCATAACTTATGAGTAATTCAGGGGAAATCTACCCTTCTTTGTATAATGAGTGCTTAATGATCTCATCAACACACTGGAAAAACATGCTGGTCAATCAGTACAGTCTCATCTTGAGACAAATCTACATGAGAGGTAAAATTATAATCAGAAGATTACTTGAAAAATGTGAAACCAGATAAGTCAACAATCAATAGCATCAGACTAGTGCAGCCATCTCCAATAGGACAGATGGAATAGGACAGGGGACAGATCTGCTTCAAGGGGCAGGTTATTGCATCCCCTGAAAGTTATACAAACATTCTGCCAAATGTATTTTGCTATCTTCCCTTGTTTATAGAAAGATTAGGTGATATAAATCAATTTTGAAATTTTTTTGCTACTTACTATGCATCTTCATTGTTGTATAGCTGAGCCTCTATTTCTTCATTTATTAAAAAAAAAAAAAGTAATAAAATCTCTTACAGAATTGGTATAAGGTGGCCAGGCACGGTGGCTCATGCCTGTAATCCCAGCACTTTGGGAGGCCGAGGCGGGCGGATCATGAGGTCAGGAGATCGAGACCATCCTGGCTAACATGGTGAAACCCGGTCTCTACTAAAAATACAAAAAATTAGCCGGGCGTGGTGGTGGGCACCTGTAGTCCCAGCTACTCGGGAGGCTGAGGCAGGAGAATGGTGTGAACCCTGGAGGTGGAGCTTGCGGTGAGCCGAGATCGCGCCACTGTACTCCAGCCTGGGCGACAGAGCAAGACTCCGTCTCAAAAAAAAAAAAAAAAAGAATTGGTATAAGCTTCAACAAATCAGTTTCTCTTAGGTTGTAACAAGTCATACAGATTGAATTTTATCTCTTGGGTTTAATTTTATATACAGCTGATACAATCCCTTACTTTTTATATTTAAAAGACCTATCATTTATTAAATATCTATCATGTGCTAGGTACTTTACTATCTCTCATCCTTACAAATGTTCTATAAGGCAGGTGTGATTCCCACTTGAAAGATTACAAAGTAGGGCTCAGAGAGGTAACATTGCTCACCAAATGTTAAATAACTAATCAGATGTGTAGTCAGGATTAGAACCCAGATCTAGCTAGCTTTAACTCTGAGCTCTTTACATAATACTGTCTCATTCCTTATAGTGTATCTTCATAATTTTATTTTCACAGGGTAGCAACTGCAATTTGGGGACTACTTTGCCAACAAAGTCACATATTATAATTCTGTGGAAGATAAGAATGTATTTCAAAGGTCTGATAAATCAGTGAATTGGAAGGTCTAAAACAGAGTAATACTTCAAAGATAAGTGGGACAAGACAGAAACAAAATAAGAGTAAATTTAATATCAGGGATAAATAGGGGGACAATAAAAGACCTCATGTTGAAATAGCTCATTACTGTAAACTGGTTATTTTCAAAGTTAAAACAAACGGTGGGGGGCGGGGGGACTTGAGAAAATACTCAAACTAGGGGTTCTCACTAACAGATCAGGAACTACTTGTGGTTCCTGCCTTACCTAGTAGGTCTCCAAGCTGGTTGGCCTTCTCTTGGGTTTGTCAGAATTTCCAGTAAAGGGAGAAAAGCAGGATAAGAAGAGCTCTTAGGCCTTATCAGCAGAGCTCTTAGGCCTCATCAGCAGAACTTTAACACTAATAGCAACACTACTCTGTTTCTATCCCTCAAGTAAGTTCCAAGCTTTGAGAAAATAGGCTCTTTTTACAGCTCCCATACTTCCTGCCTCCAAAAGGTGGAGTGGCACTGTCTCCTCTCATGGGATACATTTGGAAGGGTTAGCCACCAGATGACAGAGTAGTACCCCACAGTACTTACTTCCTAAAACAGGAAAAATCATGTTTCTTGTGCAGAACTCCTCTATTAAGACTGCACAGGATCCATGAAGGTAAAATATCACATGCTAGAACAATGCCACAGAAAGTATAACTAGCATTCCTGACTAGAACAGCAAGGAGTGTCTCCTGGCTGCTGCATATTATAAATATATAGCTCATTCCTCATCAGTACAGTGTCGAGAAAAAAGTATATACATATATACACACATATATACACACATATATACGTATATATATACGTGTATATATACACACATATATACCTGTGTATATATACGTATATATACACACATACGTATGTACACACACGTATATACACATATATACACACATATACGTGTATATACACGTATACATACACGTATATACACGCATACACACACATCTATATATACACATACACACACGTGTATATATACACGTATACACACATATGTGTATATATACACGTATACACACATATGTGTATATATACACGTATACACATATGTGTATATAAACACATGTGTATATACACGCGTATATACACACGTGTGTATATACACGCGTATATACACACGTGTGTATATACACACGTATATACACACGTGTGTATATATACACGTATATACACACGTGTATATATACACGTATATGTACACACGTATATATACACGTATATGTACACACGTATATATACACGTATATATACACACGTATATACACGTATATATACACACATATGTGTATATATACACATACATATACAGACATATGTATATATACACGTATATATACACACATATGTATATATACATATACACACATATGTATATATACATATACACACACATATGTGTATATACATATATACACACATATGTGTATATACATATATACACACATATGTGTATATACATATATACACATATGTGTATATACACATATACACACATATGTGTATATACACATATATACACACATATGTGTATATACACATATATACACACATATGTGTATATATACACATATATACACACATATATGTGTATATATACACGTATATATGGAATTGCAGGGTTTTTAAAAATTGAAATCATTCAGTACGTATAATATTACATAAAATATTCCCGGTGGGGAGATATATATTTATGTATATATATACACACGTGTGTACATATATGTACATATATATGTATATATATATGTGTGTCATAGATAAGATTTTTATCCCACAAATATGGGATTAGAGAGACTAGGTTTTTATTCTACAAGATTAGTTCAGAGTAGAAATGAATAGCAAAATCTATTAATGCATTCATTAAATTTCTTGAACTATAAATATCACAATTAGATTTTCAGCACTTCAAAACAGTCCTGTGACTTTTCCAATAACTAGAAAAAAATTACATCTATTTTCAAAAACTCCCATGTCAAGATTATTTCCAGAACCCAAATTCATCTTTTATTAAAAGGTAATAAATGAGAAACTAATAACAGTTATTAGATTCCAGGTAGAAGAATTTAGTAGCTGGAGGCAGGTGTACGAAGGGGACTTTTGAATTTTAAACTGTGGAAATATTACCTATTCAAAGTAATTAATTTTATTTTATTTATTATTTATTTTTTGAGATGGAGTCTCATTCTGTCACCCAGGCTGGAGTGCAGTGGTGCAATCTCAGTTCAAAGTAATTAATTTTAACAACTAAAATCTACTGATGAGAACACACAGCACTTCTGTAGACTTGTAAGCGTTCCTCATACTTTGTAATATCTAAAAAAATTACAAAATACATTCCTGCAGTAAAGACAATAAATTCATCAGAACGGGCTGCAAAAGCTAACTCCTTCTAGAATTTTAAAACAAAACAAATATCAAAAATCCAATCCCACACTACTGTTTCATTAAATCATGGACTATATTACCGAATTGTCACTGCGTAAAATACAATTTTTTTTTTGAGACAGAGTCTTGCACTGAGTCACCTGGGCTGGAGTGCAATGGTGTGATCTCAGCTCACTGCAACCTCAGCCTCCCGGGTTCAAGCGATTCTCCTGCCTCAGCCTCCAGAGTAGCTGGGATTACAGGCGTGAGCCGCCATGCCTGGCTCATTTTTGTATTTCTAGTTAAGACGAGGTTTCACTACGTTGGCCAGGCTGGTCTTGAACTCCTGACCTCGTGGTCCACCTGCCTCGACCTCCCAAAGTGCTGGGATTACAGGCGTGAGCCATTGCTCTGGGCCTGTAAAATACAATTCTACTAGCACATGAAATCCCAATCTCAGGAATTTAAGAAATTAAAAAAGCTAATGATTAGGCTAGTATTTAGTCTTAGGATAGCTGATCATTTCAGCTAACGAGTGAACACAATAGTCCATGAAATACCCAGACCAATATTTCCTTACGTGGGGTGTAAGAAATGCTCCCCCATGGAAAGCTTTGAAAAATCCTCAAAGATTTTAATCTATAGGGTCTAGTTTCTTTCTTCTTCAAACACTGGCCATTACAGATAAGACAAAGCGTATATACACACACATACATAATGTATGTACAAACATGTATATACACAAATATACCCACATACACACACACATACACATACACACGTGTGTATGTAAATATATTTAACAGTGGTGTCAAGGAAGTTTTTATACCAATTAACCTCTGGGCAATGAAGCAGCTAAAGACCATTCTGACAGACTTTTTGCCTGAAAACATATTATACTGTAACTATTTTATTACCACTAAAGAACCTGAAATGCATCTTTATATAAAACAAATGATTTTATATACAGTCTGAACTAGTTTGTCTCAAAACAGCCAGTCTCACTTTGATTCCGTATCTGGAAAGTTGTCTGATCCACTATTAAGTAACTCTATCCAAGATCCTAATGCAAATGTTACATATCCATTAAGAGTTAGTAAAAGGTTAAAAAAAAAAAAAAAACCACACATACATTCTTAGCTTTAGTTCTTTAATTATCCTGTAATAATTAAACCCAGCATATTTCTAAACTAGCAACAACAAAATCCCTTTCTTTCCAAACTAGAAAGTGACACTTTGCGTGCTCCATAAAACTTTCGAAATAGAGTATTCTTAGCTAACTTCTGATCATTATATGAATCGGACATTTAAAAAAATGTAATTAAAATCTCAATTTTTCAAAGAATAACATATTTTTCCATATGGCTGGCAACATCTTTATTATTTTAGTTAACGAATTCATCTTAATGTTTTATTCATTTTAAGGCCATTTATGTGCCCTCTTTAAGACTCACACTATTTTCCCTAAAGTTCTTTTCCCCTCTGTGCCAACACAGAATCTCCAAAACAGTTTGTACTAGCTGCAGAGAAGCAACAATTCTACAGTAAATTTCATTTACCATTTGGTTGGGTACATACTGAAATTTGGATTCATGAATATTGACAGTTTATGGACCTCAATGAGAAGAAAATTGACACTGGCATGTGACTGCCGACAGCCAAGTCACCTTACTTCACATAGAAATGAAAATAGACCTCAGTAGCTAATAATTTTGAACAAATGAATAAAAGTGTCCAAGACAAAATTACATCAACTAAGTTCGAAATTACACACAAATCTTGAAATGAAAATTCAGAGTAAACATTTTAAAATACACAAGGAGACTAAATTGTTTGACACGTTTTGATCCAATGCTAATATTATTAACCAATTACCACATATTGAAAAAGCTTACTGTAGCAATAGAACCCTTCATATTAAATGCTAGAATTTCAATCGAGTGTCATTGTTTTCTCAAACATATTTGTCAGCTGTACTACATACAGTGCCAATTCTGGAAGAAGAACATTATTTGAACGGAACATCAGAAGAACACTGATAGACATATGTGAAAGGAAATAATGAGACTACAGATTTTTAAAATTTACCCCCAAAATGGTAAATGTATCAAAGAAATAAAACACTTTTACCAATTATGTTGCACAAGATCTCCAACTGCCTTGAAACATCACATTCTTTCAAGCAACATATAGCAAACTGCTTTCTCTAAGACTACCTTTAACAGTGACTGGTGAAAGCCTTTTAAACTATTTTCCGATTAACATCTCCCTCCTTCATTTGTTAAATATTGTGATCAAGTACAACAATGAAACCGTTTTTAAGGAAATAATGTATAATTTAAAAAAACATTTAATCTCAATCCCTTTAACCAATGGAGGTGTGACAACAAACGCATGTAAAATTAACCTTAATCCGCCAACTAAAACACGCAAAATGTCTCCTAACAATTCTCCTCCTCCTTAAAACAACAACCGTACACATAAATACGGTTCTGACCTCCACCACTACTGCGAACAGCTAATTAATAAAGAGAATGGTTATGTTTGGAGACCAAGGTGCAACACCCCCCCTCATAAACCTCCCAAAATAACCACATCATCCAAGTAGAACTGAACATTATTTTTGCTAAAGCAGGATTTCAACCTCGGGGAGCCTCAGCCCTTAGACAATGGTGGTTACCAGACAGTGCTACACAGTTGGGTCCAAATGACACATTTCACTAGGCCTTGGACACAACACACACACGCGCGCGCGCGCGCGCACACACACACACACACACAAAATATCCCAAGGGGCCAGTTCTAAGCAAGGGGCGTTCAAACCCCACTAGGAGACGGAGAGTAGCACCGCAGCATGGGGGGTCGCTAGGGGAGGACAGGCGAGGGGGTGTCGATAGAGCGGAAGGGTAACTGCACTGCACACGAGGGAGGGGGCTGGAAATGGCCGATGGATTCTATATTTATTTATTTAAAGGTCTTGATTTAATGGGTCCTTCCCAGGGGTTCTGTAACTAAAGACAAACTGCGCAGCAAACACTGTGGGGTTGGGAGAGGAGTCGCTGCTCCCCCTACCCCGTGACCAGGGACGGGGGGGCGGGGGAAACAAGTTCCCCTGCCAACACCACAGACCACCCCGATTCCCCTCTCCCGCTCCTCCCCAGGAAGGGGTAGGCTAACACAGAAAAAAGGGGGAAAACAAGTTCCCCAGCCAACCCCACCACACGATCGCTCCCAGTCGCTCCCCCCACCTACCACTAGAAAGAGGCAGACTAAACCATGGAAGGCGGCAGAAAAGGGAGAAATCACGCCGCTCGCCTTCCCCCCGGCCACCAACAGACTCCCGCGGGGTCTGTGAGCGAGCGGAGAAGCCAAAGGGATGGGTGGGGGTGGAGGGTGCTGAGCCCCCGAAACCAAACAAAGCGCGGCCTGAGCGAGAGCCCAGGCGAGAAGGGAAGCCGCGGCTTTTCCTGCCGGCCGGGCCCGGCCCGGGCTGACACTGCGGCACCGGGGGACCCGCCTCCGCTCAGCTTGGGTCTCCCACCCCCAGGGCGCGCAGGCCGCCCCCGCCCGCCCGCCCGCCCGCCCCGGCCTCCCTTCCCGCGGTGCCCGGGAAGGCGGGCGGCTGGGAGGTAGCGCGGCCTTACCCCGCTCACCGACGTTGTTCCGCTCCTGAGGCAGCGGCGGAGGCGGCGGTGGCGGCGGCGGAGGCTGCTGCTGCTGCTGCTGCGGCGGCGGCGGAGGCTGCTGCTGGGGCGGCTGCTGCTGGGGCGGCTGCGGCGGCGGCTGCTGCGGGGGCTGCTGCTGCTGTTGCTGCACCGGGCGCGGCCGCGACACTCGCCTGGGTCTCCGGTTGGCGGCTCGGACGGAGTTCATTTGCCGGGCTGAGGTGGCGGCGTTGGCGGAGGGACACACACACGCACACGCACAGCGAGCTTCGGGGCAGGAGAAAGGGGTGGGGAGAGTGGGAGAGGGGAGAGGAAGGAGAGGGGGCGAGGGGAAGGGGAGACGCTGAGGGCGGAGGGGGCGAGCGGGACCCCGAGTCCGGAGAAAGGCCCGGGTAGACAGACGGAGACCGAGCGAGGCCGGCCGGGCGGGCCTGACGCACGGGGAAGGCCGAGGCCGCCGGGCGGGGCGGCCGCGAGGGACGAAGGCAGAAAGACGGGCAGAGCGAGAGAAAGAAAGAAAGGGCGTCCGCCGCTTGGGGATCCCGAGGCGAAGCGCGGCGGCGGCGGCGGCGGTGGCTGAAGAGACAGATCCCGGTCCCGCCGACTCGCGAGCGGCGTCTCCGGCAGCGGGGGGAGTGGGCGGGCGGGTGAGGAAGGGAGAAAAAGAGAGGGAGAGAAGGGAGGGAGGGAGCAGGGGGCGCCCGGCTCTTTTTTTTCCCTCTTCCTCCCCCCCACACCCCCTGAAAGAGATTTCTGTGAGGAATTTTTCTCTCTTTCTTCGGCCTCTTCTCTCTCCTCCCCCCCTTCTCTCCTCGGCGAAGGGGAAATGAGTGTGAAGGGAGGAGATAGGGGGAAAAAGAGGCGTCGTCGTTCCTCCTCCTTAAAGGAACCTTTCCTCCTCCTCCTCGTCAGCCCTGTCGCCGCTGCTTCTGCTGCTGCTCTGTGGCAGGAGGAGCCATTGACACCGCCGGAGCCTCCACTCGCCCAGTCGGTCCCTCCCCGCCGCGGGGCTGGCCGGGGGCGCGGGGGAGGGCCGCGGGGCGGCGGGGGGAGGGGTGGATGGGCGGGGAAAGGAGGGGCGGGGATTCCGTCCAGGCGGCCAATCTAAGGCGCCCATACAACCTTCCGGCCAATGGGGCCTCCGCTCTTATCGCGAAGTCCCTTCAACGCCCTGTTTCCTCTCTCGGGTTTCCTCCCTCCCCCGCCTAGGAGGGGGAAAGAGGAAAGGGGGAGTGTGGCGGGGCGGGTGATAATGGGGAGGTATCAGGGCAAATAATAGAGCAGGGGGTGGGCGAAGAGAGCGCCAGTGCGTAGCGACGATTCTGGGAGAGGAGGTGCTCGGAGGAAAGGGCGGGGGTTGCTGATGTAATGGGGAGAAGTGATTAATCCTTCGGTTCGCCGTTTCAGCTTCCCCCCTACCCCAACCTTCACCCGATTTTTTTGAACTGAAAAAAAAGTGGAACGAGGGAGCCAATCTTTGGTAACTCGGGTTTTCTGTGGTAGGTGGGTTCAAAATCTGAGCTGTAGGGAGCGCTAGAGATTTCGTGCCCTTTAGCCAAGCTGAGGGTATTTGCAAACCCTGAAGATTTCCTTCTCCGAGCTTTGGGCTTGGTAAGCGAAGTTTGGAGTCGGTGCCTAATCGTATATCATCTAAACCTTGAAAAGACTTTGACCTTTGGCCAATTTGATTTGTTCTTTGAAGAAGTGTATACAATGTGTGGGAAAATAATATGTGAGAGGAGAGAAGTAAATGTGTTGATGTTGTGATTGTTTATGTGATTTAATTTTTAATTTTTTTTTTTAGGTCCCACAAACTGCAAGGAAAAGAAAAACCCTCAAGAGGAATTACCTTTATACCTGATGCCCCCAACATAATCTCTCTCCAAGGGAAACTTGTTTTTATTGCCTTGCGGCTGTTACGATGACTGAAAATGTATTCTGGATTCTCCCCCTTCTCTCTTTTGTTTTGCATTTTTTGGATGTGGTAAAACTGGCAGTTTATCTGATTATCTGGTTTTCAGAACTTTGGGCGATGTCTCTGAGTGTCATCAGTTGCTGTCTAGGTTTGACATAGATAATTAAGCAACTACAAAGCGTGATAAAGCTTTTGAGAGGGAGGAAAGTGTGTTTTGGAAGGAGGGAGAGACGCAAAGAGGCGAGCCTGTGTGTTGAGTCCCAGACTTGGTGTGTGACTACAGGCAAAGTACTTCACCTTTCTAGATGTCAGCCCCGCCCCCCTCACCTCCCAAGTTTAAATAAGAACTTATTTTAGACTACATGATCCTGTTTTCAATTTTTAAGAGTTCTGTGATTTTGAGATGATCTCTCTTTAGTCCAGAAAAATGGAGGAATATAGGTCTATGTTTGTTTCTCAAAAAAATATTTGAGGAGGACAGCTGTTACAAAACAGCTGGAGAACTCCAAATTTTTATGGTGGTTAGCTAGGTGCAAATGGGTACAATTTTAGGTTTGTTCAAATAAACATAGGGGAAAAGTAAAAGTACAGGAAAATTACATTATACATATAAGTGTGTCCATTTCTGATTTTTCTAAAAATTTACTTTTTGATTTGACAAGTACTTTTTGGCTCCTTCCGTGTATGCATTAATATGTATATAAGGTGTTATGGGAAGTACTAATAAAAGGAAAATATTGGGCATAAAGAGTTTGTATTTTGGTGTGGCAGAGTGGAAGTTTTACTTACATTAATTCAGATGTAAAGAAAATGTAGCTTGTTTATTTTCTGTAATTTTAACTTCAAGTCCCCACATCATCTCAATTTTTTAAAAAACATAACTGCTTTCACCTTTTATTTCCCCAACTCTCCTTCTAATATATTAATGGGAGGGGCGGGGTTTAGGGTTGTTATATGTGGTATAAGGGGTATCTTTTACATACCCTAGATTTCCAAGTTTATTGCAACAATTCTCTGACATATGGCAGTAAAATGCCTTGTTTTAGCAAAATTAGTATATTATGACAATTTCCTGATAGATGGTAGTAAAGTGTCTTGAGAAAGGAAGCACCTTTTTCAAATTCACAGAGTAACTGGTAGGGTGGTAGCATCCCTGAGGGATAGGGAGGTTTACAAGGGCATCTAAGCCACTAATGCCAGTCCTTATGTTGTCTTCTGGCGTGGAGTGGCTAGTATTGTCTGATGGCAGCCACTGTCATTTATCATTTATTACTCATAAAACTGGTCATTTCTGTACTTTTGAGGCTGATTTCTTTTGCTAAAATCCATACATGAGCCATTTGCCCCATACACTATAACCTCTTTGTACTGACCCCAAGTCTCCACAGGTCCCTTAATCCTCCTGGTTCTTACTGAGACACGTGGGTACTTCTGGATTCCCCGAATACCACGTGTAGGCCTTGATGAGCCAGGAGCCTTGCTTTGGGCTTACTAGTTGTTGAGCCACTATCCAACAATGTTGCATTTTTCTCCCTATGTCATATTGAACATGCTGGCAGGCTGAAAGTAGAACTCCTAGACGTCTTAGTGTTTCACAGACATGTCCAGGGACGCAAACCACTATCTCCAACCTTCTTGGATTTCCCTATGTCTCTGTGCATATGTGAACTACATACCCTCAATTCTAGTTTCCATCCTGAGAGGGGATGGAAAGTAAGCACACTGAGTCTGATTAACCTCTTCCTTGTACCCTTTTCTTCTTTCCATCATGCCCCAGGGTTTTTAAGGAATGGATTTTTCTCCTTCCCATTTGTCAGGAACTTTCCTTCTGTACCATATCCTCTTCATTTTTGAGATTTGGCATTTCTTCTGCTCCCTTTCTTGGAGCCATGATAGCTGATGAAGTGCTCAAGAGAGAACCCAGTTTAACAATAATGGAACACCTATTGGGAGATATTAAAAAATATTATCCTATCCCTACATTACTGGTTTCTACATATGTTTAGTTTATTTCAGGTATTAAATGTTGAAGTCATCTTTGTGTAAAAGTGTTCAAACTCAATTGTGGAACTTAAGAGTTGTCAGGACTGACCTTGGAGATCATTAAATCTCATTTCTGTATTCAACAGACTAGGAAACTAAACTCCAAAGAAGGGAGGTGACAAAACTATAACTATTTGGTGGCAAAGCCACTGTCTGCCAATCCAGGGCCCTTTCCATTCAGAAGCATTGTAGACAGTATTTTGAGTTCTGGTGAGAACCCAAAATATCCTGGAAGGTTTTATCCATAGGCAGATCCACCTATATTAGTAAATAATTCTGTCAATTCGCTGTCATAAAAGTTATATATGTTAGAAAACAGGAGAAAAATTTAAAAGGATTTCTTTTAGGGGTGGGAGCCACCTAGAATTATTTCAGTAATACTTAGCATAATTTCAGAGGACTGAATTCCCTCAGGGTTTGCTCTCTCTTCAAGAACATTTGTGTTTGTTTTTCTCAGCTAATTACTGGTGCTTAAAAGGTTAGTGTACTTAAAATTATTTGTTTATAAAACCTATCACAATAGCAGTGTGGAAAAAATAAGCTCTTTAATCATTTTAATACCTGGCAGGTGATATTTACTGTGATTCTTAAATTATAATTTTACCATTTCAAAGATTCAGCTTCCCTTTCCTCTGTCATTCTATCATCTAGTCCCAAGCCGTCAGCACTTAGTTACATAAGACACCTCAAAGCTGCTCACTCCTTTTATGTCATTTAAGAAATTAGTTTGATCTGAATATGGTTTCCCTGCAGGAATAACCAGCTCTGTTTAAAATATTCTTGTTAAAGTATGAATGACTTATCTCACTAAGCTGCAAAAATTCATTCTTCAGTACATGCCCAGATAATTTTTTATCAGTTAGGTAGTGAAAATTAACTCGGAACTAAGGATTTAAATTTAACGTATATGTGGGAAAACCTGGTAAGCACACAATCCGATGATACCCAGAAGTTATCTTTAAAGAATTATAGAATCTGACTTTAATACCTTTCCCTGTGAAGTAATACAGAACGCTATTAAAAGAAATCAATTTTGTTCAAGTTTTAGACTGGACTGTGATACACAGTGGTAAATCTTTGTTTTTTTAAGAGCAGAACCAATTTCTTTTTATTATTATTATTATACTTTAAGTTCTAGGGTACATGTGCACAATGTGCAGGTTTGTTACATATGTATACATGTGCCGTGTTGGTGTGCTGCACCCATTAACTCTTCATTTACATTAGGTATATCTCCTAATGTTGTCTCTCCCCCCTTCCCCCGATCCCACGACAGGCCCCAGTGTGTGTGATGTTCCCCTTCCTGTGTCCAAGCATTCTCATTGTTCAATTGCCACCTATGAGTGAGAACATGCAGTGTTTGGTTTTCTGTCCTTGCAATAGTTTGCTGAGAATGATGGTTTCCAGCTTCATCCATGTCCCTAAAAAGGACACGAACTCATCCTTTTTTACGGCTGCATAGTATTCCATGGTGTATATGTGCCACATTTTCTTAATCCAGTCTATCATTGGTGGGCATTTGGGTTGGTTCCAAGTCTTTGCTATTGTGAATAGTGCCGCAGTAAACATATGTGTGCTTGTGTCTTTATAGCAGCATGATTTATAATCCTTTGGGTATACACCCAGTAATGGGATGGCTGGGTCAAATGGTATTTCTAGTTCTAGATCCTTGAGGAATCGTCACACTGTCTTCCACAATGGTTGAACTAGTTTACACTCCCACTAACAGTGTAAAAGTGTTCCTATTTCTCCACATCCTCTCCAGCACCTGTTGTTTCCTGACTTTTTAATGATTGCCATTCTAACTGGTGTGAGATGGTATCTCATTGTGGTTTTGATTTGCATTTCTCTGACGGCCAGTGATGATGAGCATTTTTTCATGTGTCTGTTGGCTGCATAAATGTCTTCTTTTGAGAAGTGTCTGTTCATATCCTTTGCCCACTTTTTGATGGAGTTGTTTGATTTTTTCTTGTAAATTTGTTTAAGTTCTTTGTAGATTCTGGATATTAGCCCTTTGTCAGATGGGTAGATTGCAAAAATGTTCTCCCATTCTGTAGGTTGCCTGTTCACTCTGATGGTAGTTTCTTTTGCTGGGCAGAAGCTCTTTAGTTTAATTAGATCCCATTTGTCAATGTTGGCTCTTGTTGCCATTGCTTTTGGTGTTTTAGTCATGAAGTCCTTGCCCATGCCTATGTCCTGAATGGTATTGCTTAGGTTTTCTTCTAGGGTTTTTGTGGTGTTAGGTCTAACATTTAAGTCTTTAATCCATCTTGAATTAATTTTTGCATAAGGTGTTAGGAAGGGATCCAGTTTCAGCTTTCTACATATGGCTAGCCAGTTTTCCCAGCACCATTTATTAAATAGGGAATCCTTTCCCCATTTCTTGTTTTTGTCAGGTTTGTCAAAGATCAGATGGTTGTAGATGTGTGGTATTATTTCTGAGGGCTCTGTTCTGTTCCATTGCTCTATATCTCTGTTTTGGTAGCAGTACCATGCTGTTTTGGTTACTGTAGCCTTGTAGTATAGTTTGAAGTCAGGTAGCATGATGCCTCCAGCTTTCTTCTTTTGGCTTAGGATTGTCTTGGCAATGTGGGCTCTTTTTTGGTTCCATATGAACTTTAAAGTAGTTTTTTCCAATTCTGTGAAGAAAGTCATTGGTAGCTTGATGGGGATGGCACTGAATCTGTAAATTACCTTGGGCAGTATGGCCATTTTCACAATATTGATTCTTCCTATCCATGAGCATGGAATGTTCTTCCATTTGTGTCCTCTTTTATTTCATAGAGCAGTGGTTTGTAGCTCTCCTTGAAGAGGTCCTTCACATCCCTTGTAAGTTGGATTCCTAGGTATTTTATTCTCTTTGAAGCAATTATGAATGGGAGTTCACTCATGATTTGGCTCTCTGTTTGTCTGTTATTGATGTATAGGAATGCTTGTGATATTTGCACATTGATTTTGTATCCTGAGACTTTGCTGAAGTTGCTTATCAGCTTAAGGAGATATTGGGCTGAGACGATGGGGTTTTCTAAATATATAATCATGTCATCTGTAAACAGGGACAATTTGACTTCCTCTTTTCCTAATTGAATACCCTTTATTTCTTTCTCCTGCCTGATTGCCCTGGCCAGAACTTCCAACACTGTGTTGAATAGGAGTGGTGAGAGAGGGCATCCCTGTCTTGTGCTGGTTTCAAAGGGAATGCTTCCGGTTTTTGCCCATTCAGTATGATATTGGCTGTGGGTTTGTCATAGATAGCTCTTACTATTTTGAGATATGTCCCATCAATACCTAATTTATTGAGAGTTTTTAGGATGAAGGGCTGTTGAATTTTGTCAAGGCCTTTTCTGCATCTATTGAGATAATCATGTGGTTTTTGTCTTTGGTTCTGTTTATATGATGGATTACATTTATTGATTTGCATATGTTAAACCAGCCTTGCATCCCAGGGATGAAGCCCACTTGATCATGGTGGATAAGCTTTTTGATGTGCTGCTGGATTTGGTTTGCCAGTATTTTATTGAGGATTTTTGCATCGATGTTCATCAGGGATATTGGTCTAAAATTCTCTTTTTTTGTTGTGTCTCTGCCAGGCTTTGGTATCAGGATGATGCTGGCCTCATAAAATGAGTTAGGGAGGATTCCCTCTTTTTCCATTGATTGGAATAGTTTCAGAAGGAATGTTACCAGTTCTTCCTTGTACCTCTGGTAGAATTCGGCTGTGAACCCGTCTGGTCCTGGACTTTTTTTGGTTGGTAGGCTATTCATTATTGCCTCAATTTCAGAGCCTATTATTGGTCTATTCAGAGATTCAACTTCTTCCTGGTTTAGTCTTGGGAGGGTGTATGTGTCCAGGAATTTATTCATTTCTTCTAGATTTTCTAGTTTATTTGCGTAGAGGTATTTATATTATTCTCTGATGGTAGTCTGTATTTCTGTGGGATCAGTGGTGATATCCCCTTTAACATTTTTTATTGCATCTATTTGATTCTTCTCTCTTCTTTATTAGTCGTGCTAGTGGTCTATCAATTTTGTTGATGTTTTCAAAAAACCAGCTCCTGGATTCATTGATTTTTTAAAGGGTTTTTTGTGTCTCTATCTCCTTCAGTTTGAGCAGAACCAATTTCTAAGTGTTGAGAGAAGACTAGGCCAAAACGATAAAAGCATTTATATTAGGGAAGGATTGGTAGGTGATAGAAGTTTGGGCAGATGTGAGAGTGGAAAACCAACAGGGAGCTTTGCCACTTACCTTGGGCAAATTCCTTAACCTCTCTGTGCTTATTTCTGCATCTGTAAAACGGAGGTGATAATAGTCCTCATTTTGTGGGATTGCTGTGAGGATCAAGCAAATTAATACCTATAAAGTGCTTAGAACAGTGTTTGGTGAATAGTCAGGGCTCAGTAAACTGCTGGCCATTATTGTTACTGTTGGTGGTGGTGGTGGTAGTGTTATTTCAGGCTTTGATGATTTTTTTTTTTCTAAACGAAGTCTCACTCTGTTACCCAGGCTGGAGTGCAGTGGCGTGATCTTGGCTCACTGCAATCTCCCAAGCCTTAATGAATTTTAAGATTACATGGACGTTGTATGTGGCGAAGCAGGTATGCTTTTTTTTTTTGAAATGGAGTCTTGCTCTGTCACCCAGGCTGGAGTGCAGTGGTGCAACGTCAGCTCACTGCAGCCTCTACCTCCTTGGTTCAAGTGATTCTCCTGCCTCAGCCTCCTGAGTAGTCAGGAATATAGGCACGTGCCACCACACCCGGCTAATTATTTTATTTTATTTTATTTTTTTGATACCGAGTCTCATTCTGTCACCCAGGCTGCAGTGCAGTGGCATGATCTCAGCTCACTGCAGCCTCCGCCTCCTAAGTAGCTAGGATTATCAGCACGCCAGGCTACTTTTTGTATTTTTTACAAAAATACATTTGAACATGTTTTATAGGAAGTCAGCTGTGTCCTTATTGAAAACGTAGTGTCACAATTAACCTCTTGATGAGAAATTTATCCCAACTAAATTTAAATTCACATGTAGCAGTTGGAAAATGGACATGTTCTAAAAGGCATCATGGCAATAAGGAAACCAAGAAGATGTTCTCTCTTCATTTTTGTTTCCTCTACATTATTCTTCTTACCCAAGAGAACACTAAGGCTGCTGAGGTCTTTGATAGGTGACAGCAACAAGGGTTTAAACACTGGGTTCTAGGAACATCATTTTGTTTTACAATGCTGTTACTATAGGAGTCACATCTGCTTCTGCATTTTTGAGACGAGAGATTTGGGTGGATTACTTCAATTTTGAAGGTACTAAAAGTGCTACACCCATTGTAATGGAAGAAGATGCAGTGGCTGCTGAATGACTCCGAACCCCAAGGCCTTTGAGGGAGAGCCCTCTCACAGGTACTGAAAAGATCAGGAAACTAGAGAGAAGAGTATCTTGGGCTTTAAGGTCTTTGGAGTTCAGTTGACAATAGGAAGAGGAATTCATTTTGGATTTGAATTTCCCCGGTTATTTAATAATGGGAAGGGCTTCACATTGTTCCATTTTCAGCCACTCTGTTTTTTTATTTGGACTTTCAAAAGTAATCTCTGTTGACCAATTTTGGACAATATGATGACATAATTTCTGATGGCAAATAGACTGGGGAGTGAATATTTGGCGTAGGATGCAGTATGGTCTTGAAGTTAAGTTGATTAATGACCTATCCTGACCCATAAGAAAATCTTGGGAAGAACAGATTAACTGTGCATCTCATTGGTCTCAGGAAGTTACAGTGGTGCAATGGCAATAACTGAGGGAACTGCTAATCTCTCTTAGTTGGACAGTCGTAGTTGAACAAAGGTTTGATTATTTAGCCCATTTGTTAAAGAGAGAATAAGAGGGTCTGGAGAGTGGGGGGCTGGTGGGTATTCAGCTTTTCTCCCTGCATTTCTGCCAGAGCTCATAAAGAAGGGAACCCACCTAACCTTCTGCCCCTCTATCTACCCTCTTATTAAATCCTCCACATGGAAGAAGTGACTAGTCTGGTCAGAGACACTGGGGACAGTTCACTAGAGAAAGGGATAGTGACATTGAAAGGCACTCACTTTCATCTCGGACAGGATCTAATGTCTGCTTTTTCATCTCATACTCCTAGGAGCAACAGGCTGTTTTGCACATTTCCCCCCTTGTACTAGGTAAATAAAGAGGCAGTGGGGGGTCACAGGGGAAGAGGCAGATGGGCACCTCTGGTGAGAAGCTCCAATCTTCCTCCTCTCCCCTTTCTGTTCCCAACTCCAGGGGTCTGGCAGGCCAACCTCATCCTGATACCTGGTCAGGTAGGTGGACTTGTGCTCTTGATACCTCTCCACTTGAATCTTGTTCTTATCTTATCCTCACTCTCACTCTGAGTTCTGGCACGCTTGGAGGGGTCCTAAGATTTTGTTTTGGAGTTGGAAAAGTAAGAGGCCTCACATAGGCTTTCTAGCCTCTACCCAGCCATGACCCAAGCTTCACTTTAAATTTGGTTGTTTGGTTACTAATAAAATGGTACTGGAGTTCTCTCATTGGGGTATAGATACAGGTGTGCATGCTCCCTCAGGAAAACTGGTTAGAAAAAGAGGTGGTGGTAGGATTTGTGTTTGGAATTCTACCCCAAAATTGTAACACTATTTTGGGGGACAGTTGGTTATTTTCTACATTTTAAAGCCAGAACATGTCTACATGAGATTGTCTGGCTCAGAAATTCCCAAAAGAAAAATGAAGAAAGAATAAGTACTTTGGAAAAGTTAGAACTGTTTTTAGGGCATAAAAACTAGGGGAAAAAAAAGAACTCGTAAGTAGATTTTTGAGCAAGATTTTGAAAGTATAATTTACCTCTCTGCTTGGTAAGTGAGTAACTATTGCTATTCGAGTGATCAGTGATGGGACAAATGTTAAATGAAAGATAATTCCAAATAAGTGGAAATACTGTGATATTCAGTGCATATAATAAATTCTTTATTTTGACCATAAAGAGCTATACATTTTATATTAATAGAAAATGAATTTCTCTCTGCCCTCAGCTATTTAAAGAATATTGGTTTGAAGGAGTGCCAGATCACTTCTTTTCCCAAGACTCCTGCGTGAATTGAGTCAGTCCATTCTCAGCTTCTCTTTTATCCTATTGCTTAGTTTGGGCTACCTGCTGTGCAGCATGGCACAGCCCTCATCTCCCATGGCTCCAAACAAGATAGGCTACTACAAGGAGTGGTGGTCATGGAGAGGAAGGAAAGGGTGAAAACTGAAAAGATAAGGAGAAAAAAATTTAAGATTTCTATGTTTTGTTTTCCAGAAAAACTATATTACTGAAGAGACTGTTTACACATATGATGGACATTCACTCCCCAAATGCTGCTCTAGAGGAAGAAGGCTGATTAGCCACATACATGTGGCAACCATGTCAAATGGCATCAGCTCCATAGGGTTTTTTTGTTTTTTTTTTTGAGACAGAGTTTTGCTCTTGTTGGCCACGCTGGAGTGCAATGGCACGATCTCGGCTCACTGCAACCTCCGCCTCCTGGGTTCAAGTGATTCTCCTGCCTCAGCCTCCCAAGTAGCTGGGATTACAGGCACGCACCACCACGGCCAGCTAATTTTGTATTTTTAGTAGAGCTGGGGTTTCTCCATGTTGGTCAGGTTGGTCTCGAACTCTCAACCTCAGGTGATTTGCCCACCTCAGCCCCCCAAAGTGCTGGGATTACAGGCGTGAACCACCATGCCCGGCAGCTCCATAGGGTTCTTGTCTCTGTCTCCTAGCTATTCAGTGGACAGTGAGTGAATCATTAAGGTCAGTACATATATTTATATATAAAATAATTTTTGAGAAAATATTAGTAGTTTTTGTACATAGCTGGAGAAGAGGCCTTGGTATAGAGTTCCAGGTTTTGGGGTGTGAAAACATCAAGGTGTCTTACCCAATCCATTCTCATAACTTCTCCTCCCCCACTTCAAGACAGCCTCTGACACTGTAGAAATTCACACTTACGGAAATTGGAAATTAGGGAACTGATCTTTTTGTCTAAGTAAAACCCTTTAAGCTGCTACTTACCGAGAATCACAAATGAAAGGAGTCAGACTTTTGAAAACAAATAGATCAACAGATTAAACACCTTCTAGAGTTCTAATAGCTTTAGTTAAAAAGTAAATAATTATGAGATACTCATCAAAGACGGATAGCTTTTAGCCCAGAAGCTTGTGATTTGGGGTGGGTGTGGGGACAGTGAGGGAGGTGGGGAGACTCTATTTGGATCCATCTTGTCCTAACAAGAAGGAAATGGAGCTCTCTAGTCATTACAGACCACATTTAAAGGACCAGGCCCCACCACAGGATGTGTCTCCCTCTTGATACAGATCAACTTTATTAAGTGACTTATTTTAATGAATGCTTAACATAAAATTGAGGGTATTTTTGTTTTAAAATATAGTTTGTTATTAGACTTCAGGTCAGGATCCTTTGGGGAAGTAAGCAGGCAGGGCAACAATTGTTCACCTACAAACCAGAGTAGGGTGAACAAGTACAACCAGATATTCTTGAAACTGCCACTGATGAGGCCCCTTTCTAACACTACTTCATGAACCTAAATGGTTTCCCTTCTCCCCCTGACTCCAGCCTCTCGTGTCCTACCTTTGATGACTTGGATTCTGATCACTTTTTATTCCTTACCTTGTTTCCTATTTTCTGTATCTGCTTCTTCCAAGATCCTAATCTCTAAGTTGTGGACCCTGAGCTGGTAACTTGATCAAGATTTCCTGTTTCCTTGCTTGATAATTTAATTTGGCACTATAATGAAGCAGAAAAACATGGGCTTTGCAGGCAGACTTGGGTTTAAATCAGACTATGCTACTAACTGGTGGTCTGACTTGGGTAATGCACTTCTCTGAGGAAGTTCCTTTTTAGTAAAATGAGGATAATTATACCTACTTCAAAATATGATTGTGATTGGAAATAGTAGCGATGGTTCTACAACATTGTGAATGTACTTAATGCCACAGAATTGTACACTTAAAAATTATTAAAATGGAAAATGTAATGTTGTGTGTATTTTGCCACAATTGGGGCCTCACAGCTCATGCCTGTAATCCTAGCACTTTAGGAGACAGGTGGGAGGATCACTTGAGCCTGGGAGTTCAAGGCTGCAGTGAGTTATGATCGTGCCACTGCACTCTCCAGCCTGGGCAACAGAGCGAGACCCTGACTGAAAAAAAAAAAAAAAAAGCCAAAAAACACCAAAATGATTGTGAGAATTATCCTTTGCAGAACACTCATTACAATGCCTAGCACATAGTAGGCTCTCAACAAATAGTAACTATATAGCATAAAATATTTTACATTCCAAGTAACAGAAAAAGTAGAACATGAACTGGCTTAAACAATAAAAGAATATGTTGGTTCATAAAATTGAAAAATCAAGAGGTAGTGTACACTTTGGTGTTAGTTTACGTTACTAAGAATTCAGATTCTTTAAGTCTTACGTCCCTAAGAACACAGCCATATCACTAAGGACTCAATTTCCTTCCATGTCCACTCTGCCTTCTGTAGCAACAGCTTTATTCTAAAGCCAGCAATCCTTATGATCACAAGATGGCTGCCAACAGCTCCATAGAAGTGCATGTTCCCTTGTCCGTATCTAGAGAGAATAACTTGGTCCCAAAATATCCTGATGTTTACTTGGTTAAATCACATGCCTCCCCGGAACCAAAAGTCGTGCATAGGAAGATGGAATATGATGGTTAGATTTAACGAACCAGGGAATGGGTCAGCTTCCCTGGAAGCACATGGGCTGTGTGGGGAGGAGTGGATTCCCGGAATGAAATAAAAGTGCCATGGAGAAGAGAAGGCAGGACTAACACACTGAGGAAACAACCAGCAAATGTCCACTATGTAGCTATTATCATTATTATTGGCTTTCTTGGCCCTGAGCCCTTGGTTCTTAGCAATTTTTTAAAAATCATTTTTTTAACCCAAAAAACTAAGAGAGTGCTTATTTTGAGTAACTGTAGTCTTTCTAGCAAAGAAAGATCAACAAGTATAAACTAAGTTTAACTAGTTTTTAGCTACCTGGACCACTGGCCAAACAAGCAACAAAATGCACTGAATGGAGCCGTTGAACAGGAATGAATATCAGGAATGGAGTACAGGAAGAAAGCTAGAAAGACAGTGACTTGCCAAAAAGCCAAACCCAGAAAAGTGAGGTTAGTTATTGACTTGTTCTTTACTGAGGCCAGGTTAGAAGCCATGACATGTGTTAGGACAAAGGGACCAATTAATGAGAGGAAGGAACATTCCCCAAAACTGAGTTAACAGAAGTTGTCTGATGAAACCTGATTAAACATGATTTTGACTGCTCTATTCACCCCTTCACAGCTTCTACCTGCCCATCTATGAGATTCCTCTTTCTCTTTTTGCCTCAGCCTCCATCTGAAGACTTGCCAATTTCTGCCTATTTTATTCTGTTCCTCCTGCCAAGAAGGCTCTTCCATACTCCTTTGTCACATTTCATCTTGCTGATTTCTATTCCTTAGTTAAGACTTTAAATTCTGACTTTTCTTTTGCAGGAAGGCCTTCCTGTGTACCACTGCCATCCCATCTTCCACCTCCAAGACACACACTGCAGACTGATTTAAGTAATTCTGTTTGTACTCCCTGCTGGTAATCAATACCTGATAGCCTAATGATTTGTTTACTCATCTGACCCCAACCACTGACTTCTCCCCCACCATCACATTAAAGCTTCTGAAAAGCAAGGACTTTTTTAGTCGTCTTTGGTTCCATGATGCCCAGCACAGTGCCTGGTGCATAGTGTGAGCTCAGTGAACGGAGGCAGTTCCTTTGGTTACTATCTGATATCATCTTACCCAAAGCTTCAAAACAGAATGATACATAAAACCCAAAGTGTTTCTCAACCCAAGGACAGTCTGGCCTCTCTACCTAGAAAGGGGCTTGGAAAGAGATATCCAGAGACACGTTGAAGATGTTTTATAACAGTTTGTATCCAGTTAAGTCTTTGAAAGTAGATTCCAAAGTGAATTCTGAAGGCAGAATCAAAACTGCCAAAAATATTCAAAATGCTGCTTTTCCTTTCTGGTGTTTTTTGTTTGTTTGTTTTGGAGACAGAATCTTGCCCTGTTTCTTAGGCTGGAGTGCAGTGGTGTGATCACTGCTCACTGCAGCCTCAACCTGCTGGGCTCAAGTGATCCTTGAACCTTTGCCTCCTGAGCAGCTGGGACTACAGGCACACACCACCATGACTGGCTAATTTTTTTATTTTTGTTTTTTTGCAGAGACAAGGTCTCACTATGTTGCCCAGGCTGGTCTTGAACTCCTGGCCTCAAGCAATCCTCCCACCTTGTCCTCCCAAATTGCTGGAATTACAAGCATGAGCCACCGTGCCCAGCCAAAATGCCTCTTTTTTTTTTTTCCTGTTCTCATCTTCAAACACTGTTCTTACTCCCAAACTGTTAAAAGATATTTGTTTCACTTATTTAGTCACATAGTACCCACAATTTTTATGGTGTTTATCCCAGTTAGAGAATAACGATGTGATTATTACATGAAAGTGGCCATTATAATAGTTCAGACTCACAAACACTAGTTATTGGCATTTACAGAGTGAAGCAAGCCACCAGAACTAAATACCAGGTGCTCAGTAAACTTCTTGTAATACCTCATTCCTCTTTACAAAAAGCTCATATGACCTTTATGTAGAGAATTTGTTTTCTGTTTAATTTATTTTTTCCATTCTGAAGCAGATTCATCCATTACAGGAAAGGAGCCAATTATTGGGCTAACGCAGTAACACCTAATGACTATACCCTCCGATATTTAGTCTCAAAACATTTTGCATTTCTTAACAAATAGAATTAAAAATATTTTAACATTACACTAAAATGGGATTAAATATAATTTAAAGTGTTCAAGGAGGTGGAACACTCAGCCCTATTTCTCAAGCAGGCTAACTGAAAGGTCATGGGCTTTTTTGCCTGTTATGTTAACAATAAGCCAGGAAAAGTTTCAGACGTTTGAGAGCCCACCCTAGTAACTTCTTGTAGGTTTCTGGTTATTTATGATGATTTGGGGTCAGAGCCAGACCTAGACCAGTTTCCTGATGTCATGTATCCTTGTGCCCCACCCCTGCATGACCCATGGCTGCCTTCAAGCTTCCTTTCTCTGCTTTTAGTATTCTTCCCCCATGTCCTTGAGCTTGAATGCTACACCTTTGTGACCAGAGCTGAGGGCCACCATACTATCCCTACATAGTGACCCACATGTATACCTTTCTGTGACTCCTGTCACTCCCTAAAGTCTTCATAAGAATAACTTTCATAACTCTAATGCATACTTAAATATTTTTAGTGTTTTCTCAATTCTAAGACATTTAGTACATACTTTTTTTCACATTTCGGTGTTCCTGAAATTAGAATTAACTTTAGAGACTTTTTATTTTTCTCCTAAAAAAGTGATTACTACATTTTTGGCCAATGCTATGATCAAAAGTATCTTGGAACTGGAGATATGCAATATTAATGTACTTTACTGTAAATAACTAGTTTTTTCAAGAGTCAGAAAATGTTGCCTCTCATGGAGATTTTAGTCATCATGCAGCAGAAAAAGGGTTTTAGGGGTATGAATATATGGATAGTTTAGGTAAAACAAACTAACTAGTTGCTCATTGGTTATCTGGATAAACTGTTGTCCAGATAATTACCTTGGCTTCTTTATACCCTTGCATTTTCTAATTTGCGGATCACATGCAAAGAAAATATGATTCTAAATGTCTCCGTCATACAGAAGATAAGGGATCTTAAACTCTCTACATTCATGTCCTAAGGCCTAATGTTTTTTTGTTTGTTTCTTTGTTTTTTGAGACAGTCTCGCTCTGTTGCCCAGGCTGGAGTGCAGTGGCGCGATCTCAGCTCACTGCAAGCTCCGCCTCCCGGGTTCACGCTATTCTCCTGCCTCAGCTTCCCCAGCAGCTGGGACTACAGGCGCCCGCCACCACGCCCGGCTAATTTTTTTTTGTATTTTTAGTAGAGATGGGGTTTTACTGTGTTAGCCAGGATGGTCTCGATCTCCTGACCTTGTGATCCACCCGCCTCGGCCTCCCAAAGTGCTAGGATTACAGGTGTGAGCCACCGCGCCTGGCCCCTGAGGCCTAATGTTTCCTAATGTTTGTATTGAACATGAGGCTGGGATTATAAACAGAATTATCTACAGAACATTCTTTTTGTTTGTTTGTTTGTTTTTTCAGACAGTGTCTTGCTCTGTTGTGCAGACTGGAGTGCAGTGCTGAGATCACAGGTCAAGGTAGCCATGACCTCCTGGGCTCAAGGGGTCCTCCCACCTCAGCCTCCTGAGTAGCTAGGACTATAGGCATGCACTACCATGCCCAACTGATTATTATTTTTTTTTGTAGAGACAGGGACTTACCATGTTGCACAGGCTGGTCTCAAATTCCTGGCCTCAAACAATCCTCTCGCCTCAGCCTCCCAAAGTGTTGGGATTATAGGTGTGAGCCACCACTCCTAGCACTTTACAAAACATTCTTGATGTGGATGACCAGTTATCTCGAATCACCCCTATTGTCTTCCCTGAAAGGATTGTAACTTGATCTCATCTATTCTTGCTAAAGAGATGATGGCTGTTTTGGGGGTAAAAAGGGGGTACAGTATCAACACAATCATGAATATACATGATTCCTGCTGAGGGTAAAATATTCAGAGATATCTGAGATCCAGATATCTCAGATATGGATCTAATATCCAGTAAAATTATACAATGTTTTTTAAAAATATTTTGGGGAAGACAAATTTAAGTTAAATAAAATTATTATACTGGGAATCCTCACCCAAACATTCTTAGTTGTTAAAATTAAGAATAAAATGGAAAATCTGAGAATAACATGCATGTCCCTAACATTTGCTGTACCCAGGACAAGAGTTCAAGTAGAGGGCTACATACAACAGGTCTAAATCATTAAGATTATAAATGAAGCTAACAAACCATTAAATAAATACGTTCTATCCACCTTCCTTGACAAATTGTCAAGTATACCTTTATGATGACAAAATCTTTTTTTTTTTCTTTTTGAGACAGAGTCTCACTCTTGTTGCCCAGGCTGGAATGAAGTGGCGCGGTCTTGGCTCACTGCAATGTCCGCCTCCAGGGTTCAAGCGATTCTCCTGCCTCAGCATCCTGAGTAGCTGGGATTACAGGTACCCACCACCATGCCCAGCTAATTTTTATATTTTTAGTAGAGATGGGGTTTTACTATGTTGGCCAGGCTGGTCTTGAACTCCTGACCTCAGGTGATCTGCCTGCCTCGGTCTCCCAAAGTGCTGGGATTATAGGCGTGAGCCACTGCGCCCGGTCTCAAAATTTTTAAAAATATGTGTAAAGCAATGGTTTTCATATAATTGAAAGTCAGCTAGATAACAAAAATAATTGGACTTAGTTATTATTGTGCATTTGGGTGTTCCATTGATGGACTGGTAATGTTGGATGACAAGATAAATATGCACATAATTCATAAATTATATATTAATTACATAATAAAATGTTGTATTTTCTTTTTTAGCAAAATAATCATGTGTTTATAATTCAGAGTTTCATGTACTTTGTGTTCTGTTGACAATAATAGCAAAATAAACAACTTTTCTTGAATCAGTGTACTTGAAGGGGATTAGAATATGCCACCAAAAACATGCTACTTTGGCATAAGGATTTATTTTGAGCTGAAGGCAATTAAGAAGCAGCAAACACAAAAAGAGTTCTTTGTCCTCCTATCTTCCTAAAATAGGGCATAAATTTCCCTTTGTGAAGGTATTCTCCCTCCCTTTTTCCATACCAGCAGGAGAATAACATCACTGGAGATAGAAAGCACTGAAATGGATCTGCACAAACTTTACTAAAATAACCCTTATCCTCCATTAGTTTCCCCCATATATTTTCCTTCTCACAATTAACAGCTCTTAGAAGACAAACCCCTTTTCACAATTTATTACTCTTTGTTAAAATGATATATAAGTCCCAGGTTATAATCACTTCTTTAGGCCTTCACTTCTTTTCTATGAAGGCCTCCATGCATGTAAAAATTAAACTGTTAACATCAGATGAAGTCTGTATGTCTTTTCTCCTGTTAATCTGCCTTTTGGCAGTTTCATTGGCAGTCTCCAGTTACAGAACCTGTGAGGGTAGAGGAGAATATTTTTTTCCTCTTCCATATGCTTCTTAAATTTTTGTTTAACATTTTATTATGGGAAATTTCAAACATTCACAAATGTATATAATAGAGTATAAAGAACTCCTATGTACTTACCATCCAGCCCCAATAATTATTAACTCATGGTCGATGTTGCTTCATTTATATTCCTCAAGTTTCTCTACCCAATTACTTTTTTTTTAAATTGAGGCACAGTCTCACTCTGTTGTCCAGGCTGGAGTGCAGTGATGCCATCTTGGCTCACTGCATTCCGGCCTCCTGGGTTCAAGTGATTCTCCCACCTCAGCCTCCTGAGTAGCTGGGATTACAGGCGTGTGCCACCACACCCAGCTAATGTTTGTATTTTTAGTAGAGATGGGGTTTCACTATGTTGGCCAGGCTGGTCTCGAACTGCTGACCTCAAGTGATCTACCTGCCTTGGCCTCCCAAAGTGCTGGGATTACAGACGTGAGCCACTGCGCCCAGCCTTCTCAATTACTTTGAAGTAAATCCTAGATATCTTGTAATTTTATCTATGAGCATATCAATATACATTTCTAGCAAAGAAAAACTCTTAAAATTTTTCCTTAATAATATTTTCACATAAAAAAACTACTGAAGCTGGGCCGGGCATGGTGGCTCACACCCGTAATCCCAGCACTTTGGGAGGCTGAGGCAGGCAGATCACCTGAGGTCAGGAGTTTGAGACTAGCCCAGCCAACGTAGGGAAACCCCCTCTCTACTAAAAATACAAAAATAAGCTGGGCGTGGTGACATGTGCCTGTAATCCCAGCTCCTCAGGAGGCTGAGGCAGGAGAATCACTCGAACCTGGGTAGTGGAGGTTGCAGTAAGCCGAGATTGTACCACTGCACTCTAGCCTGAGTGACAGAGCAAGACTCCATCTAAAAAATGAAAGAAAGAAAGAAAGAAAAAATACTGAAGCTGGGCACAGTGGTGTGTGCCCATAATCTCAGCTACTCAGAGACTGAGGTGAGAGGATCACTTGAGTCCATGAGTTTGAGGCCACTCTGGGCAGCATAGTGAGATCTTGTCTCCAAAAAATAATCCTTAATATTAGATGTTTTCAAAATGAATTTTTTTTTGAAGTAAAAGCCAGTTTATAAAGAAAGTAAAGAAATAAAAGAATGGCTAATAGACAAAGTAGCCCCGAGGGCTGCTAGTTGCCCATTTTTATGGTTATTTCTTGATTTAAAAATGAATTTCAATGGAATTGGAAATATTTTATTCTGTGGAGGCAGTAGCAACAGGCATTGTTAATAGAATGTCTAAATCAATACTTACATTTGGAAATGAACAATGAATTTTACATATCATATTCAGACATTGTAATAGGACTGTAATAATGATAATTATCATAGAAAATATTATAAATTTTTAATTTTATCACATTAATTCTATTACTTATATTGTGATCTTTTTTTTGCCAGCCCTTAAAGCATATCTATTTATATAGTATTAAGTTGTTCTTTTAATTTTTCCAGTGCTGGGATATCATAAAGAAAAAGAGAGAACAATATGTGGTTCAATTTGTTCAAATCTCTCTTTAGGGAGACTATACTGCTATCTGGAAAGAATAGAAAATAATATGTAAATATAATACATATATACAGATTTGTATGTGAACTTTATAATCATGCAATCATTTTTGTTTTCTTGTTTCTATTTTGTGGAATATTTCATTGTATATGCTATATTTAGTATCTTTCTATTTAGAAAAATCATTTTCTTTCAAAATTTAAAAAGTACTTTACTTTTTAAAAATTGTGCTTTTCTTTTGTTCTTTTATGTTTTTCTTTCATTTCATAGAACAGCCAAATGCAATAAAAAGTATTTTAAATGATTTAAAAAGCGAACTAGGCAAACTTAGGTAAGTCTGCATATTTTGTAAGCTTTTGCTAACATTATTAATAGCAAGCAATAGTCCATACCAAATAGCTGTGGTTAGCCCAAAATCAAAAGTATTTCCCACCATAGACCACAATTCCTTAGTTTTTTTGAAGATCCTCTATTGTTTCACACAACTGTCCTAGCGCAGCTCACTATCTTGTTTAGGTTAAACTAACTGCTCTAACAGCATTTAAATGACATCTCCATTGTTAACCAAGAGTGGCTATGAAATTATGTTTGATATGTATTTAAACAAATTGACCTATTTTGAGGCATATATAGAAAATATTATGTATAATCACTGAATCACTTCAAAGAATGTCATTGCTATTGTCAGAGTTGAGGCCATGTCTCCTAGGAACATATTGACAGATATTTAATCAATTTTTGGGCATTTGTGTTTGTGCTATGCAGGGTCTTCTGAAGTACAAGGCTCAGGGCAGGCGTCCCTCTTGCTGAAGTCCAAGAGTGGCATTGCAGACCAATAATAAATATAAGTATTAATAATACCGTATAATATGCATGTGCTACATTTTTTGAAGTGCTTCCATACATGTGATTCCTTTTGATCTTCATTATAACCTACGGACTAGATTAATTAGAGATGAGAAACAGAGGTCTAGAGAGGTTAAGTGATTTATGTAAAATTACACATCTAATTAGTGGTAGAAATAAGAGTAGAACCTAGGTCTCTCCAGACACAGGTCTTCCTGTTTTTTTTTTTTTTTTTTTTTTTTTGAGACGGAGTCTCGCTCTGTCGCCCAAGCTGGAGTGCAGTGGCACGATCCCAGCTCACTGCAAGCTCCGCCTCCCGGGTTCACGTCATTCTCCTGCCTCAGCCTTTCGAGTAGCTGAGACTACAGGCGCCCACCACCAGGCCGGCTAATTTTTCGTGTTTTTAGTAGAGACGGGGTTTCACTGTGTTAGCCAGGATGGTCTCGATTTCCTGACCTCGTGGTCGGCCCTTCTCGGCCTCCCAAAGTGCTGGGATTACAGGCATTAATTTTTTTTTTTTTTTTGAGAGCGAATCTCACTGTCGCCAGGAGTGGAGTGCAGTGGCAAAATCTCGGCTCACTACAACCTTTGCCTCCCGGGTTCAAGCGATTATCCTGCCTCAGCCTCCCAAGTAGCTGGGACTACAGGCTCATGACACCACGCCCAGCAAATTTTTGTATTTTTCGTAGAGACAGGGTTTCACCATGTTGGCCAGGATGGTCTCAGTCTCTTGACCTGGTGATCCTCCGGCCTTGGCCTCCCAAAGTGCTGGGATTACAGGCATGAGCCACCATGGCCCGCCAGGTCTTCCTGTTATACTATGCTATACATAATGCTTCTGAAACAAAGAGACTTAATAGTTGGACAGGTTGCATCCCAACATTTTTTATTCCTTAAAACCCCTGGGATTTTAGTAGAGAATATAAATATAGGACAATGAATGAAAAGAAAGCCTTATGCTCTTTCATATCTTTTCAGCCCGCGTGGGACCAATATATATATTGACCAATGTTTCAGAAACTAGAGATTTATCTTCTTCCAAGCAAAGATTCATTTGAATAATACAGAATAAATCTTCCAAAAGGTGAGGATCACATTCTATAACCTACTCATAAGGTACTAAGTACAACTTTGGGAATATAAACAGTATCTTCTAAGATCCAGAGCTTTTTGGAATGGTTACCTCGTAGTTTGATATACTTAGAAGTACGCCTAGAAGTACAAAACATTAGCATGAAAATGAATAGAATCCTCTTTTCTTGCTGATTCCCCTGTACAGTTTGCTCAGGCCTACCTCATTCCCTCTACTTTTTGCTCATACAGATTCAAGACTTCAAATGCTTACAAAAGTCCTTTTTGTTCTCTACTTTTCAGCACCCTTGAATTTAGAATGCGTCTTATAGTCAGTGGCATCTTAGATGACATAGAATATAGCAAACTGTTAATGATGGTTGCCTCTGGGGAATTCTGTATTGTTTACACCTTCTGCAATAAGAGTACTTTGGGAGGCCAAGGCAGGAGAATCACTTCAGCTCAGAAGTTCAAGACCAGCCTGGGCAAAATGGTGAAACCCCATCTCTACAACAAATACAAAAACTAGCCAGGTGTGGTAGTGCACACCTGTAGTTCCAGCTACTTGGGAGAATCTCTTGAGACTGAGAGGTTGAGTTTGCAGTGAGCTGATTGCGCCACTGCACTTCAGCCTGGGCGACAGAGTGACAGCCTGTCTCAAAGCCACAAAAAAAAAAGAAAAAAAGAAAAAAAAATTAAATTTGCATTGGTTAATTTTTATTTTAAATAAAAAATAAAAAGAATGCATTACTTTTATAATGAAAACAAATTTAAAAAATTTTTGACACAAAATCTTAGGTGGTTTATGTACCTTGTCTCTTAGTACTAAAAGAGTACTGAGACTGTAATAACAGTAATTAATATTTTATGAGGTTTTATATTCATAATGGATTTTATAAGCCCCTACATGTTAGCAATTGGCATGATACTCAGAGGTAATCTTCACAGCACCTAGCTGTGAATTATCCATGATGGAAACATTCATTAGAGCTCCTTGGTACTCACCATATTGTGCTGCAACTATTTAGTCATTTTTCCCTCCAGAGTGAGAGCTCCTTGAAGGCAGGAACTGCCTACTCATTTTTGTGTCTCCAGGGCCTGTCTAACAAAGCCCATCATGTTTGTAAAATAAAGGAATGAATGAAAGACCTGTAGGTACTCAATATTTTTTTAAATGTTATTTCCACTTATGCACTTTAACAGTTTGCCACTGGAGAGGGCATTTATTCTCTGCTAGGACATGGCTTGTTGGCTTTTCATTTGTATATGATGAATGGATAGGCACAAGCAGGAAATGTTATTTTTAAAAAATGTCTCTACATTCTCCCCTTGGGCATATTCAGCTTTAGCTTTCTGTTGTCAGATCTGTAAATCTACATAATTTTTATGTAAGGAGGTAGAGAAAAACCACTTTCTAGTTTGCTACTAAGTTAAATATCTTACTGAGACAAATTGTAAATAGGAGAAGTATGAAATTTTTTTTCTTATTATTTAACCCTGAAGAAGAAATTTTGCCAATGATATATTTTCTTTTCTTTCTTTTTTTTTTTTTTTTTTTTTTAGACAGAGCCTCCTTCTATTGCCAAGGCTGGAGTGCATGATCTCAGCTCACTGCAACCTCTGCCTCCCAGGTTCAAGCAATTCTGTTTCTCGTGCCTCAGCCTCCTAAGTAGCTGGGACTACAGGCGTGCACCACTATGCCTGGCTAATTTTTGTATTTTTAGTAGAGACAGGGTTTCACCATGTTGGCCAGGCTGTTCTCAAACTCCTGACCTCAAGTGATCCTCCTGCCTCAGCCTCCCAAAGTGCTGGGATTACAGGCAGGAACCACAGCACCCAGCTGCCAATGATTTCTTAACTGGACTTTAAACTGTGGTATCATGTTTATGTGATACCATAGAGGAAGCCTGTTCAAGGGGTATTCTTAGCTCGTAAAGCTCCATAGTAAAGGGTTGAGTATAATTTTTTTAGGATCTGGTACATGAATAAAAATAAAAATACTTGGCAACACATGTAATGGGAGAAAATATTTGCAAATCATCTGTCAGATAATGGATTAATATCCATAATATATAAAGAATACCTACAGCTCAACAACAACAAAACCAACTCAATTTAAAAATAGGCAAAGGTCTTAATAGAAATTTCTCCAAGAAGAAAAGCCGATGGCCAATAAGCACATGAAAAGACATTCAATATTACTAATTATTAGAGAAATACAAGTCAAAATTACAATGAGATGCTACTTCACAACTATTAGGATGGTTGTTATTAAAACAAACACAAAATTGAAACCAGAAAATAACAAGTGTTGGCAAGAATTTGGAGAAATAGGACACCTTGTGGGATGCATTGATGGAATTGTAAAATGGTGCAACTGTTGTGGAAAAGAGTATGGCAGTTTCTCAAAAAAATTAATCATGGAATTACCATATGATCCAGAAATTTGACTACTGGGTATGTACCCAAAACAATTGAAAGTAGTGACTTGAACAGATATTGGTACATCAATGTTCATAGCAGCATTATTCACAATAGTCAAAAGGGGAAAACAATCCAAATATCCATTGACAGATGGATGGACAAAGTATGGTATATATAGTTAATGGAATATTTTTCAGCCTTAAAGAGAAAGGATATTCTGACATATGCTATAACATGGGTGAACTGTGAAGATATTTTGCTAAGTGAAATAAGCCAGCCACAAATGGACAAATACTGTATGAGTCCACTTATATGACGTACCTAGAGCAGTCAAATTCTTAGAGACAGAAAGTAGAATGGTGGTTTCCAGGGGATAGGAAGAGGGAGAAATAGGAAGTTATTGTTTAATGAATTTACAGTTTGGGAAGATGAAAAAGCTATAGAGATGGATACTGGTGATGGTTGCACCACAATGTGACAGTACTTAATACCACAGGACTGTATACCTAAAAATGGCTAAAATGGTGAATTTTATGTTAAAAATATTTTGCTACAATAAAAAAGTAAAAATAGGCGGGGTGTGGTGCCTCACGCCTGTAATCTCAGCACTTTGGGAGGCCGAGGCGGGCAGATCACCTGAGGTCAGGAGTTTGAGACCATCCTGGCCAACATTGTGAAACCCAGTCTCCACTAAAAATACAAAAATTAGTCAGGCATGGTGGTGTGCGCCTGTAATTCCAGCTACTTGGGAGGCTGAAGCATGAGAATCGCTTGAACCCGGGAGGTGGAAGTTGCAATGAGCCGAGATCACGCCACTGCAATCCAGCCTGGGCGACGGAGTGAGACTCCATCTCAAAAAAAAAAGTAAAAATAAAAGTACTTGGTAGTTACTTAGCACTTTACAGTTTGTAAAGCACTTTTCACTTGCATTATTTGTTCCATACAACTCGGCAAGGTAGGCAAGTCAATTATTATCTTCATTTTACAGATAAGAAAATGAAAGCTCATTTAGTCTAAGTGAATTGCCAAGAGACACTAAGCTAAAAAGTGACAGGGTCAGAATTAAGACCCAAGACCCTAGTCCAGTGCTCTTTTCTCTCAACCTGCCTTTCACAGAAGGGTTCCCGGCCGGTGACAATTGACAAACTTTCACTTGCAAGTGCACATGTAAAACCTGATTCCAAAGAATGGTCTTGGAAGGGTTTTCTGGAGAATATGGGCAAAACAACAGGCACAGAAATCATTAACTAGGTGTACTTTTCCCCATCACAACAAAAATGTTGTGAGGGGGAAAACACAACAGATGGGAAATGCTCAATAGCGCTTTTTTTTTTTTTTCCTTTTGAGACAGAGTCTCACTCTGTTGCCCAGGCTGGAGTGCAGTAGTGCAATCTCGGCTCACTGTAACCTCTGCCTCCTGGGTTCAAGCGATTCTCGTGCCTCAGCCTCTCAAGTAGCTGGGATTACAGGCGTAAGCCACCACGCCCAGCTAATTTTTGTATTTTTAGTAGAGATTGGGTTTCACCATGTTGGCCAGGCTGGTCTCAAACTCCTGACCTCAGGTAATCTGCCTGCCTCAGCCACCCAGAATGCTGGGATTACAGGCATGAGCCACCATATGTGGCCCTCAATAGTCATTTGTTAATTCACTATTATAGCTCTAGTTCCTTTTTAACAGTGTTTTTTGTTTTTGAGATGGAGTTTTGCTCTTGTTGCCCAGGCTGGATTACAGTGGCGCAATCTTGGCTCACTGCAACCTCTGTCTCCTGGGTTCAAGCAATTCTCTTGCCTCAGCCTACTGAGTAGCTGGGATTACAGGCATGCACCACCATGCCCAGCTAATTTTTGTATTTTTAGTAGAGATGGGGTTTCTCCATGTTGGTCAGGCTGGTCTCAAACTCTGGACCTCAGATGATCCACCCACCTCGGCCTCCCAAAGTGCTGAGATTACAGGTGTGAGCCACCACACCCGGCCATTTTTTAACTATATTTAAGGGACAATATTTTGCTGGACTAGAATTTTTATTTTGTCAAATATTCCTCAAAGTTCATTTGCAGGCTGTCGGATGATTCTTGAGAATGTTTTTATTGTTGTTAAAGAGGGGTTTTATAGCTGCCTTGTAACATAATTTGATCCTTATCTGATAGCCTTTTTGAAAAATAGTTATGATTTAAAAAATATGGAGACATGAAAAATAACAAAACACAGTTTTATCGTATGACCATGTGATTGCATTGTTAATTCAGTCCCGTAAAATCTTTCCAGTAAATTAATTACAGCTAAGAATCAGAAGGGACCATAAAGCAAAAACTGCAGAGGAGTCACAGCTAGCTGTTCTTTAAAAATGGAATGCTGATTTTTATTTTTAAGTATTCAATGACATTCCTGAAGCACATCCTCAAGAATCTTAATCATATATTGTTGGTGGACTATGAGGTTTTTGTTTTGTGTACTGAAGAATATGTGTTATAGAATTTTAATATATTCTAGTGTTTTCAGGTTATTTTTAAGGCAGGCTGAGAGCTGAAAGTTTGTGGTGGCAAAAACTTTGGAAACTTAAAATGTAATAATTATAGAAAGAAGGCCGGGCATGGTGGCTCATACCTGTAATCCCAGCATTTTGGGTGGCCAAGGTGGGCAGATCACCTGAGGTCAGGAGTTTGAGACCAGCCTGGCCAACATAGAGAAACCTTGTCTCTGCTAAAAATACAAAAATTAGCTCAGCATGGTGGTGGGTGACTGTAGTCCCAGCTACTGAGGAGGCTGAGGCAGGAGGATCACTTGAACCTGGGAGGCGGACGTTGCAGTGAGACAAGATTGTGCCACTGCACTTCAGCCTGGGTGACAGAGCAAGGCTCTGTCTAAATAAAATAAAATAAAATAAAAGATAAATAAAATAATTATAGAAAGGCAAAGATCAAATACTTCAAAATTTTAATAGTGAGTTTCTTGGAGTATGGAGTTAATTCTCCACTCCATGTGACCATACTTCTTCTTTTCAGTATTTTCCATATTTTCTAGATGAGTATATCTTACATCTATAATAGAATAAAATACGTGGGGCATGGTCACTCACACCTGTAACCCCAGCACTTTGAGATGGAAGAGGATTGCTTGAGGCCAAGAGTTTAAGAACAGCCTGGACAACATGGCGAGAACCCCCATCTCTACAAAAAATAAAAATTATTACCTGGGTGTGGTGACACCTGCCTATGGTCCCAGCTACTATGGAGGGTGAGGCAGGAGGATTGCTTGAGCCCAGGAAGTTGAGGCTGCTGTGAGCCATGTTCGTGCAACTGCACTCCAGCCTGGGAGACAGAACAAGACACAGTCTTGAAAAAAAAAAACAATTTTATTTTAAAATAATGGCAATTAGAGGATCATGCAGGCCAGGTCACTGGGCAGGGTTTTGTTTATTTTCTTAATTAAAATTAACTGAAAGGGGCCGGGCGTGGTGGCTCATGCCTTTAATCCCAGCACTTTGGGAAGCCAAGGCAGGTGGATCACCTGAGGTTGGGAGTTCGAGACCAGCTTGACCAACATGCAGAAACCCCGTCTCTACTAAAAATACAAAATTAACCAGGCGTGGTGGTGCATGCCTATAATCCCAGCTACTCGGTAGGCTGAAGCAAGAGAATTGCTTGAACCCGGGTGGCAGAGGTTGCAGTGAGCCGAGATTGAGCCATTGCGCTCCAGCCTGGGAGACAAGAGTGAAACTCCATCAAAAAAAAAAAAAAAAAAAAAAAAAAAAAATTAACTGAAAGGAACCAAAAGGTAAATAATTTAGTCTCCAGCTGTCAAATGAGTAAATATATTATTAATTTCGTTTTATAGAAGAAAAGACTGAGGCTCTATAAAGTTAAGAGCTTGGGCTAAGATCACCCAGCCAGTAAGCCACAGAACAACAGTAAACTTAACCTTCGGCCCACTGGTGGAGACGTAGTTTAGGGGTGAAAATTGGTAGTTCGTTTTACTGTACAACCTATGTCCTGCCTGGTGATTCTGAGCAGGGTAGGAATATTTTAAGCCAAACATCAGTACACCATGATGATCTCTGGTTTAATAAGCTTGCATATACTTTTTTTGGTGGGGGTGGACAGGGTCTCTCTCTGTCACCGAGGCTAGAGTGCAATGGCCTGATCATGGCTCGCTGCAGCCTTGACATCCAGGGCTCAAGCAGTCTTCCAACCTCAGCCTCCTGAGTAGCTGGGACTACAGGCGTGCACCACCATTCCTAGCTAATTTTTCTATTTTCTGTAGAGATAGGGTTTTGCCATGTTGCCCGGGCTGGTCTCAAACTCCTGGGCTCAAGCGATCTGCCCTTGCCTCAGCTTCCCAAAGTGTTAGGATTATAGGTGTGAGCCACCGTGCCTGGCCAGCTTCAGTATAATGAAAGAAGCTCTTATATCACAGAAACATGATTCATTTGCTCTGAAGTATCTTTCTGTTTAATGATTTAAGATCTCAGTTCATGGGCTGCAAATGGATCATGCCTGCAACCCCAATGAGTTTCCACACGTTTTGCAAAATTAACATATCAATACATCTCATCATCCATGTGTGCATTTATATAGTACCTATCACGAGAGATATCTTGCCAATACTTTCGGGGCCCTTCAAGTCATCCTCCATCCCCTTTCAGTGAACGCCCCATTTATCCTCTTCTCTTGTTTAAGTTATTGCTACATCCTATGATTGTAGGTCCCAGTTTAGACTATAAATCTCACTTCCTTAAAGTTGTCCTCTAGTTCTCTTTCTATGACACATCAAATTAATAATGATATCTACCATTTATTGAGTGCATATCATGTACTAGTGACTTTATACCTAATATTTCTTTTCTTTTTCTTTTTTTGAGACAGAGTTTCACTCTTGTTGCCCAAGCTGGAGTACAATGGCACGATCTTGGCTTACTGCAACCTCTGCCTCCCGGGTTCAAGCGAGTCTCCTGCCTCAGCCTCCCTAGTAGCTGGGATTACAGGCAGCTGCCACCAGGCTCAGCTAATTTTTTGTAGTTTTAGTAGAGACAGGGTTTCACTACGTTAGCCAGGCTGGTCTTGAACTTCTGACCTCAGGTGATCCACCCACCTCAGCCTCCCAAAGTGCTGGGATTACAGGTGTGAGCCACTGCACCCTGCTTTTTTTTTTTCAGGGTCTCACTGCAGCCTCAATTTTGTGGGCTCAGGTGATTCTCCTACCTCAGCCTCCCAAGTAGCTGGGATTACAGGCCTGCTTCATCACACCTGGCTATTTTTTTTTTTTTTGTATTTTTTTGTAGAGTTGGGGTTTTGCCATGTTGCCCAGGCTAGTCTTGAACTCCTGGGCTGAAGCCATCCTCCTGTCTCAGCCTCCCAAAGTGCTGGGATTACAGGCGTGAGCCACCGCACCTGGCCACTTATCTTCTTTATTGTTTACACAAGATCATAAATTTCATGAGAGCAGGGATTTTCATGTTTTGTTCACTACTATACTCCTAGTACCTAGAACAGTACCTGACACAGAGAGTGCAGTAAATATTTTTGGAATGAGTGAATTAATGAAAACATCTCACTCAAGGGCCTCCTCCATGAAACCTTTCCTGCAGCACTCAAGCTGAATTACTCCCTCCTTCCTCTGTGCCAGTGAACATCTATTACCGCATTTACTACAGTGAAGATCAATGACTGGTTTGTGGCCACATGGCGGTAGCTCAGGCCTGTAATCCTAACACTTCCGGAGGCCAAGGCAGGTGGATTGCCTGAGCTCAGGAGTTTGAGACCAGCCTGGGCAACATGGCAAAATCCCATCTCTGCTGAAAATACAAAAAGTTAGCTGGGCGTGGTGGTACGTGCCTGTAATCCCAGCTACTTGGGAGACTGAGGCAGGAAAATCGCTTGAACCCAGGAGTGGAGGTTGCAGTGAGCCGAGATCTCGCCATTGCACTCCAGTCTGGGCAACAGAGCAAGACTCTGTCTCAAAAAAACAAAAACAAAAAAAACCAAAAAAACAACTAAACAGATTGGTTTGACATATCTATTTGCCCTTCTAATCTGAACTTGGTTTATTTGGGTATCCCAGTGTCTAGCACAGATCTTTGTACGTGATAAATACTCATTTAATGTTTCCTAAGTGAATGAATAATTGCTCAACATTAAAAAGTATTTCTATTTTTTAAGAAGATGCTTCTCAGAGATTGATTTAAACAATAAATGATACTTAAATTGGAATTTGATTGAAAACAACAAAAGCAATCATGCTTGCTTTAGACTGTAAAACCACTGGAGGCAGTCTTTTTTGTTTGTTTCTTTTTCCTTTTTGAGACAAGGTCTTGCTCTGTTACCCAGGCTGGAGTACAGTGGTGTGATCTCGGCTCACTGCAGTCTCGACCTCGTGGGCTCAAGTGATTCTCCTGCCTCAGCCTCCTGAGTAGCTGGGACCACAAGTGTGCACTACCATACCCAACTAATTTTTCTGATTTCTAGTAGAGACAAGGTCTCACTATGTTGTCCAGGCTGGTCTTGAACTCCTGGGCTCAAGTGATCCCTGCCTTGGCCTCTCAAAGTGCTGTGATTACAGGCATAAGCCATCACGCCCAGCCAGGCTCTGGGTTTTATTGAGGCTTTAGCACCATTTTCCACATGTCACAGAACATGACAGAGAGGGCGCCTGGTCAGTTACCAAGGTGCAGTGTTTACCTGGTGGTCTCCCAGCTACACAGCTTGCTTACGTCATAAATGAAGACTACTGGTGTGTAGAGAAAATCCCTATTTTTATTTGTTTGTTTTCTATCATGACCTGCAAGCCCTGCTAATTGGTGAAGTGGAAAAGAATAAAGATCTTTAATCACTGTTTGAATGTAAAATGCCCTTATTGGTTTCCTGTCTTTAAATAACATTTTTCCATCAGTGTCCAGGAAGTAGTCACATGTCAACTAAATAAAACTCTTTCAGTTGTTTACTAAAAACAAGTATTTACTGAGAGATCATTGATTAGGGTCTGGCTGGGGCAGTCAGAGAGAGCTGATGGTGGTAGTTGGGTGGGAGTGGGGGATGCTGTAGTAGCAGATTTGGAAGGAAGATTGTGCAAGGAGGGAAGCCGCAAAAAAAAGCCAGATCTCAGGCACGTCAGCATTCTAGTCAGGGGTCACTAGTGAAATTACATTGGGGTTAAACATTGTATTTGATAATTTTGCATTCTCTTCTAAGTGATTTTGTGTACTTTTCCTTGAGTTCAATGAAATGCAAGTAAGGTAGTGAGGACACTATTTCCAATTTACAGGTGGAGAAAATGAGACAACAAGAGGAGAAGTGGTGGCTTGCCTAAAGTCAGTGACTGATCAGGATGAGAACTGGGTACCTGTTGCATTGGCCCTTTCTACCAAACTACCTTCTGCTTGCTTCAGGGTTTTCTTGTTTTGTTTTGTTTTTGTTTTTGTTTTACTGTTGTTGCTGTCATTTAATTGCATGTGTATAGAGAAAGAACTAGAAATGTCTTATATGGCGGTGATATGCAGTGTCTGCTTTGTGGTCAAGCACTGACGTAGATTCAAAGAAAGGTAAAACACAGTCCTAGTCCTCCAGATATTTATAGCCTAGTTGAGAGAAAGACAATATACACAAACAAAAAAAATGAAACAATATTGTAAAGTGAAAAACAAGTTACAAAAGTGTGTATGCTAAAAATACTTATGAATTTTTATTCATTTATTTCATTTTGCTAAAAATATTTATATGATCAGTAGTGGGAACACAGACTATTCACTAATCTACTCAGAAGTAAGGACATATGGGTTCTTTATTTTTCTTAACTGATCTAATCTTCTCTCACCCTTCTAATTAAAGTTATCTGAGTCTCCTCTAGATTAAATAATCTCTGTTGATTTAACAGTCTATTTTGATTTAAAAGATCTCTATTGGGTAAATATTCAGTCAATTCAAAATTCAATTCCCTAACAAGGCTCTCTCGCCCCTCCTCCTCCTCTTTCCCAAGCTGGCTTCTATGCCTGGGGGTACTTACCAGTCCTCCTGGCCTTGGAGTCAGGGAGGTGGGGGTTGTTGAGGGGTGGGGGTGGGGGCAGAGCTGGTTTTCACGGTGGGAGACTAATCTGGTCGATGTGCACTAGCTGCTTCCCAACTGAGGCTGGGCTAATGTTTATTTTTTATTTTTATTTTTTGAGACGGAGTCTTGCTCTGTCACCCAGGCTGGAGTGCAATGGCACAGTCTCGGCTCACTGCAAACTCCACCTCTTGGGCTCAAGCGATTCTCCTGCCTCAACCTTCCAAGTGGCTGGGATTACAGGCACCTGCCACCCCACCTGTCTAATTTTGTATTTTTAATAGGGATGGGGTTTCACTATGTTGACCAGGCTGGTCTCAAACTCCTGACCTCAAGTGATCTGCCCTCCTCGGCCTTCCAAAGTGCTGGGATTACAGGCATGAGCCATCGCGCCCACTCTGGCCTAATTTTAGATTCCCCTGGAGGGGTCCCTTCTACCACACTGCCTCAGTCTCCCAAGTAAACTGGGAGCCAGTTTAGGATTGCTATTCAGCCTCATCTGTCTAGCCTCTCCCACTGTTGCTTTGTCACTCCTAACCCCACCCTCATTCTGGCCTGGGATCTTCCTGAGATCCAGTTTCCCCCCGGATTTCTTTTAGGGAGTGAGGCAAAGACTCCTTTGCCTTTTAACGTACCCCTTAATCTTTCCAACATGATTTCCCCTTTCAGGTATTCAGTCCAGAAAGTGGCAGTCAGAATATATGTGTCTATCTGGTTCCCCTTTCTGGATTTCCTTCTTTTTCACCATAATCCCATAAGCCAAAAGCTACAACCTCCTGGCACAGTACACTTCCTACATCTTGATATTTCTCTACTCCTGGCTTTTAGTAAAACTATGATTTAGTTGATTGGTTCTGCCTCTTCTTATGTTAATGGGAAATAAAGTCATTTTAAACATTATTTTCTCTGTTCTCAAAGTTTAGCTTTCAGAATTTGTTTTTTTTTGTTAGTTTTTATATCATAATCATAAACTTAACTCTGTAATCCAGCTAGACATGGAAGGGAATAAGATAAATATGAAACTCAAAGAACTGCAGTGACAGCACAAAGATTATAGGATTTTACAAGCAAATGGGGTGGAGGGGTGCTCTCCTGAGCTACAGAAAGAATGGTCTGGTGGCTATGATAAAACACAGGTCAACTTTATTAGAGTTGTCCATAGTCAGTAATGGTGATCTTCTTTCTGGTCTTGCCATTCCTGGACCCAAAGTGCTCCCTGGCTTCCATGAAATTTATGCCCTCCTTTACCTTTCCAAGACCACATGTTGCCATCCAACCACTCAGTCTTGGCAGTGTAGATTAAAAACTGGGAACCATTTATATTGGGTCCAGTAGTTGCCATGGACAAGAGGCTAGGACCTGTATGTTTCAGGAGGAAGTTCTCATCATCAAATTTCTCCTGTAGATGGACTTGCTGCCAGTGCCATTAGGGCGTGTGAAGTCACCACCCTGGCACAGAAACCCTGGAATAATTCTGTGAAAGCAGAAACACTTATAACCAAATCCTTTCTCTCTAGTACTCAGAGCACAAAAGTTTCTGCTGTCTTTGGAAATTTGTCTGCAAACAGCTCAAAGGAGACGCAGCCCAAGGACTTGCCATTGACCACAGTGTCAAAGAACTCAGTTGGCTGGTGCCAGGGGACTTTGGGCAGCAGCATCTGCAAAGCACTCACTTAATGTTTGCTCAGAAATCTTATTCTTGAAGTAAAATCTGAATATTGGCTCTTTTTCCACTCTGCATTTCTGCTATAAGAAAAAAGGATGCTTCATATAGAATGAGACGTGGTAACATACAAGGAAGAGCAACAGAGAAAATCACATTAATATAGTTCAAAAGTATTTTCCCTGTTATGTATGCATAGAAAAATAACCTGAAAAAATATAAACCAAAATGTTAATAGTAGTCTTCTTTGGGTGATGGTTTTTCAAGTTGTTTTATTCCTTATATCCTCTTAGACTTTTTGTTTTGTTTTGTTTTTGTTTTTGTGGGTTTTTTTGGTTGTTGTTTGTTATTTAAAAATATGGTGTCACCCAAGCTGGAACCCCTGGACTCAAGCAGTCCTCCTGTATCAGCCTCCCAAGTAGCTGGGACTATAGACACATACCACTGTGCCCAGCTTTATCTTCTTGTATTTTCTGAATTTTAAAAAGTATATATATATATATGTGTGTGTGTGTGTGTGTGTGTGTGTATATAGTTTTGTAAACATATATATGTAACTATATATATAACTATATATATATATAGAGAGAGAGAGAGAGAGAGAGATTTGTAAACAGAAAAGCCAGTAAGATAATATCCATTGGCTGAGGTGGAGTCAGGGAGTTTAAGCAGCATGGACCTATACATAGAACTATCTCAAGACTGTGCCCCCAAATTAATTGCCAAATAAGTGACTGAGCTATAACTGTGAGGAATCCTTTTTGAATCACATCTTTTTTCTTCTTTTTAAAAACTGAGATATATTTCATATATGATAAAATTCAGCCTTTAAAATTGTACAACTCAGTGGTTTTTAGTACAGTCACAGAGTTGTACACCACTACCACTATCTAATTTCAAAACATTTTCATTACCCCAAAAAGAGAGCCCATGTCCATTAGCAGTGACTCCCCTTTCTCTCTTCCCTTATCCCCTGGCAATCACTCATCTACTTTAGTTTCTTTGGATTTGCCTATTCTTGACATTTCATGTAAATGGAATCATACAACGTATGGTCTTTCACTTTTGGTTTCTTTCACTTAGCATAATGTTTTCAGGGTTCATTCATGTTGAGTCACATTTTTCTTGATCTCTTCTGAAAATGTTTTCCCTCGGTGCCCCAGTAATACTCATATTGGTCCCTTGACCTTTGCTGTACAGTCTATATGATGCAAAAATAAGTTAGACTACCGTTTTTTCCAAAGTTGCATTGCCTGTTCTATGGATAGGCTCAGTGGAACAGAAATTAATCACAACGAGCCACCAAAAAATTATATTTGGCTTTGGAATACACCATAATACTGGAGGGGAAGTAGGGAAAAAATCAGTGGTAGTGTTAGGCCCAGTGATTTAGGTTTCTTGGAATCTAAGGTTGATATTATTAAAAGCTTATAGGAAACAGTACAAGTGCATGCTAAGGATCATGGTGTACAGACTGGATTCCACATTTTATTATGGATAATAAACTCTCAGGTGGATATTAGCAACAATGGACAAAGAAAATATGTGTATCCTCTTGAATCTTTCTTATTTCATCATATTTGTTAGTACTCTTAGATGTTGGTCATGCAAGTAGGGAATGAAGGCCAGGACTAGGATCCCCAATCCTCAAGTTTCTTGTGGTTCTACAGGATAAGAACACAAGGGCCACTCTGTCAGTGGTATATAATCTTTTGGGAGTCATAGACTCGGTCTTTTGACTCTCCGATGAGAGTTATGGCCCCTTTTCAGAAAAATATTACTTATAATGTCCAAGGATGTGCAAGCTTCCCAGGCATGCAAGGTATCCACAGTGTCTTAGTCAGCTTGGGCTGCTATAACAAAATACCATAGATGGGATTGCTTAAACAGCAAAGATTTCTCACAGTCCTAGAGGCTGGGAAGCCCAAGATCAAGGCGCCAGCAGATTTAGTACTTGAGGGACCTCTTCCTGGTTTGCAGACAGACATCTTCCTGAAGTATCCCAGATGGTGGAGAGAGAAAGAGAGGAGAGCTAGCATAATTGGTAGAGAGATCTTGTGTCTCTTCTTGTATGGGTACTAATCCCATCAGAAGGGCTTCACCTTCATAAACTAATCTAATTCTAATCATCTCCCAAAGCCCCACCTCCAAATACAACCACAATGGGGACTAGGGCTTCAACGTCTGAATTTTGGGAGGACACAAAATTCAGTACACAACACACAGATAGCCCCCAGACTGAGAACTTCTGCTTTAGGAAACTTCCCCTCTTTATCACTCACTAGAGTTTCAACTCCAGGTCACAATTTTGTCTCTTGTTTTGGTAGCTGGATGGGACAACACAGCCTTTGAAAACCTCTTGACCCTATGGAGGAGCCTATATATCCTCCCTTGAATCTTACTCTAGAGGCAGGAGGCACTGCTAGGTGCCTCTTCATTATACACCATCCAGACGAGGTAAAGGGGAAGAAGCTACTGAAGAGCAAGGAGGCTGAGAATTTTGACATCATCCCCTTATATGGTTACCATATGTTCTGCATGTACACTTGATTCTGTCTGTGCTCTTCATCAGTGCTTCCATCCCTTGAGAGTAGAGTGAAGTAGGGGAAAACGTTAGTCCAGTAGTGTGGATTGTAGAAAGGCTCTTGGTAAACAGTGGATGCCACCAACCAGATCCATTAATAAATTGAAGGCAGATTCAAGTTCGACAAGAAGGCAGTGACCCTGGAGAATGGGGGAAACATCTGGAGGACATGAACTTGAACTTAAGCAGCAGATCTTTCTCAATGGACAGCTCAAGTCTTTCAATTCCCTTTGTTGCAGGGTCTGGCAAAATCAAGCTGGTTAATTTTTTTTTTTAAGAGACTGGGTCTCTGAGTGTGGTGGCATGATCATGGCTCACTGCAGCCTCAACCTCCCAGGCTCAACTGGTCCTCCTGCCTCAGCCTCCCGAGTATCTGGGACTATAGGTGCGTGCCACCATGCTCAGCTAATTAAAAAAAAAAATTCATTGTAGAGATGGGGTTCTCACTATGTTGCCCAGGCTGGTCTTGAACTCCTGAACTCAAGTGATCCTTCTACCTAGGTCTCTGAAAGTGCTGGGATTATAGGTGTGAGCCACCACACTTGGCCTCAAGTTTGCTAATCTTTAAAGCATTATATAAGTTAAGCATTTGTTTGTTATTGTTCCAGGGAAGAGACAGGGCATTTTCTCAAATAAAAAGAAGGAGGGATTCTGTTTTCTTAGTGTCTGCTTTGGTTTGTCCTGTTTATATGTAGTCCTCTTCTACCTTACCTTAACTTGGCTTCTTGGAGTGGCTGGATGGATTTATCATCCCATCTCCTTGGTAATCAAGTTCAAAGATTCCCTCTTCATTCTAGCTCAGAGAAGAAAATGCAGGACCATGTTATTTGCAGGAGACTCAGGCTGGGACCAAATCACCAACTGACCTTGTCCTGAATATTGAGTTATAGGTGATGCTGTCACAAGACACAGCAGGACAAACAACTTCTAATGAGCTCTGATGTCCAAAGATGCTATTTTAAATTACAAAATGTTACTATTATCATTATTATTATTATTATTGAGACAGGGTCTTGCTCTCTCATCCAGGCTGGAGTGCAGTGGTCTTATCTCAGCTCACTGTAGCCTCAACACCCCGGGGCTCAGGTGATCCTCCCATCTCAGCCTCCCAAGTAGCTGGGACTACAGGTGTGCACCATCACGCCCAGCTAATTTTTGTATTTTTGTAGTGACAGGGCTTCACCATGTTGCCCAAGCTGGTCTCAAACTGCTGGACTCAAGTGATCTGCCCACCTTGGCCTCCCAAAGTGCTGGGATTATAGGCATGAGCCACCACACCAGGCTGAGATATTATTTTTAGTATAAATAAACTTGATAACGCCCATCAATGTAAAATCTCTCTTGACCCTATCCCAAGAGGAGTTGTCAAGGAAAACAGTTATTTATATTTTCCTAAGTTTGGTAATCATTTTTTAGTCCTCATCTTACTTGGCCCATCAGTAGCATCTGACACAGTTTATTACTGTCTTCTTGAAATACTCTTTGCACTTGAGTTTAGGGACATCTTGCTTATCTGGTTTCCTCCTATTTTATGGCTATTTCTTTTCTAATTCCTTCATAGTTTCTCTTCATCTTCCTGAGTCTAAACACTCAGTAATTTGTTGAAAATTCTGGTTATCCCTACCCAGATAAATTCTGATTCCATTGATCTGGGTTGTTGCTCAGGCTTCTCTCTCTCTCTCTCTTTTTCTTTTTTCTTTCTTTTTCTTTTTTTTAAGAAAAAACTCCTTAGGTGCTTAGATTTTTAAGAGCAGCCAGGATAGAAACTTCTGATCTATCTGTTGACAATATTAAAGTTTATATCTCTACCCTGTACCTCTTCCATAAATGCCAGAATCTTCTATCCAACTGCCAACTTGACATTTCTACTTGAACATCTAATAGCAAGCAGGCTGAGAATTTTGAGAATTGAATAGGCTTCTCAAACTTAACCAAAACCAAATTCCTGATTCCCCCACACCACACCTGCTTCTCCCACAATCCTCCCCCAAAACTTTGGCATCATTGTTGACTCTTCTCTTCTCCATTCTACACTCAAACCATCAGCAAATTTTGTTGGCTGTCTTCAAAATATATCCTGAATCTGACAGTCTTTCAACACCTCCACTGCTGCCAGCCTGGCCCAAGCCACCATTATCTCTCACCCAGATTATTGCAATGGCCTCCTAATCTCTCTGCCTCTGCCCTTACCCTTATGCAGTCTTTATACTAGTCAAAACAAATCACTTTATTTATCTGCTTGACATTCTCCAACTGGCTTCTCCTGTCACTCTGAGAAAAACTCTCAGTCCTTAAAATAGCCCACAGGACCTATACAATCTGCCTCTCAACACTCACCTCTCTCATCTCCTTCCACACCCTTCCTACTCTGTGCTGCAGTCACGCTGGCTGCTTTGCTCTGTGAACATGCCCGTGATGAGCATGTTCCTATGCCAGGGCCTCACTGCAGTCTCTGAAGCTTCAAGTGGTTAACCTGTCCAAGATCACACAACTAGTCAGTGGCAGAGCTGGGATTCCAACCCACCTCTGATTCTAAATTCAGTGTTTTAATTAGCGTACCATATGGCCTTTCTACTGTAAACAATATTCATTCAGTCATTTACCAATTGCTGTTCCGGGTCCTAAAGGATATAGTAACTGACAAGACAAAGCTCTTAACTTTGTGGAGCTCATATTCTCGTTAGTGGAGACAAACAATAAATAAATTCAAAACGTGGTACAGTAAGTCTTCACTTAATATGTCCATGAGTTCTTAGAAACTGCAACTTTAGCAAAATGATATATAACAAAATCAATTTTACTATAGACTAATTGATGTAAACAGGAGTGTACATCAGTTAAGTTCCCATGGCATATTTCTGGTTACAAAAACATCACCAAACTTTCATTTTTTATTTATATAAAAATAAATGTTTACAAAATAGAGATGGTGTCTCACTGTGTTGCCCAGGCTGGTCTCAAACTTCTAGGCTCAAGCGATCCTCCCTCCTCAGCCTCTCAAAGTGCTGCAATTTTAGGCGTGAGCCACCGTGCTCTGCCCAAACTTTTACATAAGGACCAAAACACTTCTGATGTTAAAGATTGAAATAAATGTGAGCTATACATACACTTAAGAAAGAATAAGAACAAGTAAGACATTTACTCAGTTATTCCAGTTCAGGGTTGCTGGTGGCTGGAGTCCATCATGGCAGCTCAGGACACATGGTGGGAACCAGCCTTGGACAGGACCTCATTCTTTCGCAGCAAACACACACACACACACACACACACACACACACACACACACACACACACACACGCTCACTCAGACTGGGACAATTTAAACATATCAGTGAACCTAACATGCACATCTTTGGGATGTGAGAGGAAACCAGAGTACCTGGAGAAAACCCACACAGACATGGGGAGAACCTGCAAACTGCATACAATGACCCAGGCTGGGAAACATTTTTTTTTCTCATTCATGTTGCAATGAAATGACATTGAAAGAAATTATTCAAGGACCTGATGTATAACAGATGGTGTTACATGCTATGGAGAAAAATAAAGCAAGGCAAGAGAGAAAGAGAGATAAGAAGGGCAGGGCAGAGGGTGCTATTTTATTAATCTGTTGGTAGTCAGGAAGCCCTCACAGTAAGACATTTGAGCAGAGACCTGAGCAGAGAAGAAAGTGCGGGAATAAGCCATTAGGGATAGAGAAGGAGAAAAACTCAAGTTAGAGAAAGCCAAAGGAATTCACATTTTCTGTCAATTTATTTTCAATGTAAGTATTAACATACTGAAATATTTCTTTTTTCTTTTTTTTTTTTTTTTTTAAGAGTGAGCAGCAGCAAGATTTATTGCAAAGAGCGAAAGAACAAAGCTTCTACAGTGTGGAAGGGGACCCAAGTGGGTTGCCCAATATTTCTAAACTATCATGGCTCACCTGTGTTTTGAATATTTTTGGAAATAGTGTGAACAGATTGCTCTTAGCAAGACATGCTTGTGATTGAACAGCTGGTAGGGACTTACACAAGCATCTGGAGCAAAGTCTCTCTGGCCTACAGCAGCATGTATCAGGTGGCTGAGAATGTGGGCTCTAGAGTTAGACTGCATGCATGAAACGCCCAGCTCGACTATGTGTACTGTTTGTATATCTAGGTTAATTTACGCCCCTATTCTAAGCCCAGTTCCCAAATCTATAACGTGGGGTGATTACAGCAGTTTGATTTTCAACCGTATACATCTATGCTTTGTGTGTTCTGATTGGTCATATCAATTGTTAATTATTTTCAATATCATCCCTTTATATGAGGATTTACTTCATGGGAGTTCATTGTAATAATTAAATGAGGGAAATACTCATTATTGTTATATTTATTATTATTATAATATTTATCATTATCATTATAGTCTAAATCAGGAGTCAGTAAATTATGGCCTGTAGGCTAAACCCAAGCCCCCTTCCATCTTCGTAATCTTTGTAGGTAAAGTTTTATTTAGGGACTCAGCTATGCCCATTCATTTATATATTGTCCATGGCTGCTTTCACACTGCAAAGGTAGAGTTCATCAGTGAAGATGAAATGACCCTTTACAGAACAATTTGGTGACTCCTGGCCTAAATGGAGATTGAGCCCTACTTTAGCTTTATCACAACGTAATCTAAACAACTTTGCTTTGTATCAAGATATCGTATTTTCAAATGGTTCCCGGAAAGGAGTTGTACTTTGCCAAACTTTTCAGGACAGTTCGCTAGGGATCTACTTGGAAATGAAGGAATCTTCTTTCCCATTCCAAGATGAGGATGTTGAGGATGGGCATCCCTGATTAGTTCTGAGATTAAATTCTCAGAAATAAAAAGCCACATGTGGCCGTGTGATGTTCATGCATATAGTGAGATGCATTAGTGTGTTTGCTTTCTGTTTTTCCCTTGCCCTCTCGTCTCCCCTTCTGGTGTCAGCTTTTACCTTGCAATGCTGGGTCAAGGCAGGGGATAGAAGAATGCTTCCAGGGAAGGCAGAGGAAAAAGACACATTCTCTGCCACCTTAAGTGAAGGTCAGGGCCATACTTACTCCTCACAGAAACTGGGACCTTCTAAAAAATTATTCAGGCCTTAGTTTAGATTTTGCTTCTTTAGAATGAGTAAGAAAGTTTAAGAATTTTAGTATTTTTAAAAAGAGTTAATTGGTTTTTTAAAAAGTGATCATTGGCTGGGCGCAGTGGCTCACGCCTATAATCCCAACACTTTGGGAGGCCAAGGCTGGCAGATCATCTGAGGTCAGGAGTTCAAGACCAGCCTGGCCAACATGGTGAAACCCCGTCTCTAATAAAAATACAAAAATTAGTTGGGTGTGGTGGCACACACCTGTAATCCCAGCTACCAGGAGGCTGAGGCAGGATAACTGCTTGAACCCGGGAGGCAGAACTTGTAGTGAGCCGAGATCATGCCACTGTACTCCAGCCTGCATGACACAGTGAGACTCCATTCCAAAAAAGAAAAAAGTGATCACAGCTTCAAGCACTTGAAGAAATCAGGCTGAACCCAAAGGAGATCAGGCAGTGAGGTCATAAAATAGTAGAGATAAAAAAATCCAGCCCTCACTCACCTGAAGTGTTTCCACATGCATGTAGGCTGTGAGGGGTAGAGGAGAGGATTAAAAACAAAACAAAACAACAACAACAAAAAACAAAATACCAAACTAAACCAAATAAAAAAATCCAAAACATTAAAAATTCACATAATCCTTTCTATTCTTTCTAATTTGATTTGACCCTTTTGGGAGTTTGTGTCTCTGGTAAAGCCGACAGTGTAATTGAGTTCTGGGTAATGGTCGCACTTCCCTTCAGAAACATGTAGCACAGTAAGAGGGAATGGAGTCAATAAACGTGCTTAATCAATTAATCTCAAGAGAACACCTGCTATGCACAAAGCACTGTGATCATCTATTTTACATGGATCCAAAGAGTTTTCAAACATACATGCAAAGTATATCAACTCTATGTTCGTAATTCAGCCTTTCAAGTATTATGACTTTGGCTGGGCAAGGTGGTTCACACCTGAAATCCCAGCACTTTGGAAAGGTGAGGTGGGAGGATTGCTTGAGCCCAGGAGTTTGAGACCAGCCTGAGTAACATAATGAGACCTCATCTCTACAAAAAATTTAAACATTAGCTGGGTATGGTGGCACACACCTGTAGTCCCAGCTACTCAGGAGGCCAAGGAGGGAGGATTACTTCAGTTTGGGAAGCAGAGGTGGCTGTGAGCTGAGTTTGTATCATTGCAATCCAGCCTGGTTAACAGAGCAAGACTGTCTTAAAAAAAAAAAAAAAAAAGACTCATGACTTCAGTTTTTCAAAAAGAAAACCTTGAGATGTTTCTTAATTAATATTTGTTTTCAGAAGACCAAATGTATTTTATATTTAACCAAAGACTCTTATGCTTAGTATATAAAAATGTTTTTTTTTTTTTTGAGACAGAGTCTTGCTCTGTCACCCAGGCTGAAGTGCAGTTGTGTGATCCACTCACTGCAACCTCTGCCTCCCCGGTTCAAGCAATTCTCCTGCCTCAGCCTCCCAAGTAGCTGGGATTACAGGCACCTACCACCACACCCAACTAATTATTGTATGTTTAGTAGAGATGCGGTTTCACCATGTTGGCCAGGCTGGTCTCAAACTCCTGACCTCAAGTGATCCACCCACCTAGGTCTCCCAAAGTGCTGGGATTACAGGTGTGAGCCACCGTGCCCAGCCAGTATATAAAAACCTTGTAAACTTGGTTTTCTAGGAAAGATCCAATTAGAAATCAATTGTTTCTTATAGGACATCAATTGTTTCACAGAAGTTGAGAGAGAGTGGGCTGGGTGCGGTGGCTCATTCCTGTCATCCCAGCACTTTGGGAGGCCGAGGCGGGCAATCCCAAGGTCAGGAGATCAAGACCATCCTGGCTGACGCGGTGAAACCCCATCTCTACTAAAAATACAAAAAATTAGCTGGGTGTGGTGGTGGGTGCCTGTAGTCCCAGCTACTCGGGAGACTGAGGCAGGAGAATGGTGTGAACCCAGGAGGCGGAGCTTGCAGTGAGCCAAGATCGCGCCACTGCACTCCAGCCTGGGCGACAGTGCAAGACTCTGTCTCAAAAAAAAAAAAAAAAATTGAGAGAGAGAGTGATGTATAGTAAAAACACTCACAGTGGCAGAAGTTGAGTTGTGCCTTTGCCTGATGTACGAGGCCCAGGGTGAGCTGAGCAGCTGGTCCAGGATGAGGCTCAACACAATCTTTGGAAGCCTTTGGCTCTCTCTGTGAAGGCAATGCAAGATGACTTCCCAGTCTTAAGGAACCCTGAGTGTGTGTCTCCAGCCAAGAGATGTTTCCTTGTCTCTTGTTTTCCCAGGCTTTTCCCTTCCAAAACATGGTTTTCTTTCCTTACCCCAATGTTATCCTTGCTGAGAAAAATCAATTTATCATGTTGGAAGAAGAAAGGCAGCATAAAACACAGGTGTGTTTTGCAGGGTACGTATAGAGCAGACTGCCATTGTGCCTATTTTCTGGTTGTGTCACAGGCTCTGTACTTCTTCCCAGCTGCTTCTTGCTTCCTTTGTGATCCCCTAAGTTGAGGCTGGCTCCCAGCAGAATGTGTAACTTCTTACTGTCAAAGCTAGCCCTGGGTACCAGGAAAGGGAGATGGAAGCAAAAATCAAGAAGAAAAAGAAGAAGAAGAAGAAGAAGAAGAAGAAGAAGAAGAAGAAGAAGAAGAAGAAGAAGAAGAAGAAGAAGAAGAAGAAGAAAGAGAAGAAGAAGAAGAAGAAAGAGAAGAAGAAGAAGAAAGAGAAGAAGAAGAAGAAGAAAGAGAAGAAGAAGAAGAAGAAAGAGAAGAAGAAGAAGAAGAAAGAGAAGAAGAAGAAGAGGAAGAGGAAGAAGAAGAAGAAGAAGAAGAAGAAGAAGAAGAAGAAGAAGAAGAAGAAGAAGAAGAAGAAACAGTGGCCCTGGAGAGAATGCCTGGTAAAGCCATTCATGCAGAGGTAACAATAATTAGTATTAACCTTTGAGGGTATTGCATTTTATCCCAGGAAAACCTTGTTAAAAGGCAGAACTCCAGTAGAAACTCTCAGATTTTAGATAGTAGATAGGGAAGTCATCCAAGGGCAGCAGAGCTCCCTCTGCACCATTAAAATAACCATCTACCAAGGCTGCAGTTAATCTCAAATATAAGACTGTATGTGAATATATGAACATAATTTACCATAACTTTAAGAAGAAGGAAAAATCTGTCACCATCTAAACTGGTTTATTCTAGCTTTTTTGAAAGCTAGATATTTAAAGAGTCAAATAGTAAAGCCAAAGGAGATAATCATCTTTTAGCTTTGCAGAAGATTATTTCAGTCCCGTTTGGCTTTCTTCCAAGGATGTCTGAACAGGACACTAAGTTACTGAAAAGCCAGAGTTTTCAATGTTTCATAACTGCAATCAGTCCTATGCATTAATTTTTGGGAAAGACTAAACTATGAAAAGTTTCATATTAGTGCAAGTACTTCTGTGGGTTTTCTTCTTTTTCTTTTTTTTTTTTTTGGAGGAGGTGGCAGACTTTGTTTTAGTTAATGTTTTTGTTTTTGTTTTTAAAACTATGGATGGAGGAAAAGAAAATGCTTTGCTGGCACAAGCAAACTTTCCCATAAAACTCTCTTTGGCCATGGACTAAATACAATACACATAGTGCCAAGAGGGGTTTTATGCCTTTCCTCTTTTTCCTCCTGCAAAGAAAAAAATGAGCACAGGATCAAAATAAATCTAGAATGAAAACCATATTTCAATCACATCAGCTGGGCTTCTATCCGGCCTCTTTTTTTGAGATGGAGTCTCGCTCTGTTGCCCAGGCTGGAGTGAACCCGGGAGGCAGAGCTTGCAGTGGCCTGATCTTGGCTTATTGCAACCTCCACCTCCTGGGCTCAAGCGATTCTCCTGCCTCAGCTTCCCAAGTAGCTGGGACCACAGGCGCCCGCCACCACACCAGCTAATTTTTGTATTTTTAGTAGAGACAGGGTTTCACCATGTTGGCCAGGCAATCCTGAACTCAGGTGATCTGCCCGTCTCGGCCTCCCAAAGTCCTGGGATTACAGGTGTGAGCCACTGCCCCCAACCCCCAAATGATGCTTTTTTTACTGACAGTTTTGTAAGAAAGACAGAGGAATATTTTCCAGTCCAGGGCAATTCCTGTATTTCCTTCAGTTGTGTCTCATCTCTCAATTCTTTCAAGCTACAAGCCAAACAAGGCTTTCCCTTTGTTTTCCTTCTTTTGGGCAGCACCTAGACAGGCTGGTTTCTGGCTTCCTCTATTCCAGACAGTCTTGCTCTGTTGCCCAGGCTGGAGTGCAGTAGCGTGATCTCAGCTCACTGCAACCTCAGCCTCCCAGGTTCAAGTGATTCTCCTGCCTCAGCCTCCTGAGTAGCTGGGATTATAGGTGCACGCCACCACGCCAGACAGTCTTGCTCTGTTGCCCAGGCTGGAGTGCAGTGACTTGCCTGCCTTGGCCTTCCAAAGTGCTGGGATTACAGGTGTGAGCCACTGCACCCAGCTGGCTCTTCCTTTCTTAATGGAGTACAATTCACTTCTCCAAATATGCATACATCTATCACTCCACTCAGCAAAAACAAAAATTTTTGTTACAAGCAATTTTCAGATTTTCTATAGTAAATTCATATTACTTTGAGAATCAGAAAATTATGAATACTCATAGCAGTTCAGTTTGGGGAAATTTTTCTCTAGGCAGCAGAGGTATTGAACGCATGTAATTTGCAAGACCAAGTCCAACTGGTTAAAATTAACCTTAGGGCTAGAAATTCCTCACCCTAAAAGGAATATGCGTATCGGGTACAAATTTATCTGATATTTTGAATTATCTGTGCAGTAGTTCCTCTTAGTAAGAACAGAGACTGAAGGATTATTTGTATAGTACATAGCATTGATCAATAATTAGATGAAACAGTTAATTCTGAACTCTGAGAAAATAGTGGCATGAGCAAACATAAGACATAGGTGGTTAGAAACAAATTCCTGCTTGGTTTTATAATTTTTTAGTAGCAGTATAATTGACTTCCTAAAGTCACTCTGAACTGATGTGGGATGAGGTTGTGCCCCATCCATACCCCAACCCAGGAAACAGGGATGCCCTTTCCATGTGCCAGGCACTGCTGTAGGAGCTAGGGTGCAGCAATAAACAAGGCACACGAAGCCCCTCATTTATAGAGTATATGGGGAAGAGTGAATGAAACAGAGGAGACATTTTGGAAATACTGTCAGATATATTTCTTTATTCTGTAAATCTTACTGCCATGGGACTTCCCATCCACTGCAGCAGTGAGTTTCAGAGCCTAAGGAAAATAATAGATACCTGCTTTTTTCCCCCTAAGCCATTACTTGGCCTTTTTTCTTCCAGCAAGAAAATTGTGGTAAAAGCCTTGTGTCATTAAAAAAAAAAAAAAAAAGATTTTTCGAAATTACTTTACACATCAATGGCACTGAAGGACTCTTACACCATACTATTTTTTCCATAATGCAAAGAATACTTCTATCCAAAGCTTGCTGCCTTAGAGTAAGGAGTCCAGAGAACACCAATGCCAGTGTCTGGGGAGGTGGGGAGTGGGGTGGGGAAAGAGAGGGGTTGGGAGAATTGTATTTAAGAAGAATGGAGGGTAGAATAAAAAGAGCCCCAGCAGGTGGGACCAAGAGCCCATGGTTGGGACCTGGGGCTCCAGTTGTAACTGCCAGCGAATCAGCCCCAAGAGTCAGATAGGACCAGTTTTCCCTTTCCTATTATCTCCAGTCTAGGAAACTGTCCAGTCTAGTCACTCTACAACCAAGACCAACAAGGAGCCAAAGGACATTGCGGCCGGGTGCGGTGGCTCACGCCTGTAATCCTAGCACTTTGGGAGGCCAAGGCGGGTGGATCGCTTGAGCCCAGGAGTTTGAGACCAGCTTGGGCAATATGACGAAACCCTGTCTGTACTAAAAACACAAAAATTAGCCAGGCATGGTGGTGCACACCTGTGGTTCCAGCTACTTCAGAGGCTGAGACACGAGAATCGCTTGAACCCGGGAGGCAGAGGTTGCAGTGAGCTGAGATCATGTCACTGCACTCCAGCCTGGGCGACAGAGTAAGACTCTGTCTCAAAAAAAAAAAAAAAAAAAAACAAACGATAACAAAAACCGAACAAAGGACGTCGCATGGATCCCAGTAATGCCTCCGCTGCCATGTGGTCATGCAAGTTATACCCCAGCTCGGCATGCCATTTGTTATCTTAGAAGGGAGCAGGAGGAAGGAGAAGAAATCTGAAATACTGAACATTTTCTCCCCGCAAAACTCAACATTTGCTAAAAGAGCTCTGACTAGAAAAGGTTTGGCCCTAAGAACCCTCCTCCAGGCCGGGCGCGGTGGCGGGCGCCTGTAGTCCCAGCTACTCGGGAGGCTGAGGCAGGAGAATGGCGTGAACCTGGGAGGCGGAGCTTGCAGGGAGCCGACATCGCGCCACTGCACTCCAGCCTGGGCGACAGAGCAAGACTCCGTCTCAAAAAAAAAAAAAAAAAAAAAAAGAACCCTCCTCCTTCTGGACCTGAAAGAGTGGGCTTGGTTGTGTCCATTGTGTCCCTAATGTCCTCTCTGTTACCTAGGATATGCCCTTTACTCCCTAATTTCTCCTATATCTGAACCCCAATTCTCAAGCAAAATATTCATTTTCTCTTTGACCTGATTTCAGTTAATAGTCCAAAGGTAAAAGAGCGAGCAAATTTAATCTAAAATGTAATGAATTCTGATAAGAATTTTAAAGTTATAGGTACATATAGAGACTGGATAATGGTCAAACCCTAATTGGAACAATACTAAGAATTAGGAGAATGGAAAGAAGTATTAACAGAAATTAAAAGCTAAAAGGACTTCATAATGAAAGTATTCTAAACCTGAATTGTGATGATGGTTTTACAACTGTCTAAATTAACTAAAAATCATCTAATTCTGTGTTGTTCAGTAGTGGTAGCCACTAGCCACATGTGGTTATTTAAATTTATTAAAATTGGCTGGGTGCAGTGTCTCACGCCTGTAATCCCACCACTTTGGGAGGCCGAAGCAGGTGGATTACGAGGCCAGGAGTTCCAGACCAAGCCTGGCCAACACGGCGAAACCCTGTGTCTACTAAAAATACAAAAATTAGCCGGGTGTGGCGGCAGGCGCCTATAATCCCAGCCACTCGGGAGGCTGATGCAGGAGAATCACTTGAACCCAGGAGGTGGAGGTTGCAGTGAGCCGAGAACGTGCCATTGCACTCCAGCCTGGGAGACAAGAGCAAGACTCCATCTAAAAAAAAAAAAAAACCAAATAAATTTATTAAAATTATATTACTACAAAGCCACAGTAATCAAAACAGTGTGGTACTTGGCATAAGAATATACACATAGACCAGTGGAAGAGAATTGAGTGTTCAGAAATAAACTGATGGATTTTCAACACAAATGCCAGGAGCATTCAATGAAGAAAGAATAGTTTCTTCAGCAAATGGTTCTGGGACAACTGGATAGCCACCTGTGAATAAATGAAGTCGAACTCTTACTTAATACTACATTCAGAAATGAACTCAAAAATGGATAAAAGACCTAAATGTAAAGGTGAAAACCATAAAGCCCTTAGAAGAAAACATAGGTGTAAATCTTCATGACTCTTGATTTGGCAATGGAGTTTTAGATATGATTCCAAAGCACAAGCGATAAAAGAAAAAACAGATAAATTGGGCATCATAAATGTAAAACTTTTGTGCCTCAAAGGACACCATCAAGAGTGAAAAGACAACAAACAATGGGAGAAAATATTTGCAAATCATGTATCTGATAAGGTGTACTGATTAGGAGATATAACAAACTCTTAAAATTCAACAACAAAAAGACAAACAACCCAATTCCAAAATGGGCAAAAAGCCAAACAGACATTTTTCCAAAGACATTAAAAATGGCCAAAAGCACATGAAAGTTGCTCATCATTAGTCATCAGGGAAATGAAAATCAGAACCGCAATGAGATACTACTTCACACCCACTAGGAAGACTATAATTTTTTTTTTTTTAAGGAAAATGACAAGTGTTGGTGAGGATGTGGAGAACTTAGAATTCTTGTAGATTGCTGGGAATGTAAACTGGTGCAATCACTGAGGAAAACAGTTTGGCAGTTCTTCAAAAAGTTAAACATAAAATTACCATATTGACCCAGGAATTTCACTCCTATACATATAGTATATCCAAAAGAATTGAAAACAAGCATTTAAATAAAAGTTGTACACATATGTTCATAGCAGCACTGTTTACAACAGCCAAAAAGGTGGAAATGACCCAAATGTTCAACGGATGAATGGATAAACAAAATGAGGTATATCCATATAATAGAATACTGTTCGGCCGTAAAAAAGAACAGAGTACTGACGTGTGATAACATGGATGAACCTTAAAAACATTATGCTAAGTGGCAGATATCAGTCACAAAAGGTCACATCTTGTATGATTCCATTTATATAAAATATCCAAAATAGGCAAATCAAAAGAGACAGGAAGCAGATTAGTGGTACAGGGAGTAGGGGAAGGAAGGAATGGAGAGTGACTGCTTTTTGGGTGCAGGATTTCCTTTTAAGGTGATGAAAATATTTTGAGGCGGTCAGATCACGAGGTCAGGAGACCGAGACCATCCTGGCTAACACGTGAAACCCCGTCTCTACTAAAAATACAAAAAAAATTAGCTGGGCATGGTGGTGGGTGCCTGTGGCACTGAGATCGCACCACTGCACTCCAGCCTAGGCGACAGAGCGAGACACCGTTTCAAAAAAAAAAAAAAAAAAGTTTTGGAACAAGATAGAGATTACCATGGTTTGGATATTTGTCCTTTCCAAAACTCCTGTTGGAATTTAATTCCCAATTTGGCAGTATTGACAAGTGAGGCCTTTAAGGGGTGATTGGATCACGAGGGCTCTGCCCATAAATGGGTTAATCTATGTATGCTTTAATGAATTAATAGGTTATCATGGCAGAGGAACTAGTGGCTTTATAGGAAGAGAAAGAGAGACCTGAGCTGGTATGTTAGCATGCTCAGCCACCTTGCAGTGTGATACCCTGCACCAACTTGTAACTCTTCAGAGAGTCCCAACCAGCACGAAGACTCTCACCAGATGCACACCCTTCACCATGGACTTCTCATCTTTTATAACTGTAAGAAATAAATTCTTTTTCTTTACAAATTACTCAGTTTCAGGTATTCTGTTATACGCAACAGAAAACAGACTAAGACAGAGGTGATGGTTACCCAGCATTGGGAATGCAATAAATGCCATTCAATTGCACACTTTATCATGATTGAAATGATATATTTTATGTTATATGAATTTTTTGGGGGGGGACGGGGTCACAGTCTGTCACCTAGGCTGGAGTGCAGTGGCATGATCTTGGCTTACTGCAGCCTCTGCCTCCTAGGCTCAAGCGATTCTCCCACCTCAGCCTCCCTAGTAGCTGGGACTGCAGGCACATGCCACCACGTCTAGCTATTTTTTTTTCAGTATTTTTGGTAGAGATGGGGTTTCACCATGTTGCCCAGGCTGGTCTCAAACTCCTGAGCTCAAGTGATCTGCCCACCTCAGCCTCCCAAAGTGCTGGGAATACAGGTGTAAGCCACTGTGCCCAGCCAATGTTATATGAATTTTATCTCAATAAAAAATGTACAAGTAAAAAATATATTTCCTAGGCTACACTAACTACATTTTCAGTGCTCATTAGCCACATGTGGCTAGTATTACTGATTATACTTTGCATAGAATATTTCTACCACCACAAAATTCTACTGGAAGTGCTGATATAACTGTACACTTACAATGGTACATTTATGATACGTAAACTATCCTTTGGCAAAAAGACAGAGGAGCTTAAAAAGAAACATTCCAAAGGCAAATATTAATCTTTTCAAAGAATCAGATTTTTTAAATTTGCTCTATTGTTTTCATGTCTTTAATTTGATTTCTGCCCTAATTATTATTGTCTTTTGTTTGCTTTAGGTTTATATTGCCCTTTTTTTCCCTACTGCCTTAAAGTGGGAACTTAGATTATTGATTTTAGACCTTTCTTTTTTTTTAATGTATAAATTCAGTGTTATAAATTTTCCTTTTAGCATTGCTTTTGCTGCTTCCCACAAATTTTGATAAGTTGTACTTTCATTTAAATCATAATATTTTTAATTTTTTTGAGACTTATTCTTTGACCCACATGCTATTTTAAAATATTTTGCTTAATCTAGAAATATTTTGGGATTTCCACCTATCTTTCTTTTATTGATTTCTAGTTTAATTCCACTGTAGCTTGAGGGTATATTTTGTAAGACTTATATTCTTTGAAATTTGGTAGTGTGTGTTTCATGGCCCTGAATGTGGTCTATCTTGGTGACTGTTCCATATGAGCCTGAAAACAATATCTATTTTGCTGTTGTTAGATGTAATTTTTTATAAATATAAATTAAGAGCAGTTAACTGATGGTGTTGTTCTATTCAAGTATATCTTTACTGATTTTCTGCCTGCCTGATATGTCAATTACTGACAGAATAGTGTTCAAGTCTCCCACTATAATAGTGGGTTCATCTATTTCTCCTTGCAGTTGTTTTAGTTTTTGTCTCATGTATTTTGATGCTGTCTTGCTAGGTGCATTCACATTAAGGGTTGTTAGGTCTTCTTGGAGAATTGGCACCTTTATCATTATGTAATGCCCCTCTTCCATGTTATTTCCCTTGTTGCAAAATCTGCTTTGTCTGAAATTAATATAGCTATGCCAACTTTCTTTTCATTAATATTACCATAATGTATCTTTCTCCATCCCTTTAAATCTGTCTGCATCTTTGTATTTAAAGTGTGCTTCATGTAGACAAGATATGGTTTTAATTCACTCTGTCAGTCTGTCTTTTAATTGATGTGTTTAGACCATTCATATGTAAAGCGATTATTGGTATAGTTGGAATAATATCTACCATATTTTTTAACAGTTTTCTATTCATTGCATTTGTTTTTTTGTTTCCCTTTTGTCTTCCCCTCCTTTTCTGTCTTTTCTGTTTAATTGGGTATTTTATGTGATTCCATTTTCTCACATAACCTATTAATTCATTAATAGATTAATAACCTATTAATTCGTTGATGTCCTTCTAGCACATCAATTACATTTCTTAAAAATTTTCTTTAGTGGTTGCCCTGGAGTTTGCAATATACATTTACAATTAATCTAAGTCAGCTTTCAAATAACATTGTACTGCTTCACAGGTCGAATAGGTACCTTATAATAGAATATTCCCAATTCTGCCTTCCTATCTCTTATAATATTGCTGCCATTCATTTCACTTATTCATAAGCTATAATCACCCAATACATTGTTGGTGTTGTTATTTTGGAACAAGTAGCTATCTATTAGATCAATTAAGAATATCAAAAAATAGGATAGAGGATGGAGCAAGATGGCAAAATAGAAGGCTCCACAGGTCATCCCCCCAACAAGGACACCAAGTTAACAACTATCAACACGGAAAAAATACTTTCATAAGAACCAAAAATCAGGTGAGCACTCATAGTACCTGGTTTTAACTTCATATTGCTGACAGAGGTACTGAAGATAGAAAAGAGTCCCAAATCACTGACACCACTCTTCCCCCATGCCTGGCAGAGACAGCCTGGTTGGAGAGCATCCTGGGTACTGGTGGAGGGAGAACACAGCAATTGTGAGGCATTGAACTCAGTGCTGTCCTGTTAGAGCAGAAAGGAAAACCGGACCAAACTCAGCTGGCACCTGCTCATGGAGGGAACATTTAAACCAGCCCTAGCCAGAGGGGACTCCTCGATCCCAGTGTCTGAACTTGAGTGTCTGCAAATCTCACCACTGAGGACTACAGTGCTCTGTGTCCCCAAGTAAATTTGAAAGGCATTCTAGGCCATAAGGACTGCAACTCAGGTGAGTCCTAGTGCTGAACCAGGCCAAGAGACAGTGGACTTGAGGGGCATGTGACATACTGAGACACCAACTGGAGCAGCCAAGGGAGTGCTGACATCAAAACAGTGAAGACACAGAAACATCCCATGCTCATGGATAGGAAGAACCAATATCATTAAAATGGTCATACTGCCCAAAGTAATCTACAGATTCAATACTATTCCTATCAAACTACCAATGACATTCTTCACAGAACTAGAAAAAAACCATTTTAAAATTTACAGGAAATGGCCAGGCGTGGTGGCTTACACCTGTAATCCCTGCACTTTGGGAGGCTGAGGCGGGCAGATCCCCTGAGGTTGGGAGTTCGAGACCAGCCTGACCAACATGAAGAAACCCCGTCTGTACTAAAAATACAAAATTAGCTGGGCGTGGTGGCACATGCCTATAATCCCGGCTACTCAGGAGCTGAGACAGGAGAATCACTTGAACCCGGGAGGCAGAGGTTGCAGTGAGCCGAGATCGTGCCATTGCACTCCAGCCTGGGCAACAAGAGCGAAACTCTGTCTCAAAAAAAATTTTTTTTTTTTTTTACAGGGAATCAAAAAAGAGCCTGAATAGCCAAGGCAATCCTAAGCAAAAAGAACAAAACTGGAAGAATTATGTTACCTGACTTCAAACTATACAACAGGGCTACAGAAACCAAAACAGCATGGTACTGCTACAAAAACAGGCATATAGACCAATGGAACAGAATAGAAAGCGCAGAAATAAGGCCACAAACCTATGCCCCTCTGATCTTCAACAAAGTGACAAAAACAAGCAATGGAGAAAAGACTCCCTATTCAATAAATGGTGCTTGGATAACTGGCTGGCCATATGCAGAAAATTGAAGCTAGGCTCCTTCCTTACACCATATACAAAAATCAACTGAAGGTGGATTAAAGACTTAAATGTAGAACCCCAAGGTATAAAAACCCTGGAAGACAACCTAGGCAATACCATCTTGGACAAAGGAATGGGCAAAAATTTCATGACAAAGACACCAAAAGCAATTGCAATGAAAGCAAAAATGGACAAACAGGATCTAATTAAACTTAAGAGCTCCTGCACAGCAAAAGAAACTATTAACACAGTAAACAGACAACCTACAAAATGAGAGAAAATATTTGCAAACTATACATTTGACAAAGGTCTAATATCCAGCTCTTTTTTTTTTTTCTTTTTAGATAGACTCTTGCTCTGTTGCCCAGGCGGGAGTGCAGTGGCAGGATCTTGGCTCACTGCAACCTCCGCCTCCCATGTTCAAGTGATTCTTCTGCCTCAGCTTCCCAAGTAGCTGGGATTACAGGTGCTCACCACCATGCCCAGCTAACTTTTGTATTTTTAGCAGAGACAGGATTTCACTATGTTGGCCAGGCTGGTTTCCAACTCCTGACCTCAAGTGATCTGCCCACTTCGGCCTCCCGACATGCTGGGATTACAGGTGTGAGCCACTGGACCCAGCCTAATATCCAGCATCTGTAAGCAAGTTAAATAAATTTATAAGAGAAAAACAAACCACACCATTAAAAAGTGGGCAAAGGACATGAACAGACACTTTTCAAAAAAAGACATACCTGCAGCCAAAAACATGAAAAAAAGTTCAATATCACTGATAATTAGAAAAATGCAAATCAAAACCACAATGGGGCAGGGTGTGGTGGCTCATGCCTGTAATCCCAGCACTTTGGGAGGCTGAGGCAGGTGGATCATTTGAGGTCAGGAGTTTGAGACCAGCCTGGCCAACATGGTAAAACCCCGTCTCTACTAAAAATACAAAAATTAGCCGGGCATTGTGATGCACGCCTGTAGTCCCAGCTACTTGGGAGGCTGAGGTAGGAGAATTGCTTGAACTGGGGAGGCAGAAGTTGTAGTGAGCTGAGATCATGCCATTGCACTCCAGCCTGGGCAACAGAGTCAGACTCCATCTCAAAAGAAACAAACAAATAAAAAAAGAAAAACACATTGGGATACTATCTCACACCAGTCAGAATGGCTATTATTAAAAAGTCAAGAAATAACAGATGCTGGTGAGATTGCAGAGAAAAGGGAACACTTATACACTGTTGGTGGGAGTGTAAATTAGTTCAACCATTGCAGAAAGCAGTATGGTGATTTTTCAAAGAGCTAAAAGCAGAACTACCATCCAATCCAGCAATCCCATTAATGGGTACATACCAGAAGAATATAAATCATTCTAAAGACACATGCACATGAATGTTCATTGCGGCACTATTGACAATAGCAAAGATATGGAATCAACCTAAATGTCCATCAGTGACAGTCTGGATAAAGAAAATATGGTCCATAAACACCATGAAATACTATGCAGCCATAGAAAAGAATGAGATCATGTCTTTTGTGGGAACATGGATGGATCCGGAGGCTATTAGCTTTAGCAAACTAACACAAGAACAGAAAATCCAATACTGCATGTTCTCACTTATAAGTGGGAGCTAAATGATGAGAACTCATGAACACAAAGGGAACAACAGACTCTGGGGTCTACTTGAGAGTGGAGGGTGAGAGGCAGGAGAGAAGCAGAAAATGTTATTATTGGGCAATGGGCTTAATATCTGGGTGATGAAATAATCTGTAAAACAAGCCCCCATGATACGAGTTCACCTATGTAACAAACCTTCACATATACCCCAAATCTAAAATAAAAGTGAAAAAAACAAGCAAACAAACCATGAAAATACATCGTCAGAGGAGACAAAAGAAAAAAGAATAAACAACAATGAAGCACGCCTATAGAATGTAGAAAATAGCCTCAAAAGGGCGAATCTAAGTGTTATTGGCCTTAAAGAGGAGGTAGAGAAAGAGATAGGGGTAGAAAGTTCATTCAAAGCGGTAACTTCCCAAACCTAGAGAAAGATATCAATATCCAAGTACAAAAGGTTATAGAACACCAGTCAGATTTAACCCAAAGCAACTACCTCAAGGCATTTGATGATCAAACTCCCAAAGGTCAAGGATAAAGAAAGAATCCTAAAAGCAGCAAGAGAAAAGAAACAAATAACATACAATGGAGCTTCATTATGTCTGGCAGCAGACTTTTCAGTGGAAACCTTACAGGCCAGGAAAGAGGGGCATGACCTATTTAAAGTGCTGAAGGAAAAAAACTTTTACCCTATCCAGTGAAAGTATACTTCAAACATGAGGAGAAATAAAGATTTTCCCAGACAAACAAAAGCTGAGGGATTTTAGCAATACCAGACCTGTCTTGCAAGAAATGATAAATGGAGTACTTCAATCAGAAAGAAAAGGCCATTAATGAGCAATAAATAATCACCTAAAAAGGCCATTAATGAGAAATAAATAATCACCTGAAGGTATAAAACTTACTGGTAACAGTAAGTACACAGAAAAACACAGAATATTATAACATTGTAACTGTATCCTAAGTAGAAAGACTAAATGATGAACCAATCAAAAATAATAACTTCGACAACTTTTTAAGACATAATCAATACAATAAGATACAAACAGAGACAACAAAATGTTAAAAAGTGGAGAAACGAAGTTAAGGCATAGGGTATTTATTAGTTTTCTTTTTGTTTGTTTATGCAAATAGTTTTAAGTTGTTATCAGGTTAAAATAATGGGTTATAAGATAGTATTTGCACACCTCATGGTAATCTCAAACCACAAAACATACAATGGATACACAAAAAATAAAAAGCAAGAAACTATATCATATCACCAGAGGAAATCACCCTTAAGACAGGAAGGAAAGAAACAAAGAAGAGAAGACCACAATACAACCAGAAAACAAATAACAAAACGGCAGTAGTAAGTCTTTACTTAGCAAAAATAACATTGAAAGTAAATGGATGAAACTCTCCAATCAAAAGACATAGATTGGCAGAATGGATGAAAAAAACAAGATCCACTGACCTGTTGCCTACAAAAAAACACACTTCACCTATAAAGACAGACATAGACTGAAAATAAAGGGATGGAAAAAATATTCCATGCCAGTGGAAAACTGAAAAAGAGCAGGAGTCACTATACTTATATCAGACAAAATAGATTTCAAGACAAAAGCTATAAGAAGAGACAAAGAATGTCACCATATAATAATAAAGGGGATGATTCAGCAAGAGGATATAACAATTTTAAATTTACATGCACCCAACACTGGAGCACCCAGATATATAAATAAAATATTATTAGAGGCCCCAATACAATAATAGCTGGAGGCTTCAACACCCCATTTTAAGCATTGGACAGATCTTCCAGACAGAAAATCAACAAAGAAACATCAAACTTAACCTGCACTACAGACCAAAAGGACCTGATAGATATTTACAGAACATTTCATCCAAGAGCTGCAAATACACATTCTTTTCATCAGCACCAGGATCATTCTCAAGGATAGAGCATATGTTAGGTCACAAAACAAGTCTTAAAACATTCAAAATATAGAAATAATATCAAGCATCTTCTTTGACCACAATGGAATAAAACAAAAAATTAATACAAGAGGAATTTTGGAAACTATACAAATACACGGAAATTAAACAAAATGCTGCGGAATAATCAGTGAGTTAATGAAAAAATTAAGAAGGAAATTGAAAAATTTCTTGAAACAAATGATAATGGAAACACAAGATATCAAAACTGATGTGATACAGCAATAGCTATATTCAAGGGGAAGTTTATAGTTATAAATACCTGCATCAAAAAAGAAGAAAAGCTTCAAATAAAAAATCAATGATGCATCTTAAAGAACTAGACAAGCAAGAGCAAACCAAACCCAAAACTAGTATAAGAAGAAAAATAATAAAGATCAGAGCAGAAATCAATGGAATTGAAATTTAAAAAGCAATACAAAAGATCAATGAAACAAGAAGTTGGTTTTTTTAAAAGTTAAACAAAATTGACAAACCTTTAGCCAGACTAAGAAAACAGAAGATCCAGATAAATAAAATCAGAAATGAGAAAGGAGACATTACAACTGATACTGCAGAAATTCAAAGGATCATTAGTGGCTACTATGAGCAACTATATGCAATAAATTGGAAAATCTAGAAGAAATAGACAGATTTCTAGACACATATAACCTACCACATTTGAACCAGGAAGAAATCCAAAACCTGAACAGACCAATAAAAAGTAATGAGATTGGAGCCATGATAAAAAATCTCTCAGCAAAGAAAAACCTGGGACCCTGTGGCTTCACAACTGAATTCTACCTAACATTTAAAGAAGAACTAATACCAATTTTACTCAAACTATTCTGAAAAAATAGAGGATGAGGGAATATTTCCAAACTCATTCTATGAGGCCAGTAATACCCTTGTACCAAAACCAAAGACACATCAATAAAAGAAAGCTACAGGTCAATATATCTGAAGAATATTGATGCAAAAATCCTCAACAAAATACTAGCAAATTGAATTCAATAATACATTAGAAATATCATTCAGTATGACCCAGTGGGATTTATCCCTGGGATGCTAGGATGGTTCAACTTATGTAAATCAATCAATATGATGCATCATATCAACAGAATGAAGGATAAAAATTATATGATTATTTCAATTGATGCTGAAAAAGCATTTGATAAAATTCAATATCTCTTTATGATAAAAACCCTCAGGCTAGGTGCAGTGTCTCATGCCTGTAATCCGAGCACTTTGGGAGGCTAAGGTGGGTGGATCACCAGAGGTCAGGAGTTTGAAACCAGCCTGGCCAACATGGCAAAATCCTGTCTCTACTAAATATACAAAAATTAGCTGGGCGTGGTGGCAGGCACCTGTAATCCCAGCTACTTAGGAGGTTGAGGCAGGAGAATTGCTTGAGCTCTGGAGGTGGAGGTTGCAGTGAGCTGAGATCTCGCCACCGCATTCCAGCCTGGGCGACAGAGCAAGACTCCATCTCAAAAACAAACAAACAAACAAACAACAACAAAAAACAAAACGAACAAACAAAAACTTCTCAAAAAACTGGGTATAGAAGGAACATATCTTAACATAATAAAAGCCATATATGACAGACCAAAAGCTAGTATCATATTGAATGGGGAAAACCTGAAAGCCTTTCCTCTAAGATCTGGAACATGACAAGGATGTTCACCATCACCACTGTTATTCAGCACAGTACTGGAAGTCCTAGCTAGAGCAATCAGACAAGAGAAAGATATAAAGGGCATCCAAATTGAAAAGGAAGAAGTCAGATTATCCTTGTTTGCTGATGATATAATCTTGTATTTGAAAAAACCTAAAGACTGCACAAGAAATTGACTAAAATTGATAAATTCAGTAAAGTTGAAGGATGCAAAATCAACATACAAAATCAGTAGCATTTCTATATGCCAACAGTGAACAATGTGAAAAAGAAAGTAAAAAGTAATCTTATTTACAATAGCCACACACAAAATTAAATACCTAGGAATTAACCAAAGAAGTGAAAGATATCTATAATGAAAACTATAAAACACTGATGAAGGAATTTGAAGAGAACACCATAAAAATGGAAAAATACTCCATGTTCATGGATTGGAAGAACCAATATTGTTAAAATGTCCATACTATCCAAAGCAATCTACAAATTCAATGCAATCCCTGTCAAAATACCAATGAAATTCTTCACAGAAATAGAAAAAAAACAATCCTAAAATTTATATGGAACAACCAAAGACCCAGAATAGTCAAAGCTATCCTAAGCAAAAATAATAAAATTGGAGGAATCACACTACCTGACTTCAAATTATACTACATAGCTATAGTAACCAAAACAGCATGATCCTGGCATAAAAACAGAGACATAGACCAATGAAACAGAATAGAGAACGCTGAAATAAATCCATGCACCTATAATGAACTCATTTTCATCAAAGTTGCCAAGAACTTACACTGGGGAAAAGATAGTCTTGTCAATAAATGGTGCTGGGAAAACAGCATATCTGTATGCAAAAGAATGAAACTAGACTCCTATCTCACCATATACACAAATCAAATCAAAATGAATTAAAGACTTAACTCTAAGATCTCAGCCTATGAAACTACTACAAGAAAATATTAGGAAAACTCTCCAGGACATTGGACTGGGCAAAATTTTCTTGGGCAATACCCCACAAGCACAGGAAACCAAAGCAAAAATGGACAAAATGAGGTCACATCAACTTAAAAAGCTTCTGCACAGCAAAGAATACAATCAACAAAGTGAAGAGACAACCCACACAATGTGAGATAATATTTGCAAACTACCCATCTGACAAATAATTCATAATCAGAATATGTAAGGAGCTTAAACAACTCTACAGGAAAAAAAATCTAATAATCCAATAAAAAATGGGCAGATTATTTGAATAGACATTTCTCAAAAGAAAGCATACAAATGGCAAACAGGCTTATGAAAAGGTGCTCAACATTATTGATCATCAGAGAAATGTGAATCAAAACTAAAATGAGATATCATCTCACCCTAGTTAAAATGGCTTATATCAAAAGACAGGCAATAACAAATGCTGGAGAGAATGTGGGAGAAAAGGGAACCCTTGCACAATGTTGGTAGGAATGTAAATTAGTAAAACTACTATACAGAATAGTTTGGAGGTTCCTCAAAAAACTAAAAATTGAGCTACCATATGATCCAGCAATCCCACTGCTGGGTATAGACCTGAAAGAAAGGACATCAGTATATTGAAGAGATCTCTACACTCCCATGTTTGTTGCAGCACTGTTTACAACAGCTAAGATTTGGAAGCAACCTAAGTGTTCATCAGCAGATGAATGGCTAAAGAAAATGTGGTACTTACATGCAATGGAGTACTATTCAGCCGTAAAAAGAATGAGATCCAATCATTTGCAACAACATGGATAGAACTGGAAATTATTATGTTAAGTGATCCATAAGCCAGGCACAGAGAGACAAACATCACATGTTCTCACTTATCTGTGGGATCTAAAAATCAAAACAATTGAACTCATGAATACAGAGAGTAGAAGGATGATTACCAGAGGCTGGGATAAATAGTGCAGGGCTGAGGGAGGAGGTGGCAATGGTTAATGGGCACAAAAAAAGTAAGAAAGAATGAATAAGATCTATTATTTGATAGCACAATAGGGTTACTATAGTTAATAATAAATTAATTGTATGTTTTAAAATGACTTAAAAATGTAATTGGATTGTTTGTATCTCAAAGATAAATGCCTGAGGGGATGGATACCTCATTCACCAATGATGTGCTTATTTCACATTGCATGCCTTTATCAAAACATTGCATGTACCCGATAAATATATACACTTACTCTGTACCACAAACAATTTTTAAAAAGAATATCAAAATTTTATTTTACCTTCATTAATTCTTTCTCTAACAGTCTTTGTTTTTTAAATGTAGATCTGAATTTCTGACATAACTTTTCTCTTTGCTGGAGAACTTTTTTTAACATTTCTTGCAAGATAGGTCTAATAGTGACAGATTGCCTCAGTTTTTATTAGCCTGAAAAAATTTTTATTTACCTTTTACTTTGGAAAGACAATTTCCAAAGTAAAATACCAATGAAATTCAAAATAGCAATGAAATTCTTCACAGAAATAGAAAAAACAATCCTAAAATTTATATGGAGCAACCAAAGACCCAGAATAGTCAAAGCTATCCTAAGCAAAAATACTGGATACAGAATTCCAGGTTTGTGGGGTTTTCTTTGCCCAACACTTCAAATATTTCACTCCACCCTCTTCTTGCTTGCATGGTTTCTGAAGCGAAGTCCAATGTAATTCTTATTTTCGTTCATCATTAGTAAGTTTTTTCATCCCTAGCTTCTTTCAAGATTTTCTCTTCTAAAGGCAAATATCAAATAGACTTGTCTAAACAAAAATAATACGTTTTTATGGGATCAACATACAAAGCAAAACAAATACCACAAAGACATAGACAATAGACAAACTAAAAAAATACTTGCAACACACATGGTTAACAAAGGGTTAATATAATCTCGATATATAAAAAGCTCTTATTAATAAACAAGGTAATTGTTTATAAAATAAGAAAAAGAAAAATAGGCAAATAACATGAAAAGGAAACTCACAAAAATTAAAATGGTCAATGAACATACCTAACAAAAAATCTTTGATAACTGAAAATGAAATTAGTTCAAGAAAAAGATACTTTTTGTTTTGTTTTGTTTTGTTTTGTTTTTGAGACGGAGTCTCACTCTGTTGCCCAGGCTGGAGTGCAGTGGCGCGATCTCCGCTCACTGCAAGCTCCGCCTCCCAGGTTCACGCCATTCTCCTGTCTCAGCCTCCTGAGTAGCGGGGACTACGGACGTCCGCCACCACGCCCGGCTAATTTTTTTTGTAGTTTTAGTAGAGACGGGGTTTCACCATGTTAGCCAGGATGGTCTCGATCTCCTGACCTCATGATACGCCCATCTCGGCCTCCCAAAGTGCTGAGATTACAGGCGTGAGCCACCGCGCCCGGCCAAAAAGATACATTTTCAACCTCTTCAGATTAGCAAAGATTTGAAAAGTTTGTTACATATGCGGTAAAGGTACTGTCAGAATTGGCTGATGGGCATATATATTGTTACAATCTTGGGGTTAGAGTGATGAATTTTATTAAATTCTTTCTATTTCTTTTGATTCAGCAATTCTGTTTCTAGAAATTTATCCTCAGGAAATAATTGGACAAATATACACAGATATATTTATAGACATGTTTATCATGGCGGTGTTTGTAATAGTGAAAAATTGGTAATAGCCCGAATGTCCAAAAAATGTTTTTTTAAAAGTTGACTTAAAAAAAATGAAAGGATGAGAGATGAGATATAAGAAGGAAAAAACTATTTTGAGATAGGCAAAGAGTAGTTGTTTATAAAAAAGACTTGTCTTCCTAAGTGGCCACATCCTTCACAGACAGGGAATAGTAGGAGAAGAATGTCATATGACAACTTGTATATGTGACACCTTCACATCCCTTCTAGGGAAGGTTGCATTCCTGACAAATGACCACTTTCCCCTGCGAAGACGGGGCCTGGCTCTTTGGTTCCACAAACACACATCACCCGATTCCCTTTCTCAAACAGCATTATCCATCATTCTCTTTGAAGGCTGGGAATTGAGCTCCTTCATTAAAAAACACCCAGTTGAGACACGGGGTGAGGGTCTCCAGCCACACCTGTCTGACCCTGGGAAGACTGATAACAGCAGAATTGTTACTTCTCTGGGCACAGAGGTTGGGGAAGAAACATCAGATATATAGTAGATACTTAATGAACCCTAAGAGGCACCCAGAATATGACCTCAGCATGCCCATATCCACCCTGGCTCCTTCAAATGGAATTGATTACCTACATAAGCAGGGACTAGAAACTTGGGGAAAAGTCCTATATTCCTAGAATTTTCCCATATCACTTTCCATTTTTATACTGACTCTGCTACTCACGACTTTTATGTTCCCAAATCCCCTGACCTTCATTTGGCTCCAGATCTTGACTCCCGGGTCTCACATCAGGTGCCTGTGGCTACGGAGACCCTCTTCAGGCAAATCGCTATAGCCTGGCCACACCACCTGGTCTCCTGGTCTTCCCTCCCCATTATCACCCAGAGAAAATAGAATACGCCACTCCCAAGTTTCTCCCCAGTCTTGGTGGGCACTTCCCACCCGCAACCTCTTTTCTACCTCAGGGTAGAGGGATCTGAAACAAAGCAATATATTTACTAGATCAAAGAATGTTAGAGTTAAAAGGGAAAATAAGCCTTTTCCCTCCGTTTCTCCCTCCCTCCCTTCCTTCCTCTTTTATTCTCTTTCTTTCTTTCTTTTTTTTTTTTTTTTGGGACGGAGTCTCGCTCTGTCGCCCAGGCTGGAGTGCAGTGGCACAATCTCGGCTCACTGCAAGCTCCACCTCCCGGGTTCACGCCATTCTCCCGCCTCAGCCCCCGAGTAGCTGGGACTACAGGCGCCCGCCACCACGCCTGGCTATTTTTTTTTGTATTTTTAGTAGAGACGGGGTTTCACCGTTTTAGCCAGGATGGTCTCGATCTCCTGACCTCGTGATCCTCCCGCTTCGGCCTCCCAAAGTGCTTGGATTACAGGCGTGAGCCACCGCGCCCGGCCCCTCTTTCATTCTCTTTCTATCTCTCTCTTTCTATCAACTAATTCCCAGGATTCCATAGGAAGATGATGTTCTGTTCGATCTGTAAGTGGGGATTGACCCAGGTGTGATTCAGCCTAAATGGAAATGGACCACGGGTCTAGTCCATGTCTTAGTTTCTCTTATAGGGAGGAAGCAAATGTTCATTTACTTTCTAAAGCTCTCTCCTGCATGTTTGTGTCATCCTCCTTCTGGGGAGAACCAAGCTGGTTTGGTGAGGTCCTAGCTTAGAAGTTGATGACCAGGGTGGCCAGGAGCAGAGGGAGGGAGGCAGAATGAAAGTCCAGACACATTTCTGAGAGGATACTCAGGGTTACACCAGGAGAAGTCCCACCTCTCTGTGAAAGGGAGGCAGGGCCCAAAGGTCAAGGGCCAAGTAAATATAGGAATGGATTGTGGTGGTTCTCAGGATGGGGTAGGTGGATTATGGAGATGAGGTATTTGAAAGGTGTAAGGAGGGATTGAGTAGAGAGGAGTTAGGGAGTACTTGATATGTGGGTGAATGAGGCTGAAGTACACACTCCTTTGTGGGTGGCAACTAAAAGCGTGAGGTGAGTTGACCTAATTAAAAGCTCAAAGGAGAAAACGTAGACTTGTCCAAACCTCCTAGCTGCCAACTTCCCACCTGCAGTCAGAGAACACGGCACGACCTGACGACCAGATTGAAAGTCACACAGAGCTCGATTTTGTTGATAGTTACAGAAAGGATTTATAGCCATGAAAATTTCTCTAGACTTCTTCCTGCTACTGTCCCAGCCATAATGCTCTACATAGAGAGGTGCACTCACGGATTTCCCTATAATCCCTAGAGCATTGCACATCTCACTGAAGAAAGAGAATAGGGTCTGGAGGCAGGGAACCTAAGGATGATTGACACTGACTTCCTACAACTAAATCAAAAGGAAACCCAACTTTCCACACCCAAGTAACAAAAGAATAGAAGCTACTCCCCTTTGCAATCTCCTGCTTTCTGTGTCTCAGATGAGAAACGGAAAGTACCTCTGATTGCTCCCCTCTGGCAACCAGTCAGACTGGTCATGGACCTAGTCTTCATTTGCATAGGGGTGTAAGTTTTTAACTTCACTTCAGCCTCTGATTGGCCCCCTCCCATAGCCAATCAGATGTTTGCATACAGTGTAATTTTGTAATTTCCCTTCAGCCTCTGATTGTTTGCTGTTCAGACTGGTCGCAGGCCACTCCTACATTTAAATAGGGTGTAAAACAAGTAACCAATGGGAAACCTTTAGAGGGTAAACCCCAGAAAATTCTATAACCAGTGCTCTTGAGCTGCTTGCTTGAGCCTGCTCCCACTCTGTAGAATGTACTTTCATTTCAATAAATCTATGCTTTTGTTGCTTCGTTCTTTTGTTGCTTTGTGTGTTTTGTCCAATTCTTTGTTCAAAACACCAAGAGCCTGGAATACTCTCAGTCAAGACCCTCCACTGGTAACATCGCCATTCTTTCTCATTCAACCATGGAAATCTATCTCATTATTTTTCCTGAAACCAGATTCCCTAAATGTCTGTACCACAAGCTAAAGTCACACTACTCAAACCCCTGGCGTCAGCTTTGACATTCTCTCATTTATTCATTCACTCATTCATTTTTCCTTTCATTGAGCAAACATTATTGAGCCTTACTACATCCATACACTGTTCGAGGGTCTGGGATACCCTGTAGTTAACCAAACAGACTGATAATTGTCTCACAGGACATACTATCAAGCATTCGTCAAATCTTACTGTCTCTGCCACAGATCTGTATGTCTACTCTTTCAACAACAGCACACTGCCTTGATTTCTGTAGCTTAAAAATAACCCTATAAATTAGGGTTATGTAAGGTTTTTTGTTTTGTTTGTTTGTTTTTGAGACAGAGTCTTACTCTGTTGCCCAGGCTGGAGTCCAGTGGCATGATCTCAGCTCACTGCAACCTCTGCCTCCTAGGTTGAAGCGATTCTCCTGCCTCAGCCTCCTGAGTAGCTGGTATTACAGGCGCAAGCCACCACACCAGGCTAATTTTTGTATTTTTAGTAGAGACAGGGTTTCACCATGTTGGCCAGGGTGGTCTTGAACTCCTGACCTCAAATGATCCACCTACCTTGGCCTCCCAAAGTGCTGGGAATACAGGTGTGAGCCACTGCGCCTGGCTAATATTAATATTTTAATTTTTGCTTCATATACTGTGGTTACATTAATCCTTTCTTTTCTACTACCATTCCAGTTCAGTAGTCCAGCACACTGGGCCAGAACTTTTCCAGAGGCCTCCTGTCTCCCTGTGTGCATCATTTCCTGCACTGTATCCATCCTATATTTCACCCATTCCTAAAGTGGTAGAGCATCAGAGACATGTAAGATTTACAAATGCAGACAGAGCCTTGGACCCCAGCCTCCAGCCCAAACTTACTGAATAAGAACAGTGGTAGGCCCAAGGAATCTATACATCTTTAAAGTTAGTTCTATGATTCTGATGCACAGTCAGGTTTGAGAACCACTTCTATACGTTAGTGCCAAATACAATTCTGCTCGCTAAAAATTCTTTAAGAAATTCTCATTCTCTACAGAATAAACTAAAACATCAGCCTGGTATTCAGTATTCCAATGTATGTATCCCAACTTTTTTTTTTAACTAAAATTCTAGTTTACCTTCAGTTTGTAACCTTGATAAAAATCACTTAACCCTTTTCCTGTTTGCCCCGAGAATACTTGCCAGCAGTGCTTGTGGCTGCAGCTTTTACTCCATGATAACTTTGCCACGAAGTATCTTGCTTTTATTATTTTTATGTTGCTGTAGTATATCGACTTTGGAAATGAAAGATATCATTCTATTCATAGCATTCTGTTTTCAAAAGTGGTATTTCCATTTAAAAAATATAGTAATTCTCGATCACTGAAAATGTCAAATCCTAGAAAATGCAGCACTTCTACGCGTGATGTTAACATCGTTCTCAAACTGTTGTTGGCTGAAGCTTCATTTGATGAATCTTATTTTTCTGAAATAGATGATTCTGATGATTCAGGCAATTCTGGTGTTAGTTCTGTTTAGAAATAGCTCCAAGAACAGTTTTTATATTTTATTTTCACGTTGAAAAATCAGTCAGATTTGCTTCAGCCTCAGAGCGCGTTTATGTACAATTATATGAACTCTGGCAGTGAGCTGCACTTTTTTTTTTCTAAATGGGAAAAGGGTTAAATAAGCAAGTACAAAATAAAGGATACAGTCTTTATTAGTTACTCTGTGCTACAAAAACGCTTCTGGAACTAGTTTTTAAACATTTGAAGTCACAATGTATTTACTTGTTTCTCCTAACACCTTTTTGATGGTAATTGTTGTCCTCTACCCTATGTTCTTTTTCTTTCCTATCTCCCTTCCCTTCTGCTTCTTGGTTCTCTTCCAAATCTTTTTCTCATTTAAATAGTCATACTCACACTTGCCAAAGCAAATTAGTTCATTTTCTTTTTGTTAATCACAAAGTAATACATATTTGTTGTAAAGAATTTTGATGACATAGAAGAAAAATACAATAAAAAGTAAAAGTGCTCTCTCCCCTTCTACCCCAAATTCACTCCTTGGAGGAACCCCTATTCACAGTTTTGATGCAAAGCTCTTAAACATGTCTTACATTTGCACTTTCCGCAGGAATTCTGCACCTCCTCTCAGGATTGGTTCTACCATGCCAACCACATTTGTCTCTGCCGGCTTTTTCTCCCTGTCTTAAACACTCGTGAATCACAACACACCCAGGACAATTCTTGCCCATGACCTTCTTTCTGACCATAGAAAACAGATTGACCAGTTGCACGCTATTATTTTTCCAACTTCATCTCAAAAACAGTATTTTAATTGCCACTAACCTTTCTGCTATCACATACTTTGGGACTCCCTGCTGCACTCAGGACCATGCATTTCTGAAGTGCCCTTTAACAACCAGCAGAAGAGGTGACTGACTACATGAGATGATTTCCTGAGCTCTAGAAAGATTTTTCATCACTCTTCCTACCAGATATTTCCTCTGCCAGAGGCCAAGATTTGGAATCCCTCCAATTTTTTTATTGCAGCTTTATTGAAATATAATTCACATACCATAACTTTAAAGTGTATAGTTCAATGGATTTTAGGATATTCACAGATCTGTGCAACCATGAATACAGTCAATTTTAGAACACTTTCATCACCCAAAATAAACCCCATACCCATTAGTAGCCATTCCCTATTTCTCCCCAACCCTCTAAGTCCTATGCAACCACTGATGTACTTTCTCTCTTTATGGATTCATCTATTCTGTATATCTCACATAAGTGGATTCATAAAATATGTGGTCCTTTGTGACTGGCTTCTTTCACTTAGTGCAATTATTATTATTATTATTATTATTATTATTTTTTTTTTTTGAGATGGAGTTTCACTCTTGTTGCCCCAGCTGGAGTGCAAAGGCATGATCTCAGCTCACCACAACCTCTGCCTCCCAGGTTCAAGTGATTTTCCTGCCTCAGCCTCCCAGGTAGCTGGGATTACGGGCATGCACCACTATGCTTGGCTAATTTTGTATTTTAGTAAAGATGGGGTTTCTCCATGTTAGTCAGGCTGGTCTCGAACTCCCGACCTCAGGTGATCCACCCGCCTCAGCCTCCCAAAGTGCTGGGATTACAGGCATGAGCCACCACGTCCGGCCACTTAGTGTAATTTTTAAAAAGTTCAGGCTGGGTGCAGTGGCTCACACTTGTAATCCCAGCACTTTGGGAGGCCGAGGCGGGTGGATCATGAGGTCAGGAGTTCAAGACCAGTGTGGCCAACATGGTGAAACCCCGTCTCTACTAAAAAGATACAAAAAATTAGCCAGGCGTGGTGGCACACACCTGTAATCCCAGCTACTTGGGAGACTGAGGCAGGAGAATTGTTTGAACCTGGGAGGAAGAGGTTGCAGTGAGCCGAGATCACACCATTGCACTCCAGCCTGGATGACAGGGTGAGACTCTGTCTCAAAAAAAAAAAAAAAAAAATAATAATAATAATTAAAAACTTCATACCTGTCACAGCATGTATCAGTGCTTCATTCTGTTTTATTGCTAAATCATATTCCATTGTAGGAATATACCATATTTTACTAATTTACTCATCAGTTGATGGACATTTGGGTTGTTTCCACTTTTTGCCTATGATGAATAATGCTGTTATGAATGCTCACATAAAAGCTTGTGTATGAACATATGTTTTCATTTCTTTTGGGCAAATATCAAGGAGTGAAATTTCTGGGTCACATGGCAACTCTATATTTAATGCTTTTAGGAACTACTACATTGATTTCCAGCATTGCTGCACCATTTTATAGTCCCACTAGTAGTTCATGAGGGTTTCAATTTTTCTGTATTCTTACCAACACTTCTTATTTTTCATTGTTTTTATTGCCATCCAAGTGGTATCTCATTGTGGTTTTAATTTGCACTTCCCTAATGACACGATGTTGAGCATATTTTCATGTGTTTTTTAGATATTTTTACATGTTCCTTGGAGAAATGTCCATTCAGATCCTTTGACTGTTTCAACTGGGTTATTTTTTTATTATTGAATTGTAAGAATTATTTATATATTTTGGATACAGATCCCTTATTAGATATATAATTTGCAATTTTTTTCATTTTGTGTGTTTTTTCTCACTTTCTTGATGATGTCCTTTGAAGCACAAAACCTTTTTACTTCTGATCATGCCCAATTTATCTATTTTTTCTTTTGTTGCTTGCGATTTTTGTGTTATATGCAAGAAATCATTGACAAATCCAAGGTTAAGATGAATTATACCTATGCTTTCTTCTAAGAATTTTATAATTCAGTTCTTACATTTAGGTTTTTGATCCATTTTGAGTTAATTTTTGTATACGGTGTTAGGTAGGGATCCAACTTCATTCTTTTGGCTATTCAGTTGTCCTAGGACAATGTGTTGAAGTAACTACTTTTCCTCATTGAATTGTCTTGGTACTCCTTTAACAATTTAAAAAGACAGAGCACCATAAAATCCTATGTTTTCAGAGTTGGAAAAGACCTTGGGAATCTGTATTGATCAGACTTCTTAGGTGCAGACGTCAGAAAACACTGTTTTGTTTCTTTCTTTTTAGAAACAGGGTCTTGCCCTGTCACCCAGGCTAGAGTGCAGTGGTGCAATCATAGCTCATTACAGCCTTGAACTCCTGGGGTCAAGTGATCCTCCTGCCTCAGCCTCCTGAATAGTTGGACTGAATAGGACTACAGACACACAGCACCAGAGCTAATTATTTTAATTTTTTTTTTAGTAGAGATGAGTTCTTTCTTTGTTGCCTAGGCTGGTCTTGAACCCCTGGCCTCAAATGATCCTCCTGCCCTGGACTACCAAAGTACTGGGTGATAGGTGTGAGTCACCACGCCCAGCATACTGTAGCTATTTTAATTGGGAAAAAATTTATAAATTGTTGTTGGAACAAAAAAAAAAGACACAGGCTCAAGTCTAGAGATTCTCAAACTTGGCTACACATTGGAATCACCTGGGAGCTAATGCCCATGGCACACCTCATCTCATAAATCAGATTGTTTGCAACAGAACCCAGGCATCAGTATATTAAATAATCTCCTCAGGTGATTCCAATAAACAGCTAAGATTGAGAATCAGTACTCTAGACTGAGCCCTTAGGAGTAACATCTAGACCCACCTTGCTGAACTGGCCCAATGAGGAAGCTGTTCAGCAAGCTGTAGCCACTGCTGACAACCCCAGAAACACTGCCTCTGCAGTCATCTGTGCTAGCAAAGAATGTACTCTCAGTGGCCAGGCTGTTTCCTTAGGTAGCTCTTTCTGAATCAAAGTCTTACACAGGTGCATCTGAATGGTACATCCTATCACATGCCCTCACCCTAATGGTAAAGTAACCTTGGAAAATAGTTTATTTAGATTTTTCAATTGGAAGGCGAGACTCATAATATGAACTATTAAAATGTGATGAGAATGTTAAAATAAATTTTTTTTGGAGCAAATAAGAAAAGTAGGGTCAATTGGTTGGTTACAAATCTGGATGTGAAGAATTAGATATCCTGAGCAGACCAATAACAAGTAGAGAGATTGAAATGGTAACTTAAAAATTACCAACACAAAAAAGTCCAGGACCAGATGGATTCACAGCAGAATTCTACCAGACATTCAAAGAAGAACTGGTACCGATCCTTTTGACACTATTCCAGAATATACAGAAAGAAGGAAGCCTCCTTAATTCATTCTATGAAGCAGCATCACCCTAATACCAAAACCAGGAAATGACATGACCAGAAAAGAACACTGCAGACCGATATCCTTGATGAACATAGATGCTAAAACCCTTAACAAAATACAAGCTCACTGAAACTAACAACATATTAAAAAGATAATCCACCATGATAAAGTGGGCTTCACACCAGGGATGCAGGGATGGTTTAACATATGCAAGTCAATAAATGAGATACACCACATAAACATAATTAAAAACAAAAATCACATGATCATCTCAATAGATGCAGAAAAAGCATTAGACTAAATCCAGCATCCCTTTATGATTAAAACCCTCAGCAAAATCGGCATACAAGGGACATACCTTAATGTAACAAAAGTCATCTATGACAAACCCACAGCCAACATAATACTGAATGGGGAAATGTTGAAAGCATTCCCTCTGAGAATGAGAACAAGACAAGGGTGCCCACTCTCACCACTCCTCTTCAACATAGTACTGGAAGTCCTAGCCAGAGCAGTCAGACAAGAGAAAGAAATAAAGGGCATCCAAATCGGTAAAGAGGAAGCCAAACTTTTCCTGTTTGCTGATGATATGATTGTTTACCTTGAAAACCCTAAGGACTCCTCCAGAAAGCTCCTAGAACTGATAAAAGGATTCAGCAAAGTTTCAGGATACAAAGTTAATGTACACAAATCAGTAGCTCTTTTATACACCAACAGCGACAAAGCGGAGAATCAAATCAAGAACTCAACCCCTTCTATAATAGCTTAAAAAAAAAAAAAACTTAGGGATATACCTAAAAAGGAGTTGAAAGACCTCTACAAGGAAAACTACAAAACACTGCTGAAAGCAATCACAGATGACACAAACAAATGGAAACACAACCCATGCTCATGGATGAGTAGAATCAATCTTGTGCAAATGGCCATACTGCTAAAAGCAATCTACAAATTCAGTGCAATCCCCATCAAAATACCACCATTATTCTTCACACAGTTAGAAAAAACAATTCTAAAATTCATATGAAACCAAAAAAGAGCCCGCATAGCCAAAGCAAGACTAAGAAAAAGAATAAACCTGGAGGCATCACACTACCTGATTTCAAACTATACTATAAGGCAAAAGTCACCAAAACAGTGTGGTACTGGTATAAAAATAGCCACATAGACCAATGGAACAGAATAGAGAACCCAGAAATAAACCTAAATACTTACAGCCAACTGATCTTTGACAAAGCAAACAAAGACATGAAGTGGGAAAAGGACACCCTTTTCAACAAATGGTGCTGGAATAATTGGCTAGCCACGTGTAAGAAAATGAAACCGGATCCTCACCTCTCACCTCATACAAAAATCAGCTCAAGATGGATTAAGGACTTAAACCTAAGACCTGAAACCATAAAAATTCTAGAAGATAACATTGGAAAAAATCCTTCTAGCCATTGGCTTAGGCAAGGATTTCATGACCAAGAACCCAACAGCAAATGCAAGAACAACACAGATAAATAAATAGCTGGGACCTAATTAAACTAAAGAACTTTTGCATGGCAAAAGGAACAAAAAAGCAGAGTAAACAGATGACCCACAGAGTTGGAGAAAATCTTCATAATCTATACATCTGACAAATGTCTAATGTCCAGAATCTACAACAAACTCAAATCAGTAAGAAAAAACAAAAAAATCCCATCAAAAAGTGGGCTAAGGACATGAATAGACAATTCTCAAAAGAAGATACACAAATGGCCAACAAACACAAGAAAAAATGCTCAAAATCACTAATGATCAGGGAAATGCAAATCAAAACCACAATGCAATACCACCTTACACCTGCAAGAATGGCCATAATCAAAAAATTAAAAAAAACAGTAGATGTTGGCATGGATGCAGTGATCAGCAAACACTTACACACTGTTGGTGGGAATGTAAACCAATGCAGCTGCTAGGGAAACAGTGTGGAGATTCCTTAAAGAGCTAAAAGTAAAACTACCACTTGATCCAGCAATCCCACTACTGGTTATCTACCCAGAGGAAAATAAATCGTTATTTGAAAAAGACACTTGCACATGCATGTATATAGCACAATTCACAATTGCGCAATTGTGGAACTAACTCAAATGCCCATCAATCAAAGAGTGGATAAAGAAACTGTGTGCATGGCGCTCCGTTCCAAGATGGCTGAATACGAACAGCTCCGGTCTGCAGCTCCCAGTGTGATTGACACAGAAGATGGGTGATTTCTGCATTTCCAACTGAGGTACCTGGTTCATCTCACTGGGACTGGTTGGACAGTGGGTGCAGCCCAAGGAGGGCAAGCCGAGCAGGGTGGGTGTCGCCTCACCTGGGAAGCACAAGGGGTCAGGGGATTTCCCTTTCCTAGCCAAGGGAGGCTGTGATAGACTGTACCTGGAAAAACAAGACACATTAGCCCAAATACTGCAATTTTCCCATAGTCTTAGCAACTGGCAGACCAGGAGATTCTCTCATATGCCTGACTTGGCAGGTCCCATGCCCACAGAGCCTTGCTCACTGCTAGCACAGCAGTCTAAGATCGATCTGCAAGGCTGCAGCCAGCTGGGGGGAGGGACACCCACCATTGCTGAGTCTTGAGTAGGGAAACAAAGTGGCTGGGAAGCTTCAACTAGGGCAGAGCCCACCACAGTTCATCAAGGCCTACTGCCTCTATAGACTCCATCTCTGTGGGCAGGGCAGAGCTCAACAAAAGGCAGCAGAAACTTCTGCAGACTTAAAAGTCCCTGTCTGACAGCTCTGAAGAGAGCAGTGGTTCTCCCAGCATGGCATTTGAGCTCTGAGAATGTACAGACTGCCTCCTCAAGTGGGTCCCTGACCACCGTGTAGCCTAACTGGGAGACACCTCCCAGTAGGGGCCAACAGACATCTCATACAGGTGGATGTCCGTCTGGGATGAAGCTTCCAGAGGAAGGATCAGGCAGCAATATTTGCTGTTCTGCAATATTTGCTGTTCTGCAATATTTGCTGTTCTGCAGCCTCCACTGGTGATGCCCAGGCAAACAGGGTCTGGAGTGAACCTCCAGCAAACTCCAACAGATCTGCAGCTAAGGGACCTGACTGTTAGAAGGAAAACTAACAAACAGGAAGGAATAGCATCAACATCAACAAAAAGGACATCCATACGAAAACCCCATCTGTAGGTCACCAACATCAAAGACCAAAGCTAGATAAAACCACAAAGATGGGGAGAAACCATAGCAGAAAAGCTGATAATTCTAAAAACCAGAGCGCCTCTTCTCCTCCAAAGGATTGCAGCTCCTCGCCAGCAATGGAACAAAGCTGGACAGAGAATGACTTTGATGAGCTGACAAAAGTAGGCTTCAGAAGGTCAGTAATAACAAACTTCTCTGAGCTAAAGGAACATGTTCTAACCCATTGCAAGAAAGCTAAAAGCATTGAAAAAAGGTTAGACGAATGGCTAACTAGAATCAACAGTGTAGAAAAGACCTTAAATGACCTGATGGAGCTGAAAACTATGGCACAAGAACTTTGTGACACATGCACAAGCTTCAATAGTCAATTTGATCAAGTGGAAGAAAGGATATCAGTGATTGAAGATAAAATTAATGAAATAAAGTGAGAAGACAAGATTAGAGAAAAAAGAGTAAAAAGAATTGAACAAAGCCTCCAAGAAATATGGGACTATGTGAAAAGACCAAAACTGCATTTGATTGGTGTACCTGAAAGTGATGCGGAGAATGGAACCAAGTTGGAAAACACTCTTCAGGATATTATCCAGGAGAACTTCTCCAACCTAGCAAGGCAGGCCAACATTCAAATTCAGGAAATACAGGTAACAACACAAAGATACTCCTCGAGAAGAGCAACCCTAAGACACATAATTGTCAGATTCACCAAGGTTGAAATGAAGGAAAAAATGTTAAGGGCAGCCAGAGAGAAAGGTTGGGTTACCCACAAAGGGAAGCCCATCAGACTAACACCAGATCTCTCAGCAGAAACCCTACAAGCCAGAAGAGAGTGGGGGCCAATATTCAATGTTCTTAAAGGAAAGAATTTTCAACCCAGAATTTCATATCCAGCCAAACTAAGGTTCATAAGTAAAGGAGAAATAAAATCCTTTACAGACAAGCAAATGCTGAGAGATTTTGTCACCACCAGGCCTGCCTTACAAGAGCTCCTGAAGGAAGCACTAAACATGGAAAGGAAAAACTGGTACCAGCCACTGCAAAAACATGCCAAATTGTAAAGACCATCGATGCTAGGAAGAAACTGCATCAACTAACAAGCAAAATAATCAGCTAACATCATAATGACAGGATCAAATTCACACATAACAATATTAACCTTAAATGTAAATGGGCGAAATGCCCCAATTAAAAGACACAGACTGGCAAATTGGATAAAGAGTCAAGACCCATCAGTGTGCTGTATTCAGGAGACCCATCTCACTTGCAGAGATACACATAGGCTCAAAAGAAAAGGATGGAGGAAGATCAACCAAGCAAATGGAAAACACAAAAAAGGAGGGGTTGCAATCCTAGTCTCTGATAAAACAGACTTGAAACCAAACCAACAAAGATCAAAAGAGACAAAGAAGGCCATTACATAACGGTAAAGGGATCAACGCAACAAGAAGAGCTAACTATCCTAAATATATATGCACCCAATACAGGAGCACCCAGATTCATAAAGCAAGTCTTCAGAGACCTAGAAAGAGACTTCGACTCCTACACAATAATAATGGGAGACTTTAACACCCCACTGTCAATATTAGACAGATCAATGAGAGAGAAAGTTAACAAGGATATCCAGGACTTGAACTCAGTTCTGCACCAAGCAGACCTAATAGACATCTACAGAACTCTCCACCCCAAATCAACAGAATATACATTCTTCTCAGCACCACATCACACTTATTCTAAAATTTACCACATAATTGGAAGTAAAGCACTCCTCAGCAAATGTAAAATAACAGAAATCACAACAAACTGCCTCTCAGACCACAGTGCAATCAAATTAGTTCTTAGGATTAAAAAACTCACTGAAAACCACACAACTACATGGAAACTGAACAACCTGCTCCTGAATGACTACTGGGTAAATAACGAAATGAAGGCAGAAATAAAGATGTTCTTTGAAACCAATGAGAACAAAGACACAACACACCAGAATCTCTGGGACACATTTAAAGCAGTGTGTAGAGGGAAATTTATCGCACTAAATGCCCACAAGAGAAAGTGTGAAAGATCTAAAATCGGCATCCTAACATCACAATTAAAAGAACTAGAGAAACAAGAGCAAACACATTCAAAAGCTAGCAGAAGGCAAAAACAAAACAAAACAAAACAAAACAAAACAAAACAAAACAAAAAAACTAAGATCAGAGCAGAACTGAAGGAGATAGAGATGCCCTTAACATTTTTTCCTTCATTTCATCCTTGGTGAATCTGACAATTATGTGTCTTGGAGTTGCTCTTCTTGAGGAGTATCTTTGTGGTGTTCTCTGTATTTCCTGATTTTGAATGTTGGCCTGCCTGGCTAGGCAGGAAAGAACTGCATCAATTAATGGGCAAAAAATCAGTGAATCCAGGAGCTTGTTTTTTGAAAAGATCAGCAAAATTGATAGACTGCTAGCAAGACTAATAAAGAAGAAAAGAGAGAAGAATCAAATAGATGCAATAAAAAAATGGTAAAGGGGATATCACCAGCGATCCCACAGAAATACAAACTACCATCAGAGAATAATATAAACATCTCTATGCAAATAAACTAGAAAATCTAGAAGAAATGGATAAATTCCTGGACACATACACCCTCCCAAGACTAAACCAGGAAGAAGTTGAATCTCTGAACAGACCAATAACAGGCTCTGAACTTGAGGCAATAATTAATAGCCTACCAACCAGAAAAAGTCCAGGACCAGATGGATTCACAGCCGTATTCTACCAGAGGTACAAAAAGGAGCTGGAACCATTCCCTCTGAAACTATTCCAATCAATAGAAAAAGAGGGAATCCTCCTTAACTCATTTTATGAGGCCAGCATCATCCTGATACCAAAGCCTGGCAGAGACACAACAAAAAAAGAGAATTTTAGACCAATATCCCTGATAAACGTTGATGTGAAAATCCTCAATAAAATACTGGCAAACTGAATCCAGCAGCACATCAAAAACCTTATCCACCACGATCAAGTTGGCTTCATCCCTGGGATGCAAGGCTGGTTCAACATATGCAAATAAATAAATGTAATCCATCACATAAACAGAACCAATGACAAAAACCACATGATTATCTCAATAGATGCAGAAAAGGCCTCCGACAAAATTCAACAGCCCTTCATACTAAAAACTCTCAATAAACTAGGTATTGATGGAACATATCTCAAAATAATAAGAGCTATTTATGACATACCCACGGCCAATATCATACTGAATGGGCAAAATTTGGAAGCATTCTGTTTGAAAGCCGACACAAGACAAGCATGCCCTCTCTCACCACTCCTATTCAACATAGTGTTGGAAGTTCTGGCCAGGGCAATCAGGCAAGAGAAAGAAAGAAAGGGTATTCAACTAGGAAAAGAGGAAGTCAAATTGTCCCTGTTTGCAGATGACATGATTGTATATTTAGAAAACCCCATTGTCTCAGCCCAATATCTCCTTAAGCTGATAAGCAACTTCAGCAAAGTCTCAGGATACAAATCAATGTGCAAAAATCACAAGCATTCCTATACACCAATAACAGACAGAGTGCCATATCATGAGTGAACTCCCATTCACAATTGCTTCAAAGAGAATAAAATACCTAGGAATCCAACTTACAAGGGATGTGAAGGACCTCTTCAAGGAGAACTACAAACCACTGCTCAACGAAATAAAAGAGGACACAAACAAATGGAAGAACATTCCATGCTCATGGATAGGAAGAATCAATATTGTGAAAATGGCCATACTGCCCAAGGTAATTTATAGATTCAATGCCATCCCCATCAAGCTACAAATGACTTCTTTCCAGAATTGGAAAAAACTACTTTAAAGTTCATATGGAACCAAAAAAGAGCCCACATAGCCAAGACAATCCTAAGCCAAAAGAACAAAGCTGGAGGCATCATGCTACCTGACTTCAAACTATATTACAAGGCCACAGTAACCAAAACGCATGGTACTGGTATATAAAACAGAGACATAGACCAATGGAACAGAACAGTGGCCTCAGAAATAATACCACCCATCTACAAACATCTGATCTTTGACAAACCTGACTGAAACAAGAAATGGGGAAAGAATTCCCTATTTAATAAATGGTGCTGGCAAAACTGGCTAACCATATGTAGAAAGCTGAAACTGGATCCCTTCTTAACACCTTATGCAAAAATTAATTCAAGATGGATTAAAGACTTAAATATTAGACCTAAAACCATAAAAACCTTAGAAGAAAACCTAGGCAACACCATTCAGGACATAGGCATGTGCAAAGACTTCATGACTGAAACACCAAAAGCAATGGCAACAAAAGCCAACATTGACAAATGGGATCTAATTAAACTAAAGAGCTTCTGCACGGCAAAAGAATCTATCATCAGAGTGAACATGCAACCTACAGAATGGGAGAAAATTTTTGCAATCTACCCATCTGACAAAGGGCTAATATCCAGAATCTACAAAGAACTTAAATTTACAAGAACAAAACAAACAATCCCATCAAAAAGTGGGCAAAGGATATGAACAGACACTTCTCAAAAGAAGACATTTATGCAGCCAACAGACACATGAAAAAATGCTCATCATCACTGGTCATCGGAGAAATGAAAATCAAAACCACTATGAAATACCACCTCATGCCAGTTAGAGTGGCAATCATTAAAAAGTCAGGAAACAACAGATGCTGGAGAGGATGTGGAGAAACAGAAACACTTTTCCACTGTTGGTGGGAGTGTAAATTAGTTCAACCATTGTGGAAGACAGTGTGGTGATTCCTCAAGGATCTAGAACCAGAAATACCACTTGACCCAGCAATCCCATTACTGGGTATATACCCAAAAGATTATAAATCATGCTACTATATAGACACCTGCACACGTAGGTTTATCGCAGCACTATTCACAATAGCAAAGACTTGGAACTAACCCAAATGTCCATTAATTGTAGACTGCATTAAGAAAATGTGGCACATATACACCATGGAATACTATGCAGCCATAAAAAGGGATTAGTTCATGTCCTTTGCAGGGACATGGATGAAGCTGGAAACCATCATTCTCAGCAAACTATCACAAGTACAGAAAACCAAACACTTCATGTTCTCACTCATAGGTGGGAACTGAACAATAAGAACTCTTGGACATAGGGTGGGGAACATCACAACCAGGGCCTTTCAGGGGTTGCGGGACTGGGGAACGAATAGCATTAGGAGAAATACCTAACGTAAACGATGAGTTGATTGGTGCAGCAAACCAACATGGCACATGCATACCTATGTAACAAACCTGCACATTGGGCACATGTACCCTAGAACTTAAAATGTAATAATAATAAAAAAGAAACTGTGGTATGTGTGTATATATATATATGTATGTATATATGTATATATGTATATATATGTATATATGTATATATATGTATATATGTATATATATGTATATATGTATATATATGTATATATGTATATATATATATACACACACACACATATGTGTATATATATATGAAGGAATACTACTAACCCATAAAAAGGGATCATTTACAGCATTTGCAGTGACCTGGATGAGATTGGAGACTATTATTGGAAGCAAAGTAACTCAGGAATGGAAAACCAAACATTGTATGTTATTACTGATATGTGGGAGCTAAGCTATGAGGACACAAAGGCATAAGAATGATACAATGGACTTTGGGGACTTGGGGGGAAGTGTAGGAGGGCAGTGAGGAATAAAAGACTACAAATATGGTGCAGTGTATACTGCTTGGGTGATGGGTGCACCAAAATCTCACAAATCACCACTAAAGAATTTACTCATGTAACCAAATACCACCTGTACCCCAATAACTTATGGAAAAATAAAATAAAAATAAAAATAAAAATAAAGAAAAAATAAAACCTGGATGTACATCAGAGTCACCTGGAAAAATTTGCAGTAATAAAGATTCCCAGGCCACACCTCTGGAGAAGTTGATTCAGTAGGTGTGGGTGGGTTCTGGATTCTGTAAGATTTGGAAATTTTGGGAGTCCAATCTTCCACTTTGAATATCTATTTCCCCAATCAGAAGTCTTTCACTTCTAATCAGGGATAAAGCTTTCTGTTTACATATTTACAGAGAAGCAACAGAGTGACAGATTCATACTAAAGCATAAATGACCAGGATCTTAAATACAAGAATGGTGCACAGAAGGATGGCAGGAAATGGGGTCTAGATTGGTGAATGTCAGGAATATGGTATTTCTTGATCTTCTAGGATGGCCATTATTCATTCACCCTTGGAAGAACTATACAGTTTGAAAAATCATTTTCAATATTTGAAAACATTTATTTGCAAATAAAAACAATCCCTTTTTCTTTTTCTTTCTTTCTTTCTTTTTTTTTTGAGATGGAGTCTCACTTTGTCACCCAGGCTGGAGTGCAGTGGAGCAATCTTGGCTCAGTGCAACCTGCACCTCCTGGGTTCAAGCAATTCTCATGCCTTAGCCTCCCGAGTAGCTGGATTGCAGGTGTACGCCGCCACACTCAGCTAATTTTTGTGTTTCTTTGTAGAGATGGGGCTTTGCCATGGTGTTCAGGCTGCTCTCGAACTCCTGACCTCAGGTGATCTGACCGCCTCGGCCTCCCAAAGTGCTGAGATTACAGGTGTGAGCCACCGCACCCGGCCTCCCTTATTATTTTCATAATAAAACAACTACAAATAAAGCTAGATAGAAACAGCCGGTGGGGGATGCAGAAGGTAGTGATTCTTGTTGTTGTTGTTGTTGTTGTTTTTCAGTGAGAGTCTTGCTCTGTTGCCCAGGCTAGAGCGCAGTGGCAGGATCTTGGCTCACTGTATCCTCTGCCTCCCAGGTTCAAGTGATTCTCAGGCTTCAGCCTCCCGAGTAGCTGGAATTACAGGTGCCTGCCATCATGCCCACCTAATGTTTGTATTTTTAGTAGAGATGGGGTTTCACTGTGTTGGCCACGCTGGTCTTGAACTCCTGACCTCAAGTGATCCACCTGCCTCAGCCTCCCAAAGTGCTGGGATAACAGGTGTGAGCCACTGAACTCGGCTAGAAGGTAGTGATTTCTAAGCTGAGTGTGTGTAGAGGCCATCAGAATCTCTGTGGGAGTATGTGTATGAGATTTTTATATTTATCTGAATAAGGCGTGTGTTCAAAAAGTTCAGTAAAATTGCCCTAAACCAACTAGTTCTTCCTTTCTGGGGAAGAGGTGTGAATTCAAAGCAAAGCAGGAGGAGGTGAGTTCTCTGATGGCCGCAGATTCCAGCAGCTGCCCCTGGTGCATGGCAAATGAAGTACTTTCTCCAAAAGATTGTAATTTTAAAGCACTCCCTGGAGTCTTCAACATAAAACTTTAAAAAAATTATTGGAGCCACCCGGCTGTAGCTCAGGTGATTGTCGCCTCTTATTTAATGGGCTGTATGTTCACCGTATCCTAGGTCAGGCCTACTTCAAATCGCACCTTCTGGGAAAGCTCATTGCTTTTTATCAACAGCTCGATTTACGACCAGCAAAAATCCATAGCCCTCTGTGACCCTTCTAAAAAGCTTGCCTTTCACATCGTGTCCTCTTCAGAGGGAATAAAACACTCTAATTTCTTATATCAGTGCATTGGCTAGAAACACTACTCTCACCAGTGGTTTATTTGAGAGAGACTTGTGCTGAGGGTGAGAGGCCTCAGAGATAGGGCTGATCTCACAATGCACTGAGATCAATATGTAAGAACCTGTTCTCTGCGGAGAAAACAGAAACAGGAATTTGTACACAATCACAAAGGCAGCTTAGGCTGGCAGACAGTGTGTTCTGAACCTTACTGGTTCTCATAACCTCTCTCCATATGTTTTCATAACCTCAGGACTGTTATGTCATGAGGGTGAAGGTGGGGGAGGAAAGATTGGCCCCCAAAAAAGTCAGTTAGGTACTTAATTTGTTGGAAAAAAAATTCCTACCAGTATGATAAATCATTGCTAACACTTATTAATCCAATTGAATCTTTTAAGAATGAAAGATGGAGTCACCTATGGTGTGGTGTTTCCTCTGTGTTTGTCTAACTATATGTCAGGCAGCTGGTAGGAAATCATGATGGAAAGGAATCCAAATAAAACAGAATCTTCTCTATCCCTCTCTCAATCTCCTTTATCACTAGTAAAGTCAAATTATACCTAAAAATCAAGTGTTAGAGAATTAAAGTGCGGAAAGACTTTATTTTACATAGCCAAAAAGAGGAGCAGTGATGAATTAACTTTAGTTGCTCGGGATTAAATAGAGAATTTGAATGAATACCTCCTAAAGCTGGAAATGCAGTATTTAATTGGAAAGCCAGCTTACTACCGCAGTAGGATGAAGAGAGGGAGCAGGTGTGGCTGGCTGCGTCCTCTCAAGTGTTGCTCTGACAGCCAGGAGGCACAGGCTCATAGTGGTAGGTTCCTGTCCCCTCAGAAATGGGGCAAGGGGCTTGGCATGGCATCTCATGTCTGTAATCCCAGCACTTTGGGAGGTCGAGGAGGAAGGATTGCTTGAGGCCAGGAGTTTGAGACTAGCCTGGGGCAACATAGCAAGACTGTGTCTCTATCCTCCAAAAAAAAAAAAAAGAAAAAAAAAAAAAGGAAAAGGAAGCTGCTACCTCTGGAAATACTAAAATGGTGGTAGAGCACCTCTCAGGTATAGAAATGCAAACATAGCATTATAGGAGATCCTGTAAAATGTCAGGAAGGATTGATTGGCAAAGACTGAAATAAACACCAATGCTTATGTTGGGAAGGAAGAATGCAGTGACAGACATTTTCATATAGTGCTAGTGGGAGTAAAGATTGCTGTCATCTTTCTGGAGGGCACTTAAACAGTTTTATCAAAACTTTGTGCATTTCCTTTGATTCAGAAATTTCATTTCTAGGAATTTCTTGAACAAATAAAGATGTATGTCCAAGGATGTTCATCCCAGTATTTTTACAGTAGGAAACTAACTATGGAAAGAATTGTTAAGTTAGTTATAGTGCATTCATACACAGGCATAGTACACAACCATTATAAATGATATCTGGAAAGACGTACAGAAAAATGTTATCAGACATTTTCTTCTATGTAGAAAAATTCCAGGATATTTTTAAATAAGAGGAAAAGAAAGAAATTCAGGAGAACTCCTTACCCTTCAATAACTGCAAAATAAAGCTATTTCCCTTCTTTAATATTAGGGCTACACCGTGAGGCACGTATGCTAAGGATTAAGAAAGCTATTTGCTATAGTTTTCCCATTTAGAGGGGAAGCCTCGAGTAATTAATTCTCAACTCTTGGAGTCAAGAGACCATTAGAGAGTTCTGCTAAGGGAAAACTTTCTAGCGATTATGCGTTTAACAAAGCCTTAGAGTGCTTTGCTAACAGTGAATATATTAAGGTTATTTATAGAATAAATGTACATGCAATGAATGAACGAATGCAGTGAATGCTTTGTAGGGATAGAAGGGACAAGAGAAACCATCAAAACTCTCATTCTACAAATGAGATACTCAGAGTGGGCAACTAGAGACTTGCACAGGTGCACACAGCTAGTAGGTGGCAGTGACAGAACTAGAGTCCAGGGCCCCTGACCCTTAGCACTTAACACTGCTAAGATCTGTTGTGACTTCACAGAATCAAGAAGTTGCTGTGGTGTGTCAGATCCCTTCTGTCTCCAGGCCAAGTCCAGTAAGGGCCACTTGGATGCAATCACTAGCTGTTGGCAGGACACTGTTTAAGGCTGTGGTTTAACTTAGGGCTGCTGATAACCACAGTATTTCATACATGGATGATTCCCAGTAAACACTGGTGGTAATAGTGGTGAGAATGCTGTTTCTTCTGCCCTGGGAAGAGACACACTGAATATCTCCTACACATCATCCAAGTCCCCTGTGACTGCAGCCACTGAAAGCAGTCAGGGTGGGCTGAGGTTTGCAGCTGGGGAAGTCCAGTATCCTCTTTCCTCTTGAAGGACACACCCCTAGCAAAGTCCTGGAGAATGTGGTTTTTGACTGTTTTAATATTCCTTCCCATGATTCCCCTTTTCTATCTGTTACATTTCCTTCTCCCTACCTCTTTCTTCCCATGTTTTCCAAAAACCTCCCAGCACGTATATCAAAGGACTATAAATGGCATCAAATAAATCTATGGTTCTTAAACCATATTAAAAAGTGTTTTAGTATGGAAAATTTCAAATATACACAAAAGTAGCAATCATGCCTATGTCCATATTACTTACTCTCATCAATTGCCCAAAATTTGCCAAACTTGTTTCAACTATTCCCCCTTTGAACTGTTCCTTTTGAGTATTTTAAAACACATTCTAGACATCATTGAATCTCTGAGAAGGAATTTTTTAAAAACACAATCTCTTAACACAAACAACTTAACAAATTAACAATAGTTCCATAATATCAGCTAACATTCAATTCACGTTCAAGTTTCTCCAGTCAACTCAGAAATGTATTTTTATAATTGCTTTGACTCAGAAACAAAACAAGGTGTAGGTCTATTGTACTTGGTTGATATATTTCTCAAGTTTTAAAAAAAAATCTATCAATCATGAACTTACCTATTTTATTGAGTAAAATTTACATAACATAAAATTAGCCTATTTATTTATTTATTTTTCAGACAAAGTTTTGCTCTTGTTGCCCAGGCTGGAGTGCAGTGGTGCAACCTTAGCTCACTGGAACTTCTGCCTCCTGGGTTCAAGTGATTCTTCCACCTCAGCCTCCAGAGTAGCTGGGGCTACAGGCATGTGCTGCCACACCTGGCTAATTTTATATTTTTAGTAGATACGGGGTTTCACCAAGTTGATCTGGCTGGTCTTGAACTCCTGACATCAAGTGATCCACCCACCTTGGCCTCCCAAAATGCTGGGATACAGGTGTGAGCTACTGCACCCAGCCAAAATTAGCCATTTTAAAGAGAAGATTTCAGGCATTTAGTGTAGCCACAAAGTTGTGCAAATACCACTTCTTTCTAGTTCCAAAACATTTTCCTCATATCAAAAGGAAACCCAAAACCCTATTCGTTAAGCAGTTGCTTTTCATTCTCCCCTCCCACCAGCTCCTGGCAACTATCAATCTGCCTTATGTTTCTATGGATTTACCTATTCTGAATATTTCATAAAATAGAATTATAAAATACGTGTCTTTTTGTCTGGCTTTTTTCCCTTAGCATGCTTTTGAGTTTCATCAATATTGTAGCATGTATCAGTACTTCATTTCTTTTTATGGCTGAATATTTCATTGTGTATATATACCACACTTAATACATTCATTTGTTGATGGATGTATTAGTCCATTCTCACACTGCTATAAGGGCGTACCCAAGACGAGGTAATTTATAAAGGAAAGAGGTTTAATTGACTCACAGTTCTGCATGGCTGGAGAGTCCACAGGAAACTTACAACCATGGCAGAAGGGGAAGCAAACACGCTCTTCTTCACATGGCAGCAGAGAGAAGAAGAATGGGTGCCCAGTGAAGGGGGGGAAGCCCCTTATAAAACCATCAGATCTCGTGAGAACTCACTCACTATCAGCAGAACGGGATGGGGGAAACCGCCCCCATGATTCAATTATCTCCACCTGGTCCTTGTCAATTATGGGAACTGCAATTCCAGCTGAGATTTGAGTGGGGCCACAGTCAAACCATATCAATGGACATTTCGGCTGTTTCCATCTTTTGGCTATGGTGAATAGTGCTGCTATAACATGCATATACTTGTATTTGTTTGAATACCAGTTTTCAATTCTTTTGGTTATACACCCAGAAGTGGAATTTCTGGGTCATATGGTAACCTTGTTTAGCTGTTTGAGGAGCCACCAAACTGTTTTCCACAGAGATGGCACCATTTTACATTCCCATCAGCAACGTGTGAGGGTCCCAAATGTCTCCACATCCTTGCCAGCACTTGTTATTTTCTGTATTTTTGAGCAGAGCCATCATACTGTGTGGAGTGGTGTGAAGTGGTACCTCCTTGTGGTTTTGATGTGCATTTCCCTAGTGACTAATGATGTTGAGCATCTTTCATGTGCTACTTGGCCATTTATATATCTTATTTGGAGAAATGTCTATTCAAGTCCTTTGTCCATTTCTAAATTGGGGTTTTTGTTGTTGTTGTTGTTGTTGTCTTTTAAAATCTAATAGTTCTCCTGTTCTGTCTCCTTTTTTATGCTATTTATTTACTGAATGAACCAGGTCATTTGTCCTGCAGAATTTCCCTCATTCTCCACTTGGCTGTTTACTCATGGTAAATTATTTGTGGTGTAATTTAACTCGTTTCTCTATCCTCTTACTTCCTGTAAACAGATAATTTAGAAGTAGAGGCTTGATTAGATTTGTTTGTTGTTGTTTTATGGGGGTACTTCACAGATGGTAAAGGTCCATGCCATTTCTAGTGCATTACACTGAGAGGCACATAATACCTAGCTGTCCACTTTTTAATTATCCCCAGTGTATGCTGAGGAACCCTAAGGTTCTGCAGGGTTGCTTAAGGGACCCTGAAAACGTTTAATTCAAATTTTGTTTTAAAAACACACAATTGACTATTGTTTTCTGGACTTCCTTAGGTTGGAGAGGAAGCCAAGTAGGTGAACCCTTGCCCTCCATCCTCCTTCAGAGTTGCTCTGCATTTGTGTATTTGGGTTCTAGGTAAGATTTCATCACAAAAAGTATTATACTAATTTTTAAAAATATAAAATAAAATGAACAGTATAATAAAATGCACCTCTTAGCTGATTATGTTACTCCGTCATAACTGGAGACTTTCGAAGTCAGCAAGACCTTAAGACTCAAAGAGAAAAAAGTTATTTAATGAAGCAATAGGTACACTTAATGGGACACAGGGTGGAATCTTTTTGGTGTCCCTGAAATCATACAATAAGGGAATCATCATAGTCTCCCCAGATCATACTCCCCAGATTGCCTCCCATTCATATCATATGTTCCTGCCTCATTAAATGAAAGTGGACTTTTAATAAAAGCAATCCACATTTTACAGTACAGCCCAAAGTTTTATGAGAGAACCACAATAAAAAATGGAAGGTGATGTGGTAAGAATAGCTGAGAACCTGGCAATTGCCTCTGGTGTAGTATATAGTTGCCCTTCAGATGCCTTTTGCTGGAAAGATCTCTAATTCTGGTCACAAGAAAAGATCCTCTATCTTTCTGACACAGAATATACACACTTTTTGTAATACCTTAAATCAATACCTGATAGTCCACTAGGCCTCTTTCCTTGGCATTCTATTAAAATTGAGCTCCTCTCTGTAACTGAATGTTGAACACATCAAGGTGATGGATAGTTCATCAGTCCCTGTCCCCAGGATTCTGGAGGCAAAGTCTCTAGCCTTCTTGTGGCAAGAAGGAGATTTATGAATCTTTGCCTCAATTCCAGTTTAATCCTCAAGTATCTGCTTTTAAATTGTCGAAGACCTGTAAAGTCTGCCCTTCATGAAGACAGGAACAGCAGGATGGACACAGAACTGGATCACATTGTAAGGAGACAGAGTGATCACTAAATCCCCGTATTTCTTCTGGGATGAGAAGACTTCGGTTCTAATTATCCTATTCCTCTGCTCTGTAGTATTGTTTCTGGACTAGAAGATTTTGCCAGTAGAAGGAACACTTTAGCCATGGTCATTGCTTATTCATTGAATACAGTCATACGCCATGCAATGATATTTTGGTCAACAATGGACCCCATATACGAGGATGGTCCCATAGGATTATAATTGAGCTGATAACTTCTTATCATCTAGCAACATTGTAGCCACTGTAACACGTAGTGCAACACATTACTCACGTGTTTGTGATGATGCTGGCATAAACAAACGTACTGCCCTGCCAGCTGTATAAAAGTATAGCACATACAATTCTGTACAGTACATAATACTTGATAATGATAATTAACTAAGTTACTGGTTTATATATTTACTATACTATATATTTTTTACTATTAGAGTATACTCCTATTTTTTTTTTTAAAGTTAGCTGTAAAACAGCCTCAGGCAAGCTCTTCAGGAGACGTTCTAGAAGAAGGCATTGTTATCATAGGAGATGACAGCTCCATGTGTGTTATTGCCCCTGAAGACCTTCCAGGGAGACAAGATGTGAAGGTGAAAGACAGTGAAATTGCTGATCCTAACCCTGTGTAGGCCTAGACTAATACATGTTGCTTGTGTCTTAGTTTTTTTTTTTTAACAAAATTTAAAAAGTAAAAAATAAAAATAAAAAAATTAAAAATTAGAACAAAGGTTATAAAATAAGGATATAAAGAAAGAAAATATTTTTGTACAGCCATATATGTGTGTTTTGAGCTAAATGTTATTGCAAAAAAGAGAGATTTTTTTCTAAGTTTCTAAGGTAAAAATGTTACAGTAAGCTAAGGTTAATTTATTACTGAAAAAAATTAAAAATCAATTTAGCGTAGCGTAAATGTACCATGTTTATAAAGTCTGCAGTAGTGTACAGTATGTCCTAGGCCTTCCCATTCACTCACCCCTCACTCACTAACTCACCCAGAGCAACTTCCAGCCTGCAAGCTCCATTCGTGTTAAGTGCCCTATACAGGTGTGCCATTTTAAAAAGCTTTTTATAAAGAATTATTACTATACCTTTTCTATGTTTAGATACAAGATATTTACCATTGTGTTACAGTTGCCTATAGTATTCAGTACAGTAATATGCTGTACAGGTTTGTAGCCTAGGAGCAATGGCTATATCATACCCTCCAGGTGTGTCTTCACTCAGACATGATCAAGTCCCCACTCTACCCCTTGGTCAGTGTCTGATTTTAGACCAACCACTTACTCTCTCTGTGCTTAAGTTCTTATCGTTATAATGGCAGCAGCTGCCTCATAGATTTGTGAAGAATAAAAAAGTTACCCCACACCTACTGTTCATAGCAGCGATTAATACATTGTAAGTACACTTTAAATGGTACACATTCATATATTGGAAACCTGTTAATAATAGAAAAAACTTCAGCTAATATTTCTAAGTGTGAAACTAATGGTCAGTGAAGAATACTGGATTTTAGTTGACATTTTAAGTGTAGCACAGGCCTCACGTTCCCCTGCGGGTCCTCTGGCTCTGATGATAAATATCGGTCTGTGGGAACTGACAGGATGGCTGCCAAAGATCTGGCAATAGGAAGGATCTTCTTATTACAGGCTGTGCTTCAAATCCTGGGGAATTTCTGTTTTCTTTACCGTTATCTCTTCCTTTACTTCACTGGGCTCAGGTTAAGGTCTACAGAGTTGATTATCAAGCACCTGATTGTAGTCAACTCCTTATTCTTCCTCTCTGGAAGAGTTTGGCAGACAATAGCAGTTTTGGGGTGGAAACCTTCCCTGAGTGATTTCAGATGCAAACTTCTTTTCTATGTTCACAGAGTGGCCGGGGGTGTTTCCACTGGCACCACCTGCTTCTGAGTGTCTTCCAAGGAATCACAATCAGTCCCAGGAACTCCAGGTGGGCAGAGGTGAAAGTAAAAGCTCCTAAGTACATTGGTTCCTCCATATTCCTGTGGTGGATCCTCTAAATTCTGGTAAACGTCTTTTTTCCTATGTACGTGACTGGAAAATTGAGTAACAAAAACATCACAAAGACAAAAGATTTAGGATACTACTCTCCTGTTCATCCTGACAAAAGCAGAGAGTCACTCCGTGCCACATTGCTATTGTTCCCAGATGTTTTATGTTTGGGGATCGTGCCAGTGGCACCATGGCTTTCATTCTTTACAGGAACAAGCAGCAAGTCCAATACATACATAGGACCAATATCCCCCCCCAGATTCTTCCCTGAGTCCAGAGCTACCAAAACCATCCTCCTTCTGGTGAGTACTTCTTTTTTTTAATCAACTTTATGCCTGCTTCTTCAACTTTCAAGTTTGTTTAGCTCTTTTTAATACTCCTAGTTGGCTGATGGTGCACATTTCTGTAACAACCAAGTCAAGTTTCCCAAATGTCAGCCCTTTGTTCTTAGGAGCAGAGACTCCAATGTATTCAAGCTTTGCTTTTTCTGGGTAAGTAATACAAAACTCCCTAATCTCAGAAATGTGTGAATTATATGTGTATGTACAATCTAAGTCTGTATAGGTACACTCTATGATGTTCTCACAATGATGACACCTAACAATCCATTGCTGAGAATGTATCCCCAACATTAAGTGACATATGATTGAAGTTCTATTATCATTGCTGACATCATCATCATCGTCATCATCATCATCACCATCATCATCAATACGCCTGTATTCCAACATAATGTTGGAAGAGAGGACAACTAATGCCTCTCTTAACCTTCTGTAACTCAGAAGACAAGGGATCAGAAGCCAAGGAAGAAAAAGCAGCCAGTCCAAGGCTCAGATCAGCTGCTAGCCCCACAAACTCCATATATACTGTAGGAACTTGATTGCCTTTTTAATTGCCCAGACAGAATTCTCATGGATCGGCCATGAGAATTTTGGCTCAATTTCACCAGCTTTTATTGAAACTGATAAAAAGAAGCATATACAATAAAAGTGAATTTTTAGACACAAATATCAAGGTTTATCAGGCCCCAAGCCCTTTCCCCAAGTCAGTCCCCAACTATGACTGTAAGCCAAGGTGAGCAGATACTGTTAAAAGAAAGGTCACCTCAGGCACACACACAAAATAAAGCTGCATAACAGGCCTTCTAGGGGCCTCCTCCCTATTTACCAAGGCTGTGTTCCTTATAATATAGAAATCATGCTTTGTGTGTACAGAGTTAGGTGTAAAATGTTCGTTATGTCCAACAACTGGAGAAAACCTAAATGCTCAACAGTGGGAAGACAGGGAAGTATAAGTGAATTTTGAAACATTAAAAAGGATGCTACAGAAAATGAATTGATGGGGGAAGATTTTCATGATAAATTACTTACAAAATAAGGCAGGGGGCATTTTATATATTTGTACTATTTCTTTTTAGTTTTAGATATGTTTAGTCTTGAAGGAACTATGTGTAGTTTATTTGGGAAGAGAAAGGAGATTCTACTCTAAGCCTTTTGGTATATTTGCATGGACTGGCTTATCAGGCTAGTTAACTGTAGAAGGCACAGACATTTTGGAGCAACGTGAATGAGGCAGCGAGTGAGAATGGCTCCACTTGGGAAGAGGAGGGAAAGGGCTTGGGGAACAAGCCTAGATCACATAGAAGCAGTGCTGCCTGGTTAATGGGGGAAAGTGCAGATGGAAAACTCAGTGGAGTAAATGAAGGCTTGGTGTGCTGTACCCAACTCCAGACTTTGAGCCCTTCTTAGTTTGGTCTAAGTATGTGGGGTAGTAGGGTAATGTCAGGGCCTGGGCTCCAGCTGACATGAGGTGGGATAGGAGTGACCCCGTGATGTTTCTATTTTGGTGGTATTGTTTTGACTTCTATATTCTTTCTTTAACCTACTTGGTTCTGAGTGGGGAGACTTGACTGTCCCCTCTTGAGTATCTCAAAGGCCAGGAGTGATGCAACAAACATCAGCTAAAAGAAAACAAGTGGGTTGAGAGGGAGGGTGATAATGGGGACAACACATATACAGATCCTTTTCTCAAGTAGCAGTTCACTGCCCTAAATGTACTGCCTCAGGTAGAAGGTGGGTTAGGATTCAGAGCCTAACATCAAAGATAGGGTACTTTGTTTCAACAGGTTAAAAAGAAACTCACGGTGTCACTGCAACTATATCTGAAAGGTGTTGGCAGCTTCAAAGGGATTCATTAAGAGATTTTCCCATTAAAATACTTGGAAGTTTACTAAACTGCATAAAGGTGCTTTTATAAAAGCAGGCCCAGGAGGCATTTTAATAAAGACCTCCAGTTAGATAACTGGACCAAGAGAGCTGTGTTAAAGGCTTGGAAGGGAGAGCAGTTTGTTGTAATACATCTTCAAGGGTGAAGTTCCTAACCCTTCTCACCTAGGCTTTCCCTTCTTTAAAATGGTAATAAGAATACCCAGCCTAAACTGGGTGCTGTGTGGAGTGCCTGTTGTCCCTGATACTCAGGAGGCTGAGGCAGGAGGATTGCTTGAGCCCAGGAGTCCAGCCTGGGCAACATAATGCAGACCTTTGCCCTAACAATAAACAAACAAACAAACAAACAAACAAATAAAATACTCAGCCTTACAGTGATGTTGAAAGGATTAAATACTATTTTTCTTTATTTGTGAACAAAGTCTATTATTAAATTGTCACTAATTAATGTTAATTCTTTTATAGGTAATACAAAAGGTACTCAACATTACCATCTGAACCAAAATCTGTGGCACTTGGTTTAGAAAGATCCTAGGTTTTCTCTCAGTGACTCATACCTAAAAGACAAGTGATAGAAGAGGAAGGTTCAACTCAACCCACTCCTCAAGGCTCAGAAGGATGAAAATGGTGAGAAGTTCAAGGAAGGAGGTAGTCAGAAGGTCAGGATTTGAATAAGAATGGAAATATTTTCTCATCCCCATCATGTTCAAGTGATACTTGGTCTTAAGAAGTGAAACCTATAAGGTCTGATAAAATTTTGGAGCTTTCTGAAAGAGTGCTCAAAAAGATAAGAAAGAAGAGAGGAGCCGTTGTTGAAATGACATACACACACTGTAATAGTGAACCCTGGACAAAGAGATACACCATGATTACAATTTGGCTTCCAGTCCAGAGACCGGTTCAGCCAAATACTTTGTTCATGTTTTTTAAAACTCAGTGGCGAGTACATAAAAATGTCTGCAACCCCGAAGAGGTTGTTAAATTCTTTCTTAAGAACAAGACAGAAAGGAGAAGTGATTTACTGGAGTAGGTTGCTGGGTTTTTTATTTTTATTTTTGCTCTTCTAATTCCCAAGCCCACAGCAGCCTGTCTAGTTGAATCTTGATTTGTTTTTGTCTTATATGAATGTGAACATCCATCCTCCCAGCAGAGATGGTAAATAGCTGTACACATCTCTGTCATGAAGTAGTTCATAAATAACCATCATTTATGGGGCTGGTGGGAGGGCAACATTTGGGCTTACAGAACTACCTGCAGAAACATTGTTCTCTGAAGTTTTTTTGTAACTAAAGGAGAGAAAACATTGATTTTTGTTGTGGTTGCTTAAAAGTATTATTTTAAAGTAATACATATGTGCAGTAAAAAAAAAGAAGTTGCTATGTCATAGAGTGGCATTAAATGAAAAGACTGTGTCCTGTGTGGTATCCACGTCTCTGCCCCAGCGTTATCCACTTATGGATTATAAGTTTTAGGTTACACAAATCATGCATGAACATGATTGTAAAAATTTCAAACCATACAGCATACAGATAAGCTTGAGTCCCTCTTGACTATCACCCCAATTACATTGCCCTTCTCAGAGGTAACCACCATTGTTAACACTGGTTGGTTTTCTCCCAGATCTCTATGATCTTTATAAGTATGCATGTTTTGGTTTTTATTTTACAGAAATGGTACACCACATTTGTTATCTAGCTTCTTGCTTTTTTGACTTAACAATATGTTTTGAACATCTTTCCATGTCAGTAAATATATCTTCATTTTGCTTCTTTAAACTGCTGTACACTATGAATGTGGGATAATTTATTTATGTACAATAAACATTTAGACACTTCCAATTCTTTGTTATTACAACACGGAGCTGCAATGAACATCATTGTCCCTACTTTTTGGTATATATGTGGAAGTTTTTCTCTGAAATAGATAAAAAGTATCAATTTTCAGTTTGTAATCCCGGCTATTCAGGAGGCCGAGGTGGGAGGATCACTTGAATCCAGGAGTCGGAGGTTGCAGTGAGCCGAGATGGCGCCACTGCACTCCAGCCTGGCAACAAAGTGAGACTCCGTCCCCTCCCCCACAAAAGTATCAATTTTCAGTTATTTATATTTTTAGTTTTGTGGTTTTTGTTTGTTTTTTGAGACAGGGTCTCATTCTGTTGCCCAGGCTGGAGTGCAGTAGCGCAATCTCAGCTCAACCTCTGTCTCCCAGGCTCAAGTGATTCTCCTGCCTCAGCCTCCCAAATAGCTCGGACTATAGGCATGTGCCACCACGCCCAGCTAATTTTTTTGTATTTTTGGTAGAGACAAGGTTTCGCCATGTTGGCCAGGCTGGTCTCGAATTCCTTACCTCAAGTGATCTGCCCGCCTTGGGCTCCCAAAGTGTTGGGATTACAGGCGTAAGCCACCACAGCTGGCCTATTTTTAGTTCTTTTGTTGGCTAGTTATCATGATCATTTAGAACAATATGCCAGTTATTTATTTCTTGATTTACCAAATATAGATCTTATCAATTGACTTCTTACTAGGAAAGATGAGGAATTTAGCCATATATATGATGTTTCACTCCCAAGTTTTATTAATTATATTTTTATTATTGGCTCTTCTATTGATTACCTTTACAACTTTATAGAAGAACTTAAGTGTCTAGTTCTTATACAGTCAACTTTAGACAATATCTTTTCATTCTCTATGATTAACAATGAAGATATTAACATTTCTACTTCATCTGCTCTTCTCTTCTCCCAACCTGGATCAGTTATAGTACTACTTTTCCTCTGTCCAGGTGTATGAATTTTCCATTCTATTCTATAATTATTTCATTACTTCTTATACAACTGTGCCTTCATCTTTTATGTGCTTTTGGGGCTACCAAATGCGCTGCTTTTACCTGTAAATTAAATCTTAATCACTCTCTCTTTTCCAGAAAGTCATCAAATTCACTGGTATATTAATGGATTCTCCCTTCTATTCTTTTTTGTCTATCTTTAATATTGTTTCAGTAAGAATTTGGATGAAGGGATTGTAAATGCATGAGTCCAGACATCCATCTTGAACCACACAAAGCAGGAATTTTTAAAAGATCCTCTTTAGTATCGCTGTTTCTTTTAAGGCATTTTCAACATTTCATGGCAGCCAGTTTAAGCAAACAAGGCAATTCGTAGTTTTTAATTAGCTAGAGACAAATGAAAGTGATCTATAAAAACCACAGAAGCAAATCTTAAAACCCAGCAAAAATGGTGTTCATCACCGATTCTGTTACAAGACACCTAGTTTAAAAACTTACCTCTAACTCTTATCTGTCATCTTGGATAACAAGGGGAGGGACTGGGGGAAACCCCAGTGATCATAACGGAGCTAGGAAGATAGGTCGTTTAATGGCGCATGCTGTACTGGGGCTGCCTCCGAGAACTGGCACTGCTCACAGTCCAGGGAAAGGCAGTGATTCCGAATTTGGAATCCAGGAATTCTGACACTTCAGAGCTGCATGAGTTTTCGCTACTTAATTTCTTAAGTTTCAGCTTCCTTATCTATAAAGTAGGAGTAATAATAGTGTCCACCTCATAGGGTTGTTATGTGTATTAAACAAAAATACACGTAAAGCATTTGGTTCAATGCCGACACATACTAAGCATTCAATAAACGTTAGTTGTTTTTATAATGGACCTTGCATTCTGAATATCACAGTCCTTTATGGAATTCCAGAAGGAAACAATATGATCCCGACCCTCCATGGAGCTCCTAGTCTAAGATGGAGATGCGGCCAATATTTTCACTCATGGCAAGAGTTTAATGGATATCTGTTGGATAAGGAATTGGAAAACCCACTGGTCCAGATGGAAGAGATAGCTCTTCCTTTCAGCGAATACTCAGTCTCAGGGAATTTCTATTTCTTAGGGAATATGTGAGAAATAAGACATATATTATATAAACAAATATGGAGTACATTTAATCACAGTTCACTCATATAATTCTTTCCACCAATATTTGTTACTCTTTTCTATGTGAAGAAATTATGTTAGAAAATGTAACAAGATATACTTCCTGCCTTCAAAGGGATTAAAGTCTAGTAGATAAGATTTATACACAGAGCTAAATACATCAATGTGAGGACATTACTGATTAACTGGGGTAAGGCAATTTTCCAATTTTTCACCTCATTCCCATGTCCGAGTCCTCCCTCCCCTCTTTGGTCACCAGCTATCTCTTATGATGTGTCTGTAGCAATGTTTATTTCTGAGGTCATAAAAAATTCATGTGACCTGTGTCTGAAAAAAAATGGGATAGGTACATAGCTTCCTACCTCCCTAGATAAATCCATGGGTTTAATCTCCTTGTAGGCCAATGAATTTCCCAGAGACTACACATTCATATTGACCTCCTAACCCTAACCATTCATCGATTTCTTTTCTATGTGATAGAAACCTTTCACTTCATTAGTTATCTTATTAATACATACCTATGGAGAAGTTGGGAAAAGTCTTCTGCTTGTACTTCTTCACCACCATCACCTCAAAGTCAGTGTGTTATATTTCTGGAGGGAGAAAATGGTGTGAAGAAAAAGAAAGTGAAGCCAGACACACATGGGTCCAAATCCAGTCTATCCCTTACCATAGTAATGGAATTTTTAGCTGGCTATGAGGTTGCCTGGAGTAGAACAAGCCCTCCTTGTCTAGGTAAATAAATTCTGGTCAAAGAGATGTAGGTGGAGGCAGTGGTATGCTGGTAAATGTGCAGCTGGCTGTACACACACACACTGATCGCACAGTGGTGAGATCATGACTCCTGCAGCCTTGACTTTCTGGCCTCAAGCGATCCTCCCACCTTAGCCTGCTCGGTAGCTGGGACTACAGGTGAGTGCCACCATGCCCGGCTAATTTTTACAAAATTTGTGTAGAGACAAGGTCTTGCTTTGTTGCCCAGGCTTGTCTTGAACTCCTGGGGTCAAGCAATTCTCTCTTCTCGACCTCTCAAAGTGCTAGGATTATAGGCATGAGCCACCATGTACTGCTCAGAAGGGTTTGATTAATTTTTGCTGAACTCTTACATCTGTATGCAACCTATGCAATTCCACCATGGCTTGACAAATGGAGTTGCATTCCAATTCACTAAGTCTTTCCCTAATAGTTGTATTGTTATTAAACCCGAGATGTGATCTACTATTAAACTATTTTTCACCCTTGTACAAATTATATTCATTAAATGGAAATCTCAGCTTCAGCACTATATATCAGAACTTCACTTATTTATCAGTGAGGGAAGTGATTTCTCTGCTGAATTGAATAACAGTTTCTAAATACTGGAATAATATTTCCTTAATGTTTTATTCTATTCATAATGTAATCGTTACAGACACACCATGCTTTTAAGTTGAATCTACATTTTTAACATTTTTCTCTATCATGTTCTTAAGTTTAGACCATCAATAAAGTAGTAAATCAAACCATGACCTGCAGCAGTTGCTGATTTCTATGGTGCAAATATTCCCATCATGTCTGTGTTCAAACTGCCAGGAGGTCACTGAACACAGAGTTGGGAAGAAATATGCAGTGTTTCTACCATATGAATGCAATAGATCTTTTGTATCTTTATGGTTATTTGGAATACTTCTCTGAATTGTCTATTCATATTTTCTTATCATTTTTCAATTAGGTTGTTTCTTTTTCTCTCACTTGTAAGAACTCTTTGTATATTATCAGTCATATGTATCATTTGTCAAAAGAATGTAAACTCCATGAATGCAGGGATGTTGTTTGCTTTATTTAGCACTGAAATCCCATAGCACCTATCACATAAAAGTTATTCAAGCAAATATTTGTTAACTGAATAAATGTGTTGCAAATATTTCCCCAGATAATCACTTGTCTTTTTATTTTTATGCTTATGTTTTTTGCTATACAAAAATGTTAAATTGTATGTTGTCAAATATGTCTGCCTTTTTCATTTATTGCATCTGAGTTTTCTGTCCTATTTAAAAATGTTTCTCTCATCTCAAGGTTGATTATTCTCCTAAATTTTCTAAAAATTTTATTTACTTTTTTGCTACATTCAAATCTGGAATCCATCTGGAATTTATTTTGGTATACGACATGGATTTCTTCCAGATGGCTGGCCCATTGTGCCACTTCTGTAAATAAATTACTTTTCTCCACTAAACTAAAATTCTACCTTTATGGTACATTAAGTTTCCATGTATACTGGACTCTATTTATGGTTCTTTACTTTGTTCTCTTATATATTTGCTTACTTCTGGACCTTTGTGGTACTCTTTTGATGCACTGACTTTATGGTAATTGTAATATAATAACATGCTGCAAATTGTAGTATTTGACATATATTATTCTGAGGAATTTACATTAAATCCTCACACAAACTCTATGAGGTAGGTACTATAAATATCCCCATTTTACTGAAAATGAAATTAAGGGACAGAGAGGTTAACAAACATGCCCAGCATCATACCACCACTAACAAGCAAAGCCTTAGTTTAATCCATGCATTGTAGTTCCAGAGTCCATGTTCTTAACCGTTATGCCAAAGTGCTTCCCTGTACAGCATGTGACCCTTTACTTATCTTTTTATTTTATTTTTTTTAATTTTAATTTTTTTGAGGCAGGGTCTGGCTCTGTCACCCAGGCTGGAATGCAGTGGCATGAACACAGCTCATTGCAGCTTTGACTTCCTGGGCTTAAGCAATCCTCCCACTTCAGCCTCTCATGTAGCTGGGACCACAGGTGCATGCCACCATGCTTGGATAATTTTTATTTTATTTTTACTTATTTTGTAATTTTGAAAATGCATGGGCTCTCGCTGTGTTGACCAGGCTGGTCTTGAACTCCTGGCCTCAAGTGATCCTCCCATCTCCGCCTCCCAAAGTGCGGGATTACAGGTGTGAGCCATCATGCCTGCCCTAATTTTTAAATTTTTTTGTAGAGATAAGGTCTCACTTTGTTGCTCAGCCTGGTCTTGAACTCCTGGGCTCAAGCGATCCTCCTGTCTTGGCCTCCCAAAGTGTTGGAATTACAGGCCTGAGTCGCTGTGCCCAGTCTTGTCTTTATAAAAAATACATATTTTTTACCTGTTCTTGGTACTTATTCTTACATGTTCTTCTTTAAAATAATTTTGTCAGTTCAAAAATTAAAAACACTCTCTATTGGAATTCTGATTAGAATTGCATTAACTTTATGTATTAATTTTGAGAGGCACATATTTTTATAAATTAGGTTTTCCATTTAGGTACATGATAAACTTTTCTGTATGTTCAAGTCTTATTTTATGTATTCTTCATTAAGATTTTATAGTGTCTATTATACAGGTCCTATACCTAATAACATTTTATCAAAATATTTTTTAAGTTCTGTCATTGTGAATGAAATTTTTCCCCACTGTTAAAAGTATAGAAGAAAACTTATCAATTTTTTGTTCATGTGTGTGTAATGTGTGTATGTGTATACATAGTGCTCACTCATCAAATTCTCTCATTAATTTTATAGTGTTTTACGTTTTATCACTTAAGTTTTCTAGGTACACAATTACATCCCTTGCAGTCGAAATAATACTGTTCTCTGCCTATCTTTTCCTTCCTTCCTTCTCTCCTTCCTTCCAACTTTTCATGTGAGAATATAATCCCAGGTTGCCATATCATTCAGTCTTTTAAAAGGAACTAGATAGGCTCTTAGGAGGATCTGGAAAAAAAATAATAAAAGGAATTAAAAACTTGATTTTAATATTAGATCTTCTAATTTAAATATTGTTTTGAATTTTGAAAAGTACTTTTCAGGTCAAACAACAAAAGGCTAGAAGATGCCAGTTTTTTAAAAAATTTTATTTTTATTGAGATATTGTCCTTTATTTTAAAATATTTGCAGTAACTATATATTTTTTTACACTCTCTGCTATTAGCTATGACCTTCAAAATATTGAGTTTTAATGGTGATAGCATTACTATTTGGTTTTGCTTTTAATAGCAATGGCTTAGTAAATTCACTTTTTAGCATGATTATTGCTATTAATTTTTGGTAATAGGGCTTATCATAATTAAGTAGTTTTCCTTAAGTCTTTATTAGAAATAGATGTTGATGTTTTTCTCTTTTACTTGTTAATAACATTAATTATATTGATACATTTGCTACACTTAACTCAGTCTTGAATTCTTGGAATAAACCTAACACACCATGGTGTATTATATTTTTTGATATACTAATAAATTTAATTTTTCATATTTCATTTAGATTTTAAAAATCTTCCTCATAAGTAAGATTGGTCTATTATGGTCATTTGGGGGAGGAGTTCTATTTATATGAGGTTTAAGTATTAAAGTTATGTTAGCTTCATAAAATAATGACTTTTACATATTTTTAATTTGTCACCACTAGACCAGCCCTACAAGAAATGCTAAAAGAAGTTCTAAATATTGAAACAAAAGTTTGATATGCATCAGTATAAAAACCCTTGAAAGCATAAAACTCGCAGGGCTTATAAAACAGTAATACAATGAAGAAAATAAAGCAACCAGGTAACAACATGATGACTGGAACAGTACTTAACATATCAATATGAATGCTGAATGTAAATGTTTCTACATGCCCCATTTAAAAGATACAGATTGGCAGAATGAATTAAAAAAACACACAAACCAAATATCTGCTGTCTTCAAGAGACCCACCCAACGTGTAAAGATTCTTATAGGCTCAAGGTAAATGGAAAAAATATTCCATGCAAATGGAAACCAAAGGCAAACAGGAATAGCTATTCTTATATCAGATAAAACAGACTTTAAAGCAATAATGGTAAAACAAAAAAGAGAGAATGATAAGGTCTTTATATAATGATAAAGGGATCAATACAACAAGAAAATATAACAATCCTAAATATATATGCACCTAAGTCTGGAGATCCTAGATTCATAAAACAATTACTACTAGACCTAAGAAGAGAGATAGACAGAAACACAATAGTAGTGAGAGACTTCAACACTCCACTGACAGCACTAAACAGTCATTGAGGGAGAAAGTCAACAAAGAAACACTGGGTTTAAACTGGACTACAGAAGAAATAAACTTAACAGCCTTTTACAAAACATTCTACTGACAAACTGCAGAATATACATTTTTCTCATTAGCACATGGAACATTTTCCAAGATGGACCATATGATAGGCCACAAAACAAGTCTCAATAAATTTTAAAACTGAAATCATATCAAGTATCTTCTCAGACCACAATGGAATTAAACTAGAAATCAATTCCAAGAAAAACCCTACAAACTTTACAAATACATGGAAATTAAACAATTTGCTCCTGCATGATCTTTGGTTAAACAATGAAATCAAGATGGAGATTAAAATAATTTTCAAAATGAACAACAGTGAGACAAATTATCAAAACCTCTGGGATATAGCAAAAGCAGTGCTAAGAGGAAAGTTTATTGCACTAAATGCCTGTGCCAAAAAGACAGAAAGATCACAGATTGACAAACATAACATCACACATCAAGGAACTAGAGAAACAAGAACAAACCAAACCCAGAGCTAGCAAAAGAAAAGAAATAACAAAGATCAGAGTAGAACAAAATGAAATTGAAACAAAAAAATATATAAAGGATCAATGAAACAAAGAGTTGGTTCTCTGAAAATAAAAACAAAATGGATAGACCACTGGCTAGATTAACCAAATAAAGAACAGAGAAGATTCAAATACGCTCAATCAGAAATTAAAATGGAGACATTACAACTGACACCACAGAAATACAAAGATCATTTGAGACTACTGTGAACACCTCTATGCACACTGACTAGAAAATCTAGAGGAAATGAATAAATTCTTGGAAACATACAACTCTTCAAGCTTGAATCTGGTATGAGATCATTTAAATAGCATTGGAATAACTGATTATTTAAAAGTTAGCTATAACTTAATTGTAAGACTGTTAGAACCTCCTGACTTAAAAAACATAGACCCTTAATTACCTTTAAAACTTTAAAAAAGCATAATTGGTTTATATGAATTTCCTGTTTCTTCTTGGGACAATTTATATTTTTATAACGAGTACATTGAACAAAAACTCCTGAGTGAAATTTTGCTTTTCAACTGTCCCTTTAATCCTGCCCAGTGGGGTAGTCTTGGATAGGTCTAACTTAGGCAGGTCTTAGAAAACAGAAAGTTCAAAATCACCCAGAGTCACAAAAACAATCCCAATTGTTTAATTACATGAGTTCAAAACACTAATTAACACTTTAGTCCTCATTAAGAGGCATGACTTTTCCCCTGCTTTTCCATCTGGGGTAGGCAGTAAGTAGGAGAATGTGCTCAGCTTTCTTTGGTTGCTGTAGTTGCTGCTGCCTGCCACTTTGTTCTTTTGTTCTTTTTTTTTTTTCAGGGGGAAAATATATAACTTTATTTTAACATAATAATTAAATTCCTCCACAGAATAGGGACACTATGGGATTTGTTTTTCCATTTAATAAATACAAATGAATAAAAATAATTTGTTTTGTAAAGAGAATGCTTCTCCTCTCTCTCCATGTCTCATAGAAGCCTCCAGGCAATTACCTGCCCCTCTGGGGCCTATGATCACAGCCCCTGTATATTCACACAAACCACTTTTCTTTACTCTGTGGGCTACATCTCATTTGCCTGCAAATATTACTTAGGTACAATAACTCTCCTTTCCACATCTTCCAAATACAAGTTCTTGTACTGCATTTCAAATTTTCAGGGCTGGGCACGGTGGCTCACACCTGTAATCCCAGCACTTTGGGAGGCTGAGGCAGGCAGATCACCTGAGGTCAGGAGTTCAAGACCAGCCTGGCCAACGTGGTGAAACTCTGTCTCTACTAAAACTACAAAACTTAACGGAGTATGGTGGTGCTCGCCTGTAATCCCAGCTACTCAGGAGGCTGAGGCAGGAGAATCGCTTGAACCCGGGAGGTGGAGGTTGCAGTGAGCCAAGATCACGCCACCGTACTCCAGCCTGGTGACATAGTGAGACTCTGTTTCAAAACAAACAAACAAACAAACAAAATAAAACAAAAAACCCACAAATTTTCAGTGATCACCTTCTCAGAAGGAAAGAATCCGGCATCCACAGAAGCCCAACATGGATTTCCTTCAACCAGTAACTGTCAACCATGACATTATGTGTGAGGTCTCAGTCAAACAGACTACAGTCCACTGGATCTATTCTGAAAGAGAAGAAAAGGATCATGTAAAATCTACTGTATGCTTCATAAACCATCCCTTATTTGAAAAATAGAAATTCCTATTTAAATTTAACCTGTTTGAAATAGGCCAAATATTTGATTCTGCATGCAATAGATCTGTTGCTGCTTAGAATGTGACTTCCTGACCCTGTGCTGCTCAACTGGCCATGTTAGAGAACATTAGAATCACATCAAAATCATAAGTCACAAAAAAGTGGTCTGTCTCCAGCCTGGGGCCAGGGGACCCCACATGCCTACCTACACAAGCCCATTCACGTTTGGGGACAAGGCACTCCTCTGTGCTCTGAGCTAAGTAATGGCAGAGTCCCTCTGTGAGTTTTGAAGAATGATTTTGTGCCAATAGTTAAACTTCCAGTGCAACAACAAAAAATGTACAAAATGCTAGAGCTTCTAGTTTTTAGATTGGAAATGAAAAACTCCTGTAGATCCAGAAGAAACTTTTACTGAAACCTTAAAGATTTCACTTGCACCTGCTGTAGTAAAGCACTAGTAACTAAGACACAAATGTAAAATTTTGATAAATGTGATCAGGAAAATACTACCAGTCTTTGTGACCAGCAATAAATTTCTTTTCTATATACCCCATTTCTTATTAATCCACATTAAATAAAAAGGCATTTCCTGAAAGTATTTCTAAGTGTGATGGTTTGTAATACAAAACAAATGAAAAAGATGTAACTAGATTATAAGGAAAACATTTGCTTGTAAAATATGAAATAAGAAAGGGGCCCAGCACAGTGGCTCACACCTGTAATCCCAGCACTTTGGGAGGCCGAGGCAGGCAGATCACCTGAGGTCAGGAGTTCAAAACCAGCCTGGTCAACATGGTGAAACCCCATCTGTACTAAAAATACAAAAAAAAAAAAAAAAAAAAAAAAATTAGCCAGGTGTGGTGGCAGGCGCCTGTAATCCCAGCTACTCAGGAGGCTGAGGCAGGAGAATCACTTGAACCTGATGGTTCAAGGTGGAAGTTGCAGTGAGCCTAAATGGCACCATTGCACTCCAGCCTCGGTGACAGAGTGAGACTCCGTCTCCAAAAACAAAACAAAAAAACAACAAAACAAAACAAATAAACAAACAAAACAAAGTAATAAAAAGGAAGCGATGGATTCCTCATGCGTGCACAGGGGGAACTAGGAGGGACCTACAAAGAGCACCCCAGCCCTTTCCCTGTGATGTAGCTACAAGGTCTCATTTCTTCGGAGGGAACATGGTTGGTATTCCATTATCTTCTGGAAGCCTGGCAGGTACAACCCCTCAACACTCCAGGCAGGAAGAGAATTCACAAGAAGTCATGAACTGCTGGGTTTGCTGGTGCTTCAGCTGGGAGAGGTAGTGCTAATAGCTTTGACAGTCTACCTGAACCACCTTGTGAGGAATGCTGTAAAACTGCAGTAAGCTGTCAGTATTTTACATAAGCTGCTTTGTTCTTGCTCTTGTTCTTGTTGTCTTCTTCCTCTCTCTCCTCCTGCTCTTCTTCCTCTTCTTCTTAACATTTTTTATTGTAAAATAAAACACAAATATGGAAATTTGCATAAAATAAACATATTAATTAATGAATTATTTGTAAGACAAACACCCTTGAAACAATCACCCAAGTCAGGAAGTAGGACTTTTTCGGCCATCCCAGAAGCCTCATCCATGTGTCTCATTCCTGTCACACCTCTCTCTCCCTGCAACCACCATCCTGACTTTCAGAGTAATCACTTTCTTGTATTTTTCATAGTTTCATCACCTAAGGTGCATCCCTAGACATGATTGATAGATAAGTCTTGTCTATTTAACATTTTTTGCATGCTTTAAAAGTAATTTTTAAACTGTACTTCCTCCTCCATGTCTTTCTTTTTCTTACAATTTGTCTTTTAAACACCCAAGATGTTTCATTTGTAGCATTTCCCAAGGTCTGGATGTTGCTGATTGCAAAGTCATGTGCAGGTCAACATATTCCTCTGGTCACTGTATTTTCTGAAAATTGGCAACTGTATTCATATATTTGTGGTTTCTATATCAACATTCCAGGTGGTGGCATTTTCTTTCACCAAGTGACACACAATTGCAGGGTTTTTTTCAGTTTTGGTATTAGCAGTGTCAATGACCAATGCTTGTGTCTATTAATTCAGTGTGGGTTTGAAAATGGTGATATTCTAATTCTACCATTTTGTTATTTTGTTTTCATTGCCACCTGCAATACTTTATGAAAAAATGCTTCCCATAACTACTTTTTGGTTATCCAGTGGTAAAAATGTATATAGGTAAGGCAGAATAAATGCTTGATTCTTTCTCTTTTATTTACTAGCTTTCAAGATAATGAATTAGTTTCCTATAATTCTCTGAAGGTTATCAATTTTTGGGTTCTTCAAATTTTGGGGAATTTTTGGGTTATCAAATTTGGGGGAAAAATGGGTTTTTCCCATTTTTTAAAAGTTGTGGTAAAATACACATAACATACAATGTACCATTAGTGACATTTAGTACATTCACAATGTTGTGCAACCATCACCGCTGTATAGTTCGGAACATTCGTTTATCGTCCCAAGAGGGACCTCCTGTGAACAAAAGTTTTGTGCAAAGGAATTTGGAAGAAAGAGACTTTATTCCAATGAACCGTTTGCAAACCAGGGAGACACAGCCTTCAGTGTAAAGCAAAGGTGCATTCCAGAGAACAAAGAGAGGGTTTGGGTATTACGACAAAAGTTCCTTCCCAGGTTCTCACTCAGATTCCCTTATTTAATTGAAAGATTCAAACTTGCTTCATTCTGATTGGTTGATGAGCTGAGTTCTGATTGGTAGATAAAGCTGAACCTTTCTTTTCTTTCTTTCCTTCCTGCCTGCCTGCCTGCCTGCCTGCCTTTCTTTCCTTTCCTTCCTTCCTTTCTTTCTTTCTTTTTCTTCTTTCTTCTTTCTTTCTTTCCTTCCTTTCTTTCTCTCTCTCCCTTCCCTCCTTCCTTCCTTTCCTTTCTTTCTTTTTCTTTTCTTTCCTTTCTTCTTTCTTTCCTTCCTTTCTTTCTCTCTTTTTCTTCTTTCTTTCCTTCTTTCCTTCCTCCTTTCCTTTCCTCTTTTTCTTTCTTCTCTCTTTCTTTCTTTCTTTCCTTCCTTCCTTCCCTCTTTCTTGATCATTCTACAATATATCTTGGTGTTGGTTGTTCTGGGTTGATATTCTCAGGAACAGATGAGTCCTGTAGTTTCAAATCTTTCTGCGCTTCAGGAAAGTTTTTTCGATTAGATTTTTTAATAGTTGTTCTGCTCCCTTGCTTTGGTTTTCTCCCCCAGGATTTTTATTTTCTGTACATAGAATCTTCTTTGCCTATCTTTCTCTTTTTTTTTTTTTCTTTTTGAGACAGGTTCTCACTTTGCATCCAGGCTGAAGTGCAGTGGCATGATCACTGCTCACTGCAGCCTTGACCTCCTCACCTCAAGCAATCCTCCCACCTCAGTCTCCCAAGAAGCTGGCTGGACTACAGGCACACACCACCATGCCCAGCTAATTAGATATATATATATTTTTTTCTGTAGAGAAGGTGTCTCATTGTGTTGCCCAGGCTGGTTTTAAACTCTTGAGCTCGAAGCGATCCTCCTGCCTTGGCCTCCCAAAGTGCTGGGATTATAGGCATGAGCCACTGCTCCCAGCCTCTTGTCTATCTTCAATATGTGTTACTTCCTCTCAAATCCTTTTTAAAGTTTCTTCATTTATCATTCATCTTTAAAAATTAGAAAAAGTTCCTTTTCTTTACCTTCTATTTCCTTGGAAACCTAATGTATTGTTTTTATTAGTTCTAGGTCAGTGTTTACTTTTGAAATTTTTTTTCTTTCATTTCTAATTATTTCCTGAGATCTGTTACCTCCTGTGTGCTTCTTTTCTATGTTTTATTTATGTTGTTTCTTCAAATATTGTATTCTTTTCTTTATGTCCTTTAGCTCATTTTGAAATAGTTTCAACAGTTTTGATCTGTTCTGTGAGCATAACTGAGTGCTTTCATTGTGGATAGCAGTGGATCTTGAAGTGTGGTTCAAGACCCTTTCAGATGCCTGTGAGGTAAAAACTATTTTCATAACTTTACTAAGATGTTATTTCTTTCTTTCACTGTGTTGACATTTGCAATGATAGCTCAAAGCAAGGAGGGAGAAAATTGCTGTGTTTTATCACGAATAAAGATTGTGGCATCAAAATGTACTACTAGTCATTTTACATACAGTTTTTTTTGAAAGCCAGTTTCCCTTAAGAACGTCCTTGATGAAACAGTAAAAGTTAACAATTTTATTAAATTTCGATCGTTTAGTACACATCTTTTTAATGTTTTGTGTGACAAAATGGGAAGTACACATAAAACACTTGCTTCATACTAACACGTGAGGTTGTTTCAGAAAAAGTATTGTAACTGCTTAAATTGTTAGCTGAACTAGCCACTTTAAAAAAAAATGGAATACCACCTTTACTTGAAAGAATGACTATCAGATAAACTCTGGTTACTCAGAGTTGGGGCATTTGGTAGACATAGTTTGAAAATGAACTAATTGAGCCTGAGACTTCAAGGGAAACCACTGATAGTATTTGTTGCCAATAATAAATTTTGAGCTTTCAAGTAAAAATTAGAATTTTGGAAAATGTGTATTTGGCACTGTGAGCTTAACATTTAGTTAATACTTAAAGACTTTTCTGGTGAGATTGGTGGTAGCATTTACAGTGTGACTTTTTGCTATTGGAGAATGAAATGTTTCCACATTTGGAAGATCTACATAATTCAGTGAACCAATATTCCCCAAGTAATCAACACATTGTTAAATAGTCATGCAAAAGGTAAAAAATACATTTAAAGATAAACCAATTAATTTTAATAAAATTAAGTTTGAAAAGTTATTTGACAGAATTTTGTATTCCATGTTGCAACTAACTTCAAGCATCTACCAGTTGTCAAGGTTTGATATGATGTCAAAAAATATTGTAATCAGAGCACTTTGGGACGCCGAGGCGGGCGGATCATGAGGTCAAGAGATCAACAACATGGTGAAACCTCGTCTCTAGTAAAAATACAAAAATTAGCTGGGCGTGGTGGCGCATGCCTGTAGTCCCAGCTACTTGAGAGGCTGAGACAGGAGAATCTCTTGAATCTGAGAGGCGGAGGTGGCAGTGAGCCAAGATCACGCCACTGCACCCCAGCCTGGTGACAGAGCGAGACTCCGTCTCAAAAAAAAAAAAAAAAAAATCACAATTATCTGAAAAGGCTGTTAAGATACTTCTTCCTTTTCCAAATATATATATCTGTAAAAGTTATATATTTCAGTGAAAACAGCATATCACAACAGGTGGAATGCAGAAACAGATGTAAAAATCCAGCTATTTTCTATTAAGCTCAATATTCAAAAGATTTGCATAAATGTAAAACAATGCTATTCTTCTTAAATTACCTTCTATTATTTTGAAAAATATAGGTTTCTTTCATAAAATATGTTACCAATGTTAACATATGATGGGTAAATTATAATTTTAAATGCAATAATAAATATTTTAAACATCACTCGATTTTAATTTTGAAGAGGGTAATAAATATCAGCAGATATAACCCATATATACAAAAGCTTTCTGGGTTGTCACAATTTTTTAAGAGCATGAAGCAACACTGAGAACAAATGTTTGCAAGCCACTGGATCATGGAGATGCTATCCTATTTCTTATTTTCTTTTATCATATAATATTATAACTTTGTGTGAAATTTGATCGCAATTCTTCTTTTTTTTTTGGTAAGAAAGGTTTTTATTCTTTAATATAAAACTAATTATTCTGAACTTTTGCAAGAAAGTGTAATTGAGCATAACTTCTGTTGTTTTCATGTAGCATTAAAAATGATGGCAGCATGTTTTCTGAAATTTTAATAGAAAAATATTGATTTCTTCTATTTTCAAATATATAGCCATAGAGTTCAAATTAATATTCACTCACAATATATTCTCATAGTATCTATTTTCTTGTGTTTCTCTCTTCTATATTTTTTCCCTTAATTAGGTTTGAGGAACATTTACCTATTAAGCTTGGTGACTTTATTTATACTTCCGTAATTTTAGAAACATTTCAATAATTTTAACATTTGTCTTTATTAATTCATTTCTTTTACTTTCTTTTGGTTTCTTCATTGTTATTTTACTACTTTCTTAAAAGTGGAACTCTTTTACTTTTGGTACTCAGGCTATAAATTTTCCTTGGAGTAAAATTTTAGCTGTTCCCCATTGGTTTTCTTGTAAAATACTCTCCTTTTCATGATTTTCTATAAAATTTGTAATTTCAGTTTTAATTTCCTCTTTGGTCAAGAAAGTTTCATATAAGAATTAATGGGATATGAAACAAAAGCCATACAGATAAGCAATTATACCACAAAGTGAATTTGACCCCCCAAATTTTAGATTATATCAAAGCAGTATAGTAATTCACTAAGAGGAAGGGATACATTTTGAATAGAATTAGTGAATACATTCTTGGATTGTTTGATAGTTCAATTAATGAAGATCATAAAATCATATAACATAATGGAAAAGGATTTGTGTTACTTAGTGATTTGACATAAAATATTGGACAAAAAATAATTATGTAAAATCTATGTAAGTCTTACAATGAGAGCAATGATGACAAACTAGCTAATGAAGGTCATCAATTCAAAGAGAACTTAAAGTTAGTCACTGAACAAGGAAAATTGAAATGACCTGAAATCTTAGTTCATATATGAAAGAAACTTGATAGAGAGTTCCCCAAATTTAACAAAAATCCTACAAAGTTACATGACAATAGCAATATCACACTGTAATGTTGCAGGTAACTTTTCTAAACCATCATTAATAAAAAGCAAATTTTAATCAACCATGCTAGAAGAAAAACTAAAGTATCTATTTTTACTATGAAAACTAATATAAAATAATTGCCATATAAAGATACAATCAAAGAATCTGTGGCAAAAATATTATAGAGGTATATCAATATTAATTGCCTATGTCAGGCAGTTAATAAAAATATTATTTTCTTTTACTATTTTAGTTTTCTGTATTTTCTAATGTTTGCAGAATGCATTAGCTTTATAAAATTTTAGTTTACTATCATTTCTCTTTTCATTCAGAATAAATATTCATGTTTATATCTAGTTTTGTATTTGGAATTTTACATGATGTTTCTTAAAGAATATCCCTTCTTTTCCCTTCCACACATTTATATGCTTTAGGCCTCATGAAGCTTGTCTGCCCAGACTTGGACTAATCCCAGTTTCTCTGCTTCTCATTCATAAACATACTACTTATACTAGCTTTTTTCTTGAGGGATAATGATGGTTGATTTCCATGTATTACTTGCGCTGGGTTTTCCAGAGGATGTGAAGCTGAAGATAATACCAATTTAGTTTTCTTACTATGCTTCCAAGCATTGTCTAAAAAAGATGAAATGCAAAATGGCTTTTGAACCACTTGGCAGCCATTTGGAAAACTAAAATGAAATTGGATCACTACCTTGCTCTTTGTATCTAATACATTCCAGGTGGATCAAAGATATAAACATAAAAAAATGAACTTACAAAATGCTAGCAAAAACATAGCAGAATTTCTATATAATAACAATGTGGGAAAAGGCTTTTTATGTTTGATACAAATCCCAGAGGCCATAAAAAAGATTGATAAATTTTAATGCAAAAAAATGAAAAAATTTTACTTGTCAAGAAATAATAAAGTTAAAAGACTTATAACAAGTTGAAAAAATGACTATAACGCATATCCCATAGGGTTTATTTCCTTAATATAAAAATAACTCCAGGCCGGATGCAGTGGCTCATGCCTGTAATTCCAGCACTTTGGGAGGCCAAGGCGGGCAGATCACCTGGGGTCAGGAGTTTGAGACCAGCCTGACCAACATGGAGAAACCCTGACTCAACCGAAAATACAAAATTAGCCGGACATGGTGGCACATGCCTGTAATCACAGCTACTTGGGAGGCCAAGGCAGGAGAATCGCTTGAACTCGGGAGGCAGAAGTTGTGGTGAGCTGAGTTCGTGCCATTGCACTCCAGCCTGGGCAACAAGAGTGAAATTCCGTGTCAAAAAAAAAAAAAAAAAAGAATTCCAACACATTAATAAGAAAAAGGACAAGCAGCCTAATAGAAAAATAGGCAAAAGAGATTAACAGATAGTTTACAGAAATGGAAATAAAGATAAATTGTAAACATAGGAAAACTTGTTCAATCACCCTTGTTATAAGAGAAATGCAAACTGGAACTGACAGTCAGATTGAAGAAGCTCTCAAAGTTTGTAACACATTGTATAGGTGAGGATATTGGGAAGTAAGTACACTATTGGTATAAGTGAAAACTGATAAACTTCTGGAAAGGGCAGATTAAATTTGACACAACAACTTCATTTCTCAGAATTAGTATTATAGGTACATTTGTAAATTGTTGCAAGTGGAAGGGCATTCACTGTAGCATTGTTTATAATAGCAAAATGTCAAAACAACCTCAATCTCTATCAAAAGGGGACTTGTTAAATACATTATGGTATATCTACCAATGAAACATTTTGCAGCGATAAAAAAATAGAGTAACTCTATATATGCAGACATGAAATCTGGTATGGTTTGAATGTGTCTCCCCAAAAGCAGGTGTTGGAAACTTAATCCCTAATGCAACAGTGTTAGGAGGTAGGACATAATAGGAGGTGTTTAGGCCATGAGGGCTCTAACCTCATCAATGAATTGATGGCAATTATAAAAGGGCTTGAGGCTTTGAGTTTGATCTCTGGCTATCTCTTTTTCATGAGTGCCCTCTTGCCTTTCTATCTTCTGCCATGCGGTGTGCTCTCTTGCCCTTCCATTTTCCACCAGGAAGGCTCTAGCCAGATGTGGACCCTTTAACCTTGGACTTCCCAGCCTCTAGAACTCTGAGTAATACACTTCTTTTCTTTATAAATTACCCAGACTGTGGTGTCTTGTTATAGCAAGACAAAATGAACGAAGACACCATCCTAAAGACACATTGTTAAAAATGCAATATTCAGGGTAGGACACTGACATTTAAATGGATAAATTCAAGGCTTAAACGTAGTGGTTGCCTCCAGCAGAAAACTAGGGAGTTGGGGGATGGGGGGCAGGTAATGAGGTGGGTAGGTGGGTGGGAAGACTTACTTTTCACTACATATCTTTCCGTACTTTTGAATATTCTTTCATGTACCTATATTACTTATCAAAATGATACAATTATTTATTAAAAATAAGAGCTACCCAGTAACTAGGCTAGTTCCTGGCCTAGATAATATATCCTGTGGGCATCTGAGCACTGTTGGTAGTTCTTTCCCCGAAAATACATATTTAGTACATGGAGAAAAAGCAAGGTAGCCCCAGGCTGAAATATAACATTATCCTCTGTGAAGAAGATCATCACTCCAACAGTGATCTGTGAATGATTGCTTAGGAGTTTCTTACCTGTTGAAATACCAGTTATGGTCTAAGCTCAGGAGAACATAGAGAGCTTAGCATGTCTAAAGTGGAAGTCTATTCAGCTGTCCAATGTGGAGGAAGACTGAGCTGATAGATGGGAGCTGGGCACTGTGTGATCTAGAAAAGGGAGTCAAGAATAGAATTTGACAGTATTCATCTAGTACTGACTGAGGGAGAGGATGCTCTCTGTAGTGTACTGTTATGTCTTTTAGTTTTCCTGTAAAATTAGTAACTGCCATTTCAGGGATCTTTGAGTAGTGGCTAAGAACATGGCCTTTAGAGACAAACAGATCTGGATTCAAATCCCAGTTTTTTTCTATCAGCTAGATGATTTTAGGCAAATGCTAATTCTCTGGGCTCCAGTTTATGTATTATTAAAATGTGGATAATAACCTCTACCTCAAATACTCTTGTGGATTAAAAAAAAAACAACATAGAAAAAGTCTAACGCAGTGTCCAGCATATAGTTGGTGCTCACTAAATAATAACTATTACTTTTATTTACAGATGGCTTTTATCTTCTCTACCACTTAAGTGCCTAAAGATCAATTAATAATTGGAATGAATTAAATTGAATCAAACATTTAACATCTTGCTATTAGCAAGATAAACATAGCCTTCAGACAGGGTCTCCCAGATGAAGAGGGAAACTTAGACCTTTTTCTTTCTTTCTTTGGTTCCTTTATTTATTTATTTGGAGGCTTTTAGTATAAAAAATAAATGAAAAATTTCAAAACTGTGTTCCAAAAAATCGTGGTGTCTTTTAAATATTGTTTACATGAAACATAATAAAATATATTTGTGTTATTCACATGAAAATAGTATTTGAAATATGAACTGTATAGTGCACCACAGGTAGGACACAACATAGATGAAAGTTTCTTTTAGTCACTGTGTGCCTCTGGAACTGGATGAATGGTCTCCTTCGATGATAAAGTCAAATGTCTAAAGTTGAAGTTCTTCATGGAGACGAGAACCAGCCAGATGGCCATCTTGAATCCCCAGGCCCTGTTCTATGGAGCAAAGCAAAATAGAAAGGCAAACTCCTCTAATGGGCTACAAAACTTAGCATACACATTTTTCTCTTCCACTTGCTCAGCATTTCTAAGTTGCTAATGACAAAAGCCAGCATTTGTGTCTCATGTCTTCCTCTCGGCTGGTGTGACACAGTCTTTAATCTGGGCAGGCTGCCATTTGGGGGCCAGGATAATGCCCTTGTAATGCAGGGAGCACTCAATCCATTCACATTTCCCTGTATCATGGTGAGTTGCTTCATCCCAGTTAAAAATCAAGAAATGATACAGTTAAAAGACTCTTCAAGAACCGAGAAATAGCTCCTAAGTGGGGTCTTCAGTTGGATGCCAAAGAGAAATGGCTCATTTTCTCCTTGGTTGAGTGAATTTTTGCTGCTGACCTGTAAATTCTAAACTATTTGAAAGTTACTGGCTGGGAAATTAATGGAAACTGAGCTGGAAATTTTTTCTTTCTTACCCTTATGTGTGATGCCTTATTTAAAATAATTCAGACTCAAAGTGAATTTCTAGCAAATGGTGCTATGGCTGCTATTAAATTTATTGATGGTGAATACATCATCCTTGCTTTTTATGTATGATGTCGCTGATGTGGTGATTTTTTTTAAGCCTCATGGTAAGACTTTTTAAAAATTCACCTTTTCCATCTGCCCCATAGTGCTAAGTGAGTTCAGGTTAAGATGCCATTTAGCAAATTAATTTACCATGTTGATATTTTATGGTAAAGCTTTGGAAAACCATTAAAGAAACCACATTTACTTTTTATATATTGGGATGTTTTTTATGTGCTAAGATTTTATATAAATTTGTTATTTATCTTGATGAAAGCCAGATAAATAAATGCTCCTATTGTGCCTAATAACTCAACTCTTTGCTTTCACAAGGCCAGAGCAAGGCTGAAAGGAAATTCATCTCAAAGCTATTAAGAAAAGCCAGATAGAAGGAGAGCATAAAAATGAAATGAACGATGGTGAAAGGGCCAGACCGTCTTCCAGCCTGCTGTACATCATCCCAGCTACCCAGATGGAACAAAGATTTAGAGTTCCAAACAGAATTCAAGAATAGAAAGAAACAATGTGGGATGGTCTGAGAAAGGGATCAATCCATCTTGTGTTCATAGGAGACACAGGGAGAAAAAGAAATCATTCGGTGAAAAGTCTCAGCAGCCCAAAGCAGAAATAATATGACCACCCGCAAACTGCCACCATGGCCCCCATTTGAATACACCTCAAAAGCAGCCCTTGCTTCTATTACTCTCTTTATTCCCCACATGTGTGAGGAGATGAAACAAAGGAATGAAGAAACTACCTGGGTGCCTCCTCCTTCATACTTAGGGGAGGGTTTGGTCCCAACGTTCAAGTTTACTGAAGCCCCTGGTGGCCAGAATGCAAAGAACATGATAGGTGATACGGACTTTGAGAATTTTCTCTAATAACCCACGGTAGGTGAGCTTTCTTTTTTCTTTTTCTTTTTCTTTTTTTTTTTTGAGACAGAGTCTCATTCTGTCACCAAGATGGAGTGCAGTGGAACAATCTCAGCTCACCCTAACCTCCACCTCCCGGGTTCAAGCAATTCTCCTGCCCCAGCCTTCCAAGTAGCTGGAACTACAGGCAGGCACCATCACGCCATGCTAATTTTTGTATTTTTAGTAGAGACGAGGTTTTCCAATGTCGGCCAGCCTGGTCTCAAGCTCCTGACCTCAAGTGATCCACCCGCTTTGGCCTCCCAAAATGCTGGGATTACAGGTGTGAGCCACCGCATCCGGCCAACCTTTCTTTTTAAAGTCCCTGCAACTGCACAGTTCAGAGCACAATCTCACTCTCCTGTATCATGTGATTGAGTCTGCATATCTTATCTTTCCATCAAGTTGGACGTCATTCCAAGTTCCTGAAGAATCCAGTTTTTAGTTCCCACCTACCTAATGCTATTCAGTCAGCTGTCATGTTCTTCTCATTTTTCTTGGTCCAAATCCTGTCTACCCCTCAAAGAGTAGCTAAAGCTATTTCCACTTTGAGAAACCTTTTGTAACAGCATAGGTCATTCATCGTGGCCACCTTTTTCCTATGTTTGGAGAATGACTGCTCTAAGGCACGTCTACTTTTCCCTACTACCATAATCATGCTGGATACCCATGTCCTCGGCTTCCTTTGCAGTTAGGGTGTGGTCATGTGACCTAGACTCTCCCAGTGAAATGCCCACACCCTAAACTAGCTGTGAGAAGAAGCTGGGAAATTGTAGACTCCTTTCTGGTGGCCAGTGGGGCCAGCAGCAGTGGCAGACCACCTGGCTCCCAGAGGCAGTAAATGGCTGTGTTTCCTGCAGCTGAATTCTGCTTTGGTGGTGGTGTCTTGGTAAGCAGCACAGTCTGTGCTCAGCAGTAGTGGCTGTGATATCTTTGCTGTTCCAGTTGCCTGCATAATTTGGAGCATTGTTTCTGCCTGCACGATCTAAGACTGGTTCTCCAGCTTCTCAGAGATTCTGTAATACACCCTCTAGTGTTTTGAAAACAGTTTTATTGTAATATCATTCACATACCAGATAATTCACCTATTTAAAATATGCAATTCACTGTTTTTAAGTAAATTCATAGAATTGTGCAACGATCACCACAGTGTAATTTTTAGGACATTTTTGTCCTATAACTGCCCCCCCCCCACAAAAAAAACCATACTCATTAGCCACCAGTCACTTTCCATTCCTCCCTCAACTCCCAGCCTCTTAGGCAATGGCTAATCTACTTACATCTCTGTAGATTTGCCTATTCTGGGCATTTCATACAAATAGAATCATACAGTATGTATTTTTGTGTGTGTGTGTGTGTGTGTGTGACTGGCTTCTTTCACTGAGCATGTTTTCAAGGTTCATCCATGTTGTAGCATGTATCAGAATTTTGTTCCTTTTTATGATTGAATAATGTTCCATTGCATGGATATACCATATTTTCTTTATCCATTCACCAGGTGATGGACATTTGGGTTGTTTCTACTTTCTGACTGCTATGAATAATGTCTCTATGAATATTTATAGGTGTTTGTACAGATATTTTGATTTCTCTTGGGTATATACCTAGGAGTGGAATTGCTGGGTTATATGGTAATTATGCTTAACCTTTTGGGGAATTGCAAAACTTTCAAAAAGTGGCTGCACCACTTTGCATTACCACCAGTAAGGTGTGAGGGTTCCAATTTGTCCATATCCTTGCCAACACTTGTTATTATCTGTCTTTTTTATTATGCCATCCTAGTAGGTATGAAGCAATATCTCACTGTGGTTTTGTCCACTATTTTTTAGACAGAATCTCGCTTTGTCACCCAGACTGGAGTGCAGTAGCACAATCTTGGCTCACTGCAGCCTTGACCTCCCAGGCTCAGGTGATCCTCCCATTTCAGCCTCCCTAGTAGCTGGGACTACACGCACATTCCACCATGCCTGGCTAATTTTGTGTATTTTTAATAGAGTTGGGGTCTTGCCATGTTGCCCAGGCTGGTCTTGAACTCCTGGGCTCATGTGATCCTCCCACCTTAGCCTCCCAAAGTGCTGGGATTACAGGCAAGAGCCTCCATACCTGGCCTGTCCACTAATTTTTAAATAAATTCCTTCTGCTTTAATTGAATTTCCTACAACTAGAATCCTCACTGATCCATTCTTTATTCAGTCCACTGAATTTATCCAAGTGTGGATAAATCCCTGGATGTAAGATGCATTTCTCCTTTCCTGGGTTGTAACCTACTGGGGATCAGAGAGCTGATCACCTACTTCTGTGTGTTTCCCATAGTGCCTAACCTGGAGCTGAGCAATTACAAGACTTTAAATGCACACTTGTTCATTGGGGGATTGTTGATTGGTTAATCCAAACAGTTCCTTACTTACCTCAAAATTCTGGAAACTTGTCCTTTATTCTCTCAGTAAGCAGACTCAATCATGGAGATATGTAGCAGGTACTAAGGACATGGATTTTGGAGACTGGTTAAATTTGATTCTAATTCTATCTCTACTTATTACTAGCTGTGGAACCCAGAACTAATTAATTAACCCCTCTGAGCTTTGGCTTTCCTATTTACAAAGAGAGATGATAACAGGTATCTCAGATAAGTGTTATGGGGATTAAACTATATCCTGTATGTAAAATAATAGAACAATGATGCATGAAAATTGCTCAATAAATGTTAGTTTCCTCTGCACCCCCACATCTCTCCCAATCCCGTCCCTAGTTATCTGGCTGAGAGATGCACCCTAGCTAAATTTGCTGTTTTACATTGAGTACACAAGGACGCAAAGAAGGAAGTGATAGACATTGGGGCCTACTTGAGGGTGGTGGGTGGGAGGAGGGTGAGGATCAAAAAACTACCTGCTGGATACTATGCTCATTATCTGGGTGACAAAATAATCTGCACACCAAACCCCTGCAACACATAACTTCCCTGTGTAACAAACCTGCACATATACTTCCAAAACCTAAAATACAAGTTGGAAAAACAATTTGCTGTTTTACAGCATTATCAGGAGGATAGAGCAATGCTGCTCCTTACATGACTTAATATTCTTGCAAATGAGTATTATGTCGAGGGGTTACAACCATCTGGGGGAGAGAGGGAAAGACCTTACCCAAACCCAGTTTAGAGAGCAGAAAGCTGTTGATTTTAGAGAGCGCAAAGGTAAAGTTGCCACTGGAAAGGAAGGAACAGGCTGCAAGGGAGGCCTGAGCTCTGCTGTTTACATGTCCTGTTTCCCCAGAGGACTCTTTTTTTGGGTTATGACCACATAGGCATAGAAACTTTTCGAAGCAAAGTTGATGTTTATTTCAGATGACCTATTTCTAGGGGGCATTGTGGGATCTGACTTGAAGAAGCCATGTGTATACCACAGGCTGAAGGATTAATTGTGGGGGGTGTCTTGCACAAATGTTGGTGTGTTTTGTGAAGATTGTTGTCTGTCACAGCTGTTTTTATCCATAGTACATTCAGAGAAAGTTTCCATCCTGGGGGGCTTAAAATAAAGCATCTAATTGAGTGAAACTTTTCCTTTAATGATTGTGAGAGGGTTGAGCTACATCTTTGTGATAAACTAATGGGAGTTGAATCTGGCTTTTGAATGAAGCTTACTAGGAGGACAATATAACTTGATATTTTGTGTTAAAATTTTCTTTATCTTTTACCAAGTAATTTAAATTCCATCAGCAGAGGTCAATATCCTGCTACAGGTTCCTCAGTGAGAGCTCAATAAATAAATCTAGAGGCGTTAACAGACAAATTTTTTTTATTAATGTGTAAATTATTGCATGGAAGGCCTTTGTGAGAGTGGGTTTTAGTAGTGAGCAGAGGGAAGTGATCATGGCGGGGAATCAGATTCCTAAACACGACACAGTGAATGAGAAAACAGCAGGCAGGATGGAGAGGCTGCAGATACAGAAGTTAATTTAACGTCTTGGTTTCCCAGAGACGGCTCTATCTGGCTTCATTCAGTCATTCAACATTTAGTGAGCACCTATTATAGACCAGGTTCTGTGCCAGGAACTTCAGTGACAAAGCAGGGCCTTTATTGTGAAAATCTATTTGTTGTGTACGGACCTGAACCTAATCTTCCTCCCGTAGATTAGATCCTGGAACTCAGGAACCTGAATTCTAGCTTAACCCACTCGAACTGTAGCCAGCCTTTAAATCTGTGAGCATGAGAATAAGGGACTGTTGTCGTAAGCCTCTGGTTTTTGGGGTAGTTTGTTACATAGCATCATTGTGGCAATAGCTGATTAATACATTATAATAGATTTGGATTGTCTTCTGAAAGTATCAAGGAGCCACTAAGGAATATTAATCAAGGGAGAAGTAGATAACTTTTACCTTTCAGAATGATCTCTCTGGCTGCAATGATCTCCTGGGTAGCCACTGCTCCTCCATCTTGGGTGCCAGCATGAGATACATGGAGCAGCACTCAAGCCCAGAGTAGCTGCCAGTCCAAAGACAATGAGAGCCAAGTAGAGCATATCCTAACCAACCTGTAGCTTGCAACCTAAAGAATGGATTGAAGATGGCAAGACTAGACAGAGAGAGACCATCAAGGAGACTGTTGCAATCATGTAGGCTTGAACTTGGGAAGTGACAGTGGGAGAGAGGGGACTATTTAGGAGATAGAATTCATTGGCTATGGTGATGATCAGATGTGAGAGTTGCAGGAGAGAAAGGTCAAGGATAACTTGGTTGGTCAATAGGGCAGACAATAGTGCCCTTCACTGAGATATAACACTCAGGGGAACATATTGTTTTCCAGGGGGAGATGGCAGGAGAGGCAAACAGCAGATTCACTTTAGAGCATATTGAATTTGTGTGTTCATGAGATGTCCAAGTTATGTCTAGAAGACATTTAGATATTTAGTTGGCGTTATCAGCAAACAACAGCAAGAGGACCCCAGCAAATAGATGAACCTTCCCAAGGAGATTATGTAGTCTGAGAGTAAAAGAAGTCCAAGGACAGAACTCCAGAGAGCATGGACATTTAAAACACGGATCAAAGAAAAGGAGACTGAGAAGATGTTGCAGAAAGGAGCAGACAGTAGAATCATGCAAATTGAGAGAGTAAAGAGTTGCACAAAGGCGGGAGTGGTAATGAACAATTTTATTTATGTGTTTATTTATTTATTTTTAGATAGAATCTCTCTCTGTTGCCCAGGCTGGAGTTCAGTGGCATGATCTCAGCTCCCTGTAACCTCTGCCTCCTGGGTTCAAGTGATTCTCCTGCCTCAGCCTCCCAAGCAGCTGAGACTACAGGCACGCGCCACCACACCCAGCTAATTTTTGTATTTTTAGTAGAGATGGGTTTCGCCATGTTGGCCAGGCTGGTCTCAAACTCCTTACCTCAAGTGATCTGCCCGCCTCAGCCTCCCAAAGTGCTGGGATCACAGGTGTGAGCCACCAGGCCCAGCTATGGGCAAATTTTGCAGAGAGACAGAGAGTGTATTAGTACATGAGCTAAAGTGATTTAATAACTGGTACTGGAGTAAAAAAGAATTGGGTTTGAGTCCTGGCTCAGCAGTTTATGGCTATGTAATCCTTATCTTACTTTTCAAAGGCTATTTAGTCATCTATAAGTTGGGAACAACCTCAGTATCTATCTCATATGGCTGCTGAAAGGACAAACGAGATTGTGGATATATAAGTACTTACCTAGGACAGTATCTGATGTATAATGAGCCCTCATTAAATTCTAAATATTATTGTTATTGTTAGTCATTGCTTAGCAAAAGCATATCATCGGTGACCAAGATGAGGGCAGTTTCAATGACATGGTAGGGCAGAAGCGAGGACACAGTGGGTCAGGGAGTGAATAGGAGCTGAGGAATTAAAGAAACTCTTGCAGAAAATTCTATTGCCTGACATGAAGAAGAGAAAATATATAGGATAGTAACTTGAAGAGAAGCACAACTGAAGACAATTTTGCTTTGTTTTGTTTGTTTCTTTTACAAGAAATAAAGTTGGCACGCTTATAAGCTGTGGAGAGAGTTTCAAGAAAGGAAAGAGAAAGACAATTGGCAAAGTAGGGTCTTATAGGAAAAAACAAATAGAACCCCAGGAATGAGTGGTGAATTAAGCCTTCAATTAGTGAAGACAAAAACAAAAACCACCCAGGCTTTCCACTGGAAAGGGAAATAAAGAAAAGTTTTTTAAAAGGTAAGTACAATGAAATGTTAAATTTTTTTGTTTGTTTTTGTCTTCTTGTTTTGTTTTGCTTTTTTTGAGACAGAGTCTTGCTGGAGTGCAGCGGCATGATCTCGGCTCACTGCAACCTCCGCCTCCCAGGTTCAAGCAATTCTCAGGCCTCAGCCTCCTGAGTAGCTGGGACTACAGACATGTGCTACCACACCGGGCTAATTTTTGTATTTTTGGTAGAGAGAAAGTTTTGCCATGTTGGCCAGGCTGGTCTTAAACTCCTCCTTGAACCTGCCTCAGCCCTCTCAAAGTGCTGGGGTTACAGGTGTGAGCCACCAGGACTGGCCCTGAAATTTTTATTTTCCAAATCCCAAAAAAGCTGGAGACGGTCAACTGGCCAGGCAGGGCTGCACCTCCAGGGAGAAGCCTTAGGAAGTGGGCTGCACTTCCCAGAAGGCTGTTCACGGATGTGAAGGTCATCTCAGGAGCAGGGGTTTTGGATGACTCCTGAGATAGGAAGCTGGGTATAAGGACACTGCCTTGGTGAGAAGCAGTGTGTGTTCCATGTGATACCATCCCACAACTCTTCAAGCCTTCAGTGAAGTTATGAAATTCACAAATCACTATTGTAATAGAATTTCCTGCAGAAAATGATGAGAGGAGTTAAGGTGAGCCTCCTAGCTGCCAGGAATTCTGGAAACAAAACACATGCAGAAGGAATAGACAAGCCCAAGGCAAGTAAGTGTTATATTTGCATAAACCTTAAGGAGGGTCTTTAGACTCATACTGGGAGGGAAGTTGAGAGTTTGGGTTAGGTCAAGTTACTTAAGTCTCTGCTGGGCAGAGGGACACCCAAAGTAACATCTCAGTCATATAAGTTTGTTGGGGAGGGTTGAACAATTTTGTCGAGGTTGTACCTATCTTACTACACACTCCCCTTGCCACACACTATATATATATAAAATATATACATACATAATTATTTTGTATTTTCCAGCTAAGTGAAAGGCAAAGGCATTCAGGGTTTTTAGGCAGGGTCTTTATTTCAAGTCAGGTTAACCTGACCAAGTTTTTTTTTCTTCTTTTCCAGTCCCTACTGTATATTTAATTTCACAACTGACAAACCCATATTAAACTTTAAATCATGAAATTTTAAAAAACTCAATTGATGAAAGCTCATTTTCATCCAAGTTTCAGGACCGTGTCATTTGTGTAAAGTGAGGTGCACCTGTGCCAATAATTTACAGTAAGCTTTTATTTAAAGACATGTATATCACATAATTAAAAAAACCAACAGCAATAACAACAACCTTCTCATCTCCCAGTGTAGCAGAGACCAGCAAGTATGACTGTCTCCACCTTGCAGGTGAGAAGCTGAAGCACAGTGAGACTGAATGACTTCTTCAAGGGTCCTTTGTATTCCAGAGCATCCCAACTACTGAATACATGGTAAATCATGTAAACTCCCAAACAAGAGCAGTGAACAAATAAGCTATCATCTGTTAATATTTATGGAGCCCTTGTGTCATGCTCATCCTATGGTGATGCTATAAATTATTAAAATAAAGATGTGCAATGCCCATTCCTGGACCTAAAAATCCTATAATCTCGTTAGGGAGACCAAACTTCAACACTTAAAAGTTTACAAAGAATTTTAGAAATAAATAATAACCTTTGGAGACAATGACAGAAAAAATCCTGAGGCATTTGTGATGTGAGTAGAAAGTAGAATAAAAAATAAATTGGAGGTCAGAAGAAAGGAGAGGCCAGAACGGGCTGGAGTTGACAGAGAAGACATCATGTGGGGGAGGGAATTTAACTGGACCTTGGAGAATGGAGAGTGGTTGTAGGGTCATCTTATCATTATTGTCTTGCTTATACAAGAGCAGATGTATAAACATGGAACCTCGTGAGTTTCCATTTGAGAGGACACTTTCAGACCGAAGTGTGAAAACAATTCAGACTTCTGAATTAGCGTCAGTAAGTGTTAAGGGGAGGAGGAGATGGGAAGAAATGCACTGAAAGCTAACTTTCCTAAGATCCCATTTTTCCCCCCCGGCAAGAACCAGCTCTGGGGATTAGGGGAGTTTACTTAGGATTATCACAACCCTGGATCTCACACATGTTCCCCTGTGCCTCAGATCTCTGGCCTTGTGACATGAATGAATCCTCCAGCTGCCCTAGTTCTTGATGCTCTATTATAGTTTGCTCTTCCATGAGGTAAACGTAAGAGAACTCTTTCCTAAACCTGTGCATTTTCCAAAATGTTCACTTCAGAGTTTCCTGAGACAGCCTCCTGGGATTGGCAAACACTGTGGCCTGCATAGAATCACGGCAGGGCAGGGTGTTGCTACCACTCATTTCTCAACTGGAAATCTGGTGGGCAAGAGCTATAAGAATAGATAGCTTAGAGACTCTACCCATCTGAAGACTGGATGGTCAGTTGATGGGTGTAAAAAAGGTTGTTGAGTCCTCTGGACTCACTGGGTCCATTCTGGGCAGTGGACTTACTTACATTGGAACAACTTTTCAAGAATAGGTCCCTGGCATCCGTAACCAGAACTCAGTAGGCTCCGAACTTGTCCATTCTCTCGCAGGCTTTCCCAAATACACACCCTTGCCCTTTGTTATTCCTGAACACAAAAGCCTTATTCCCTTATTATCTCATACAGTGAGGTTAGGTGACCCATAGAGAAGAACTTATTTGTAAGTATGTAGCCAACCTTGTTAGTAAGAAATAAAAATGCTGGTGTCAGAAATTAAGAGAATCTACAGAGGTGGAAGTATTTACATTTCATGAGCAATCTCATTACTTTAGAGTATGGATTTTAACAACTGGCAAGGAGGATGGCCAAGTGTCAAAGTCTCTTGTACATGGAGACAGGTTATACCTGGTCTTCCTACAGAGCATGGGTCAGGCCTTCATCCCTGGGTTATGAATGTCAAAAGAGTCAGCTAAGAGAAACCAAAATCCTTATTCTGTGCTACCGATGCAGGCTCAATTTCTCACAATATTCTCATGATATAGAAGCCCTGAGCCAAGCTTATAAACTAAATATTTGCATGGAATCAGAGAATCCTGTTGAAACCCCAGCAAAGAAAGCTATGGAAAATCTCCATGGAGTCATCTTCACAATCTAGGACACAAAGCAAAATAGACTTCAAGTGTGTTTTGAAATGTTCAAAGAAAGAGAGAAAGGAATAGAACTTGTAAGGGAAGAATAGAACATTATTTTTATTTTTATTTCTTTATTTATTTATTGAGACACAGTCTAGCTCTGTCACCCAGGCTGGAGTTCAGTGGTGCCATCTCAGCTCACTGCAACCTCTGCCTCCCAAGTTCAAGCAAATCTCGTGCCTCGGCCTCCTCAGTAGTTGGGACTACAGGCACCCACCACCACTGCCCGGCTTATTTTTTGTATTTTTAGTAGAGACAGGGTTTCACCATGCTGCCCAGGTGGTCTTGAACTCCTGAGCTCAGGCAATCTGCCTGCCTTGGCCTCCCAGAGTGCTGGGATTACAGGCGTGAGCCACTGTGCCCAGCCAGGACATTATTTTTTTTTTAAAGGAGGAATTTGAAAAAGAATCATGCTAGACTGTATCTTCCAAAGTTTCTTGCCGATAGTGGCCACAATGCTTTCCTATCTTACATGCTTTTCTTATAATGTGTACTTATATTTTTTCTATTAAGAGGTAGGGTCCCCTCCCTTGAGGGACATGCTTATGACTCTGTTGTGATTAATAGAATGTGGTATAAGTGATGCTGTGTGATTTCTGAGGCTAGATAGAAATGTGAGTCCATTTTTGCTTGCTTACTGGATCACTTGTGCTGGAGCTCTAAACTACTGTGTAAGGAGTCCACCTGCTTGGAGATTGTCACATGTGAGGAAGCCAAAATTAGCCCATGCAAAGAGACCACACGTAGAGAGGTGCTGTAACTGCAGAGAGGAAAAGAGCTATCTGGCCACTCCCCAACTTCTCCAGTCCTCTGTTCTTCCCGCTGTAGGCACAGTCTGACTGCAATTACTTAAGAGACCCTAAGGCAAAACCTCTAGCTGAGCCCTTTTTGAATTCCTAACGCAAAAAATCATGAGCAAAATAAAATGATTGTTTTAGGCTGCTAAATTTTGAGGTAATTTGTTATGCAGTAATAAATAATTGGAACATATAGAAATTCTAGAAGTTAAAAATTTGAGGAAACAAATGAATAGATTAAATAATAACAGATTAGTTGAAGAGAAATGACAGAATTAGATATATTCTAATCGCACAGACTGGAGAGAGAAAAGATAGAAAAAGTTAAAAGGAAATTAAGAGACATGGAGTTTGAAATAAAAGGTTACATTATACTTCTAGTAGGGATTGCAGAGAAAGACAATAGAGAAAGGAGGACAGAAAGTTTTGAAGAGATAATGGCTGAAAATTTTCCTGAATCGAAAACATGATTCCTCAGGCAGAAATTGCACAAATAATTGAGTAGAATAAGTAAAAATAAATCGAGATCTAGACATGGTATAGTAGACATATAAAAAGTCACGTGAAAAGAAAATCTTAAAGCTTTATGATGGAAAACACAGATTATCTATTCAGTTAAGCGATACAAAATATAGATCAATTGTAATTTAAAAATGATTGAGTAGGACTTGCACTTATGCGTATGAAGGATTAACTGCTATGGGAATTGCCCTCCCTATGTAAATAGCTAGAAAACCAGATAAAATGTATTAACCCAAATGTTCACTAATTTGTGAACAAATAAACAGATTGTGATTTATCCACACAGTGGAATAATAGTCTGCAATTAAAAGGCACTAAATAACATGAACGAACCTCAAAAGCATTATGCTAAACGAAAGGAACAAGATACAAAAGAGCATATGCTGTATGAGTCCATGTACGTGAAATTCCAGAAAATTCAATCTAATCTTTAGTGACTAAAAGAAGATTAGTGGTTGCCAGGAGTCAGAGGGGAGAAGAGGGACTAGAATATAAAGGGTCAGGAGGGAATATTTTTGGATGATGGAAATATTTTATACCTTGATTATGATGATGGTTACTTTACTGTACATTTATCAAAACTCACTGAATTTTGGCTGGGCGTGGTGGCTCATGCCTGTTGTAATCCCAGCACTTTGGGAGGCCGAGGTGGGTGGATCACTTGAGGCCAGGAGTTGGAGACCACCTTGGCCAACTTGGTGAAACCCTGTCTCTACTAAAATTAGTCGGGCATGATGGTGCACATCTGTAATTGCAGCTACTCAGGAGGCTGAAGCACATTAATTGCTTGAACCCAGGAGGCAGGGGCTGCAGTGAGCCAAGATCCCAGCACTGCACACCAGCCTGGGTGACAGAACGAGACTCCGTCTCAAAAAAAAAGGTAGATTTTATTGTTTGTAAATTTACCTCAATAAAACATGGTCAAATACTAGAAATTTTATATGGTTCAACTGGCTAGAAACACAGAATGACAGCAGACTTTTCATCTGTAACAATAGATGCTGAGAGACCATAAATAATATTTTCAAAGCCCTAAGAAAAAAAATAGTATCCATGTACGAGTCTTTAGCTAGTTAAATGAGGAGTTTTCCAACATTAGTGATTTTGCATCAAAATCATCTGGAGGGTTTATAAAAATGCAGATTGCAGAGGCAATCCCTGGAATTTCTGCTTCAGTAGGTCTTGGGTGGGCTGAGAATATACCTGTCTAATAAGTTCCCATGTATTTCAGATTCTGCTATGAAAGGAACTATACTTGAGAACCACCAAGATAAACCATCACGTGAGGGGGCTAAAAAAGAAAAACTTCAGCCTTACAACAGCTAAGAGAGTTTAGCACCTACACACCCTCTCTGAAAAAACTAGTAAGAGCTTCTTCAGTATAAAAAAGACCAAATCAGAGCCAGTGAAAGGGAGGTAAGAAGCCCTTCTTTAAATATTACCGACACATCTCTCCCACCAAATTGCCGAAACAGCATTCTCTGGAGGAAAGAGAGTCTCTTTTATTCCATCCCGTAGAAGGTTCCCTCCCACTTGCCAAGAATACGTTGAATCACTTCTTATGGCAATAAAAAAGCAGAAAGGAACGGAAGATTTGTTCTCTTACCCTTAATAGACTGAGAATTATCTTCTTGCTATAAATGTAAGAAGCAGTTAGCCATCAGTAGGAGAGACCAATCAGGGTACACGTTATAGAAGCCAGACCTTTTATGTAGTGGCAAAACAAGTGTGGCGTGGTGGGAGTGATCCCTGGGTGCAGGCCATAAAAGGTGCATTTTCTCTAGGGAATCTAAAAACAATAATAGAGTCAAGCTAAAGTAGATATACTTACTATTATCACTACATGTCATCAATTCTAAATAACGTCAGTGATAAAATACCCTTCCCCAATAAAATATTTTGTTTGGTCTAAGTTCTAAACAATTGCTGAAGTTATCTGTTAAATTTTAATAATATATGCAAACTTCAAATTAACACATTTTTATTACTTATCCTTTATCAATATTATATTATACATGATAGCTAATATGGAGAGTTGCCAGTTATACAGTTGGCTCCAAATATATTCAGACTTAGATACGTGCTTTTGTTTTAAGAGTAAGTTAGTAATGGTTCAAAATCATGTGAACTTGCTTTGTGTCTCCAACTCAAGAGATATTACACATTCCTACATTTAAGTAGTAGATTAGAAATAAATGGTCATACCAAAGTGATTATAAAAACAAAGAAACAAACTTGAGTTACTAAAATTGCATCTTTCTATGTAACCATTTAGACTTCTAAATTATTTTGGAAATTTAAATCAGTGGAACGAGATATAAAATTTGGGGTGATATATTTTGTTTAATAAGTGAAAATTTAGTTTACTCATTTTTTTACCAACTAATGTCTTTAAAATGAAAATTTCTGCCTTTTGAATTTTTCTGTTGTTTTAAACTGTGTCATTATTCATTATTGTAAAACACCAATATGTAAGTATAAATTTTTCCAAATCTTTGACTCCAAAAATGTGTTATAATCAAAAAGAGTTAATCTATTACTGATTTCCTTTTATGCATTACAATATTTATATGCAGTATTTACTTTTTTACTGGGATGTATGTGCATACATACATACATATATCCATACACATTTAAATAAAATAAACCCCCGTTATCTGTTTTTTTTTTTCTAGTCATCATGATTATTTGTTCAATTTCATGATTACTACTGAAAGCAATTTTGTCATATAGAGGAGATGTTAAAAATGACCTGCTCTGGTGTGGGCAGACAGGAGTAGGTGTATGTGCCTTCCAGTAATGATCTCCTGGACACTGGGCCCAACTCCTTCAACAAAAAGGACAGAAAAATGGAAATAAATTTAATTTTGTGGTTTTAACTCACTGCATTAAGTGAGAAAGCATCCCTTTAACTCCAGGGAATATGGGGTGGTGGCAGTGATGGGTTGGAAATGGGGAGCTGATACTATAGCAACGGTGGTGAGGTACTGGCCGCTGCACAGGGAGGCTATGCACAGAGAACAGCAACAGGAAACTCGCAAAAACTGAACGAACACCATTTTTACGATGGGGAATTGACTAGATGAGGGCATACGCCACCTATAATCTCTGGAAGAGAAGAGACAGGGAAGTTTGGAGGGAAATCAAAGCCAAATGTTATTTCACTTGTCCTTCAAGCCTATAAATGCCACTAAAGCAGATGAGGCTTCAGTAAACAAAAGGTTATCTTGGCTTGAAAGTAGTCTTCTCTGAGTATAGTCCTATGACAAGAATCAATTATATTTTGAGGAGCAGTAGCATGAAAGATATATTGTATTTAAAAGTATATATGTGTTGACCTATTAAGAAATTATGCAGGCCGGGTGCAGTGGCTTACACCTGTAATCCCAGCACTTTGGGAGGCCGAAGTGGGTGGATCACTTGAGGTTGGGAGTTTGAGACCAGCCTGGCCAATGCGGTGGAACCTTGTCTCTACTAAAAATACAAAAATTAGCCGGGTGTGGTAGCGGGCACCTATAATCCCAGCTACTTGAGAGGCTGAGGCAGGAGAATTGCCTGAACCTGGGAGGCGCAAGTTGTGGTGAGCCGAGATCATGCCACTGTACTCCATACAGCCTGGGAGACAGAGCAAGACTCCAGAAAAAAAAAAAAAAAAAAAAGAAAGAAAGAGAAATTATGCAAAGGAAACTGCCAAAGGCAGCTCTCAACTTAATTTAAAAGTTGGTGAAGTTCAGCTTCTGTATCTGGCCTCATTCTGGTGCTTTTAACCTCTGTTGTGCGTCCACTTTCTTTTCACAAGGCACCCAGGGTCATCCTGTTCTCCCTGAAGGATCGTCCGTCAAAATATTTTTTACACTAAGGTCTAAAAGACTAAAAACAGCCAAATATGATCTCATCTGGTGTATTCATTTTTTTAAAAATAAGCTTTTTATTTTGCAATAATTGTACTTTCACACACAGTTGTAAGAAATAAAACAGAGATCGGGTGTGCCCTCTACTCAATTTCTTGCAAAACTAGAGAACAATATTACAACCAGGTTATTGAAATTGATTATCAAGATACAGAACATTTCCATCAACAAAAATATCCTTCATGCTTGTCCTTTGAGAGCTTCACCCCCTTCCCTCCTGCCCCATCCCTTCCTTAACACCTGGCAACCACAGATCTGTTCTCCATTTCTGTAATTTTTTCACATCAGGAATGTTATATGAATAGAATTATATGGTATGTAGCCTGTGGGGATTGGCTTTTTTCACTCAGTATAATTCTCTGGAGATTCATCCAGGTTGTGTGTGTCAGTAGTTTACTCCTTTTTATTGCTGAGTAGTATCCATGGTATGGATATATCACATTTGGTTGGACTTTTTAAAAAATTTATTTTACTTTAAGTTCTGGGTACATGTGCAGAACGTACAGTTTTGTTAAATAGGTATACATGTGCCATGGTGGTTTGCTGCACCTATCAACCCGTTATCTAGGTTTTAAGCCCCACATGCATTAGGTATTTGTCCTAATGCTCTCCCTTCCCTTGTCCCCTACCCCCCGGCAGGCCCCCATGTGTAATTCTCCCCTCCCTGTGTCCATGTGTTCTCACTGTTTAACTCTCACTTACGAGTGAGAACATGCAGTGTTTGGTTTTCTGTTCCTCTGTTAGTTTGCTGAGAATGATGGTTTCCAGCTTCATCCATGTCCCTAAAAAGGACATGAACTTATTCTTTTTTACAGCTGCACAGTATTCCATGGCATATATGTGCCACATTTTCTTTATCCAGTCTATCATTGATGGGCATTTGGGTGGGTTCCAAGTCTTTGCTATTGTAAATAGTGCTGCAATAAACATACGTGTGTATGTGTCTTTATAGTAGAACGATTTATAATCCTTTGGGTATATACCCAATAATGAGATTGCTGGGTCAAATAATATTTCTGGTTCTAGATCCTTGAGGAATTGCCACACTGTCTCCCACAACGGTTGAACTAATTTACACTCCCACCAACAGTGTAAAAGCATTCCGATTTCTCCACAGCCTCACCAGCATCTGTTGTTGTTGAACTACTTACTTGTTGAAAGACATTTGTGTTCTTCCAGTTTTTGACCATTATGAATACAGTTGTTAGAAACTTTCATGTGCCAGTTTTTATGTAGACATACATTTTCATTTCACCGGAACAAATGAGTAAGAGTTCAGTTTTTTGGTCATGTAACATTTGGGTGTTTTGGTTTTTTTTTTAAGAAACTGCCAAATTATTTTCCAGAGTGGCTGTATCATTGTGCTTTCTCACCAGCAATGTACGAGTAATCCAGTTTCTCCACATTTTTAGCAGAATTTAGTGTTGTCACTTTTTTGTTCCAGACATTCTGATAGATGTGCAATGGTATTTCATTGTGGTTTTAAAATGCACTTAATGGCTAATGTAGTAGAGCATCTTTTCATGCATTTATGTGCCATCTGTATATCCTCTTCTGTGAAATGTCCGTTCAAGTCTTCTCTTCTTTTTTTTTTTTTTTTTTTCTTTTTTTGAGACAGAGTCTCGCTCTGTCGCCCAGGCTGGAGTCCAGTGGTGTGATTTCGGCTCACTGCAACCTCTACCTCCCGGGTTCAAGCGATTATCCTCCTGTCTCAGCCTCCCAAGTAGCTGGAATTACAGGCACCCACCACAATGTCCAGCTAAATTTTGCATTTTTGGTAGAGACGTGGTTTCACCATTGGCCAGGCTGGTCTCAAACTCCTGAGTTGAGATGATCCACCTGCCTTGGCCTCCCAAAGTACCGAGATTACAGGCGTGAGCCACCGCACCCGGCCTCTCCTGCTCATTTTCTGATCAGATTGTTGGTTTATTTACTGTTCAGTTTTGAGAGTTTTTTTTTTATTTTTATTTTTTTGAGGCAGATTTTCCTTCTGTCGCCCAGGCTGGAGTGCAATGGCGCGATCTTGGCTCACTGCAACCTCTGCTTCCGGGGTTCAAGCAATTCTTGTGCCTCAGCCTCCTGAGTAGCTGGGATTACAGGCATGTGCCATGATGCCTGGAAAATTTTTGTATTGTTTTGAGAGTTCTTTATAGTTCTAGATATTAGTCTCTTGTCAGGTATGTGGTTTGCAAATATATTCTCCCAGCATGAGGCCTGCCTTTTCATCCTCGTAACCGTCTTTCACAGAACATATGTGTTAAAATTTTTATGAATTTCAATTTATCACCTTTTCTTTTTATGGATTGTGCTGGTGGGCGCTCTAAGATAGGGCCAAGGTTTTGTTTTTTTCTGAGGTGTTTGGCTGCAGCACAGCAGTTATTGTCTAAAAGTTTTCTGTCTTCCTAGTCCTTAGCTAGGTTTTTCTCCGCACGTCTTAGGTCTGTGCTCATTGGCATTTCCATGTTGCCATTGTCTTTAGTACCCAATCTGGGACATATAAGGCAAAAAGAAAACTGAGGGAACTCACCCCCATGTCACTCCTTGGGTCTTGAGCTCCCTAGTCTCTACCTTCTTCTCTCTACCACTCAGAGTTCTTTTGTTTTTTTATACACTATCTAGAGTTTTAGTTGTACTTAATGGGAAGAATAGGGAAAAGTGTATCTACTCCATCTTCCCCAAAGAAAAAATTCTGCATTTAATTTTTATTAGGAATTTAGAAATAAAGTCAGATATAGGAATTTGGGATGTCAGATTTTTAAAAATAATAAGGCCAGTCTTAGTAAACTCTAAGAACACAGTTCCTTTGAAGTCAAAGTCAGGTTCATGGAGATGGATGTACACACAGAGGATTCACAGATCTAACTTAACACATTAAGACAAGCCACAGATAAGTAGGGAAATGTGTATGTTAATACAGGTCAAGAATAGTTGCTTTTAAGGCAGGCTGAACCAAGTCAAAATAGAGGAAGTAACTATAGGAGTGTCATGAGCAGAGCTCTTTCTTTGCATCAATCTGGGAAGGCTATCTAGAGGAAATAATGTTTCAAGAGTTGCTTTACAGTATGGGAAAAGGATTTGCCAACTGGATGATTAAAAAATCTGCAAGATGTGATATTTTCTAGTGCATTTCAAATTTCAGATATTTTGGGTTTTTGTCTCTTAAAGTTTCACTTATTTTTTTTTCCGTTTTCCACTACTCTTCATTTTATGCATGTTTTCAACTACCTTATTAAATGAATGGAACATATTTATCACAGTGTTTCTCTGTGGAAAAAGCACTGAGTAGAAAATGGGTTGTGGAGGAGCTTTGAGATAAGTTGAAGAAGGTGATTGGGATGTAAAAGGTGAGAGAAAAAAGGTAAAATTAGACTCAGAAGTTTTCAGATGAAAATCCATGTGCATGCACACCTATACATACATTTTTTTGCAGAACGATTTGAGAACATATTATAGACAGCGCCCTTTATCCCTAAATATTTCAGCCTGTCTTTTCTCAGCAAAATGTATAATTACTATCCAATAATCAAATTCAGCAATTTAACACTGATAACAATACTATTATCCAATATTCAGTATATATTCAAAAGTTGAACATTCAAATTTTGCAAATTTCTCCAATAATGCCCTTTATAGTAATTTCCTTTTCCCTCTAATTTACCATCCAATCTATGATTGTGTATTGCATTTAATTATCAGGTTTCTCTAGTCTTTAATCTGTAACAGCTTCTTAACCTTTCTTTGTCTTTTACGACATTAATATTTTTGAAGACTATGAGCAAGTTGTTTTGTAGAGTGTCTTTCAGTTGAGGTTTTATTCCATATGATTACATTCAAGTAATATATCTTTGGCATGAATACTACATAAGTGATGTGTGTCCTTTTTAGTATCAAGAAATGCATAATGTCAATTTATCTCATTATTGGTGATAACTTTGATTACTTGGTTAAGATAATGTCCCCCAGAGGTTTCTCAGCTGTAAAGTTATCATTTCTCTCTTTATAATTAATGAGTACTCATTTCTGGCATGCTTTTCTCTCTTGTGTAAATCCAAATTTCCACCTCTTACCATTTTCCATCTGCCTGAAAATTTTTGTTTATCATTTTTTATAGGAAAGATCTGCTGTAAATAAATTGTCTCAACTTTGTGTAAAAATGTCTTTATTGGCTGGGTGCAGTGGCTCATGCCTGTAATCCCAGCACTTTGGGAGGCTGAGGCAGGTGGATCACTTGAGGTCAAAAGTTCAAGACCAGCCTGGCCAACATGGCGAAATCCTGTCTCTACTAAAAATACAAACATTAGCCAGCTATGGTGGTGCACACCTCTAATTCCAGCTACTTGGGAGGCTGAAGCATGAGAATTGGTTGAACCTGGAAGTGGAGGTTACAGTGAGCTGAGATCGCATGACTGCACTGCAGCCTAGGTGATGGAGTGAGACTCTGTCTCAAAAAAATAAAAATAAAAATAAATTTTAAAACTAAAAATGTCTTTACTTTACCTTCATTTTTGAAATGCAGTTTTGTTGGAGAAAGAATTCTAGGTTTTTAGTTTTCTTCTTTCAGTAAAGATGCTTCTCCATTGTCTTCTGGATTGCATAGTTTCTGATGAGAAATATGTTGTAATTCTTAGTGTGTATCATGCCTTTCCTTTTATTCCTTTTTTTTGAGATGGAGTCTTACTCTGCCACTCAGGCTGGAGTGCGGTAGTGCAATCTCGGCTCACTGCAACCTCCAGTTCTTGGGTTCTTGGGATTACAGGTGTGTGCCACCACACCTGGCAAATTTTTGTATTTTTAGTAGAGACAGGGTTTTGCTGTCTTGGCCAGGCTGGTCTCAAACTTCTGACCTAAAGTGATCTTCTCACCTCTGCCTCCCAAAGTGCTGGAATTATAGGCATGAGCCACCGTTCCTGGCCATATCATGCCTTTTCTTAATTCATTTGAAATTTTCTCTTTATTTCTAGTTTTCAGAAATTTGATTATAATGTTCTTTGGCATGGTTTTCTTTAGGTTTATACTGCTTCTGGAGGTGGTGGCTTAGATTATTTTAGATTTTTCTGCCTTCTAACATAAGTAATGAAAGCCACGAATTTCTCTCTAAGCATTGCTTTGCCTTCATACCATAAATTTTGATATGTTGTGTTTAATTTTCATCAAAACCAAGATGTTTTTGAAGTTCCCTTGTGATTTCTTCAATCACCCATGGGTTATTTAGAAGTATGCTGTTTATTTTCTAACAATTTGAGATTTTCACAATTTCTTTCTGTTGACTTCTAATTGAATTCTGTTGTGATCAAAGAACATACTTCAAATAATTTCAGCCTTTTTAAATTTATTGAAACTTGTTTTATGGCCTAACATATTGTCTATCCTGGAGAATGTTCTATAGGCACTTGAAAAAAAATGTGTTAAAAGATTGAGAAATCGGATGGTTGCTGTGTCTGTGTAGAAAGAGGTAGACATGGGAGACTTTTCATTTTGTTCTGTACTAAGAAAAATTCTTCTGCCTTGGGATCCTGTTGATCTGTGACCTTACCCCCAACCCTGTGCTCTCTGAAACATGTGCTGTATCCACTCAGGGTTGAATGGATTAAGGGCGGTGCAAGATGTGCTTTGTTAAACAGATGCTTGAAGGCAGCATGTTCGTTAAGAGTCATCACCACTCCTTAATCTCAAGTACCCAGGGACACAAACACTGCGGAAGGCCGCAGGGTCCTCTGCCTAGGAAAACCAGAGAACTTTGTTCACTTGTTTATCTGCTGACCTTCCCTCCACTATTGTCCTGTGACCCTGCCAAATCCCCCTCTGCGAGAAACACCCAAGAATGATCAATAAAAAAGAAAAAAAATAAAAAAGAAAAAAAAAATAAAAAATAAAAAATAAAAAAATAAGAAAAAAAGACCAACCTGGCCAAAAAAAAAAAAAAAAAAAAAAAAAAAAAAAAAATGTGTATTCTGCTGTTGTTGGGGTTGTGTTCCACAAATGTCCGTTAGGTAAATTGGTTGATAGTGTTGTTCAAGTATTCTATATTCTTACTTGTTTACTGTTTAGCTCTATCAATTACTGAGAAGGGAGTATTGAAGTCTCTAACTGTAACTGCTGAACTATTTTTCTTTCAATTCTGTTAGTTTTTGCTTCAAGTATTTTAGAGCTCTATTATTAGGTGCATTTATACTTTTATAATTCTTGTATCTTCTTACTGATGTATTTTATCCTAATACAATCTCTTTTCTAGTAATATTTCTTGTCTGAGTGTTTGTTTTGTCTGATATTGATTTGACCACTTAAGTTTCTTGTGTTTACTGTAAGTATGATATGCCTTTCATCATCTGTATTAGCTGGGTTCTCCAGAAAACAGGATATGTATACACATACATATACCTAGATATATGTGCTATATAATACATCTTAATTATCACAATCTACTTCAGATTAATACTGATTAAATTTCAGGAAAATATAACAACTATGCTCAAATATAACTCAATTTTCACCTCTTTTCTTTGTGCTAGTATTGTCATACATTTTAATTTATATGTGTTATAAACCCAGTAATAGTGTTATAATTATTGTTTTATACAATCTTGTATTTTCAAAGAAATTTAGAAAGAGAAAATATATTTATGTAAGTTTTATATTTTATATATTTATATATATTTATTGTAGATTATATTTCTTTATCTTTTTAATTTGTGCACATGTTTACTATTGCTGTGCTCTTTGCCCTGTGGATTTAATTTATCACCTGGTATCATTTTCTTTTAGCCTGAAGGACTTCCTTTGGTATTTCTTGTATGAAAGGTCAGTTAGCAACACATTCCCTGAGTTTTTGATAATCTGGAAATATCCTTATTTTTAGTTTTGATGGATAGAGAATTCTTGATTAAAAAGTTTTTCTTTCAGCATTTTGAATATGTCAGTCTACTGCCTTCTGTCCTCCATTATGTCTGACGAGAAGTCAACTATTAATCATACCTTTTTTCCCATGTAAAAGATGAGTCATTTTGCTATTACTTATTTCAAGATTTGTTTTCTTTGGTTTCAATTTTTTTTTTTTTTTTTTTTTTTTGAGACGGAGTCTCTCTCTGTAGCCCAGGCTGGAGTGCAGTGGTGCGGTCTCGGCTCACTGCAAGCTCCGCCTCCCGGGTTCACGGCATTCTCCTGTCTCAGCCTCCCGAGTACCTGGGACTACAGGCACGTGCCACCATGCCCGGCTAATTTTTTGTATTTTTTTTTTTTTAGTAGAAACGGGGTTTCACCGTGTTAGCCAGGATGGTCTCGATCTCCTGACCTCGTGATCCACCCGCCTCGGCCTCCCAAAGTGCTGGGATTACAGGCGTGAGCCACTGTGCCCGGCGGTTTCAACTTTTTTTACTATGATGTTTCTAGTGGTGGATCTTTTTTATTTTATTGTACGTGGGGTTTGTTGAACTTCTTGGATTTGAAGATTAATATTTATAATCAATCCTGGAGAATTCAGAGTATTGTTAGTTATTTCTTTAAAAGTTTTTTCTGAATATTTCTCTCTCTCCTTACCTTCTGGTGCTCCTATCACAGGTACATGGGTATGCTTGATGCTATCCCACAGGTCTTTGAGACTGGTAATTTTTCATCAATTTTTTTTCTTTTTATTCTTCAGATTAAAAAATTTCTATTAATCTGTCTTCAAGTTGCTCATCGGCTAATTCAATTTTGTTGTTGAGCCCATTTAGGGAATTTTTCATTTTAATTATTGTACTTCTCAACTCTAGAATTTCCATTTGATTCCTTTTTTAATAGATACTATTCTTTAATTGAGAGTTATTTTTAGACATTTTCATATTTTCTTTTAATTTTTTAAATATGTTTTCTTTAATTACTTGAATATATTTACAAAGTCTTCTTAGAAGGCTTTACTCAATACAATATCTGGGCCTATAAAGTTAGTTTCTACTGATTGATTATTTTTCCCCTGAATGTGGGCCACATTTTCTCATTCCCTTGTCTTGTCTTTTTCTTTTTTCTTTCCTTTCCTTTTCTTTCTTTCTTTTCTTCTTCTTTCTTTTTTCTTCTCTTTTCTTTTTCTTTCTTTCCTCTTTCTCTTTCTTTCTCTCTTTCTTTCTTTTTCTTTCTTTCTTCTTTCATCTTCTTCCTCTTTCTTCCTTTCTTCTTTCTTTCTCCCTTCCTTTCTTCCTTTTTTTCCTCCTTTCTTCCTTTCCTCCCCTCCTCCCTTCCTCCCTTTTTCCCTTTCTCTCTTTCCTTTTTTTTGAGACTGGATCTTGCTCTGTCACCCAGGCTGAAGTGCAGTGGCATGATCAGGGCTCACTGCAGCCTTAACCTCCCAGACTCAATTGATCCTCCTGCCTCCGCCTCCCGAGTAGCTGGGACTACAGGTGCATGCCACCATGCCCAGGTCATTTTTGTATTTTCTGTAGAGACGGGGTTTCACCATATTGTCCAGGCCGGGCTCAAGTGATCCAGCCACCTTGGCCTCCCAAAGTGTTGGGATTATAGGTGTGAGCCACCAAGCCCAGTCTTCTTGCATTCTTCTAATTCTTGTCAATGCTATACTGTAGCAACTCTGCATTCTGATTTTTTCCCCTGATTAAAAAGAAATTTGTTTGAACTTAAATGGTGGAATCTTTTTTCCCTGTGGGTTTCAGGCCACTCAGGCTGATGTCTCTGCTCAGATTTTTTATTCTGATTTTTATTCTTTATCGAGGCTAACTAGAGTTCATCACTGTATCAGCATAGCTTAGTGGTCAGCCAATGATTTGAGCAGAGATTTTGCTTAAACACCTTGAGTCCACAGGCATTCACTTACCCTTCTGCTGGCCTATCTATCTGTAGATTGACGAGTGGGTACATTCAAAGTTCAGCTAGTTCTCAAGTGTGCCTTGACTTTTTTCTTTCCCCTGGGGCTCGCTTGGGTTTTCCCTGTGTATGTGTATTGTTTTCTAGTCAGTCAGGGATGGGTGGAGGGCTAATCTAGATCATCTGTGGCTATGGCATTTCTAGGATCTCCTTGTCTACCTTTTCTCACTGATTGACCCAACTGTGATCAGAAACTCAGGCTAACAGGGTTGTGAGTTTTACCTCTTCATTTCCTACCAAACTTGCTTTTTTTTTTTTTTTTTGACTGACAATGCTGCCATGCTTCCAATGCCTTTTGCTTCCTGTCCCAAGTCTAGTCTGCCCTCTCTGGCAGCAAAGCTTCTGATTTTTACAATCTGCCTCACCTTTTTAAGGTTATCATTCTCAGCAACTAAACTGGGAATGGGAGAATGGGAGTGGACCCAGGCAGGAAGACCACAGATTCCTGAGGTTCTGATCTGAGGTCCCAGCAATTAAAAAAAAAATCAATAAATGCCTCATAATTTATTTCCCTTTGGTCATTTTTCAGGGTCCTGAAATAGTTGTTTTTGACAATTTTGTCCAGATTATACTTGTTTTGTGAAAAGAGGACTTACCTACCTCTTAATTCTGCTATAGCCAGAAGCCCTGTCTACATGTTTGACAATTTTTTAATTGGATGCCAGACATTGTGTATTTACCTTGTTTGTTGCTGGATTTTGTTTTATCTCTGTAACTAACAATGGATTTTGTTCTGGTGCACAGCTGTTACTTGGCTTCATTTGGCTTATTTTGAGGCTTACCTTTAAGCTTTGTTAAGGCAGATCTAGAGCAGCCTTTAGGCGAGAGCTAATTTAACGTTACTATTAAGGTGTTGCCCTTTCAAGAACTCTACTCAAGTCCTCACGTACTATGAGTTCTTTTTTTTTTTTTCTTTCAACTTTTAAGTTCCACGGTATATATGCAGGATGTGCAGGTTTGTTACATAGTAGGTAAACATGTGCCATGGTGGTTTGCTCCACAGATCAACCATCACCTAGGTATTAAGCACAGCATCCATTAGCTATTCTTCCCGATGCTCTCCCTCCACCCACCCCTCCAACAGGCCCCTCCATCTGTTCATGTGTTCTCATCGTTCAGCTCCCACTTATGAGTGAGAACATGCAGTGTTTGGTTTTCTGTTCCTGCGTTAGTTTGCTGAGGATAACAACTTCCAGCTCTACCCATGTCCCTGTAAAGGCCATGATCGCATTCCTTTTTATATCTGCAGAGCATTCCATGCTGTTTATGTACCACATTTTCTCTATCTAGTCTTCATCAGTAGGCACTGGGGTGATTCCACGTCTTTGCTATTGTTAATAGTGCTGCAGTGAAGATATGCATGCATGTATCTTTATAATAGAATGATTTATATTCCTTTGGGTATATATACTCAGTAATGGGATTACTTCTAGATCTTTGAGGAATCGCCACAGCGTCTTCCACAATGGTTGAAGTAATTTACATTCCCACCAACAGTGTAAAAGCATTCCTTTTTCTCCTCACCCTCGCCAGCATCTGTTCTTTCTTGACTTTTTAATAATTGCCATTCTGACTGGGTAAGATGGTATCTCATTGTGGTTTGGGGTTGCATTTCTCTAATGATCAGTGATGTTGAGCTTTTTTTCAGTTTTGTTGGCTGCATGAATGTCTTCTTTTGAGAAGTGTCTGTTCATGTCCTTTGCCTATTTTTTAATGCGGTTGTTTTCTTGTAAATTTGTTTAGGTCCCTTGCAGACTCTGGATATCAGACCTTTGTCAGTTGGATAGATTGCAAAAATTATCTCCCATTCTATGGGGTGTTTGTTTGCTCTAGTGATAGTTTCTTTTGCTGCTGAGTTCTTTTTACTCTGAGTAGTAGGAGCATGAACTATTTTAAGATCTATGAATTGTTCTGCCTACTCCTTTCAGTTGGTTCTTTCTCTGGCTTAGGGTAGATTCTCTACACATGTTATAGATCAATACTCAGCGAGAGACTTGATGAGATTTCTCTGCAGACTTTCGGAGCGCACTCTCTCCCTATGCTGCTCACATCTTCTCCAATACTCTACTCCACAAATTCTAGTGATCTTAATCTTGCCTAGCTAGATCTCTATCTGTGAAATTCATGGAGATCTGTTTGGTTTACCCCTCCCAGTAATATGAACTAGAAACTGCCTCCAATTGTAGGGCTCACCTTGTTTGTTTCCCTTCTTCCAGGGACTACAGTCTTGTACTACCTGTCTGAAATAGTTATTTTATATATTTTGTTCATTTTTCTCATCTCTTAGGGAAGGAGAGTAGATCTTATCTCTGTTACTCCATTTTGGCTGAAAATAAAAGCTAAAGATTTTAATTAGGGAAGAGAAGTCAGTTTCTTCATGATTTGAGATTACTGTGGTTGCTTTGTAGATAATGAATTATATGGAAGTAAGATTTGTCAGTTAGGAGGTTTTAAGTAGTAGTCCAGGGCAGAGATGAATGGTTGCCTGGTCTAAAGAAGTTGTGGTTAATGAAAAGTAAAAAAAAAAAGGAAAAAGAACATAGATTGTGAGCAGAAAAGGATGACTCCTGACTAGCCTGAAGCCCAGCCAATTTTTATTTCCTTTAGCCTCTTTTAAACCTGTAACTTGACTTCTTATTCCGCCTTTACCATTCTGTTCTTTGAGCCCAATTTCCTTCCTTATTTCTTGCTTCCTTCTCTGACAACAGAAAATGCTGAATGGTCAATCCTGTAAATATGGAAGAGAATGTATTAGTTATGTATTTGATGGGCATTGAAGCCCCAGTAGAGACAACTGATTCAGTGGCCCATGTCAAATGGCCCCAAAGAGTAGACGAGGACTCAATAGAACCAAATCAGGTAGGACATATAGGATCCACTATTATAATCCAATCAGCAAGATTTCAGGCAAGCAAACAAACATTTAAAATAGGTCCCACTTTAAGGAGTGTTCCAAAAAAGGGAAGCGTTCTTCCATTGATTGAGGCTTTAGCTGGGGAAAGCTCAGAGCCATGTGGTTGGCCCTATCCTGGGGCTGACAGTCATAGCAAGCATAACTTCCCTAGATATGAGGGGTTTTCTTGTTTATCCCAGTAGTCTGTGGCATTTGTGCTCAAAACAAGAGTCACTTCCCCTAAGAAGCCTGGCCTTTAATTACAGGCTTTGTATTGGGAGATCCCAGAGCATGGAGTACAAGAGGCCAGGGAGATATTTTAAACTTTGTGTCAATGCAATGAACAAAAACCAGTCACCCTTGAGGACTGGGCGTGAGTCTGGAGATGGAAATCATGCTGTTCCTGGGAGTCTCTGGAATTCCTCTGCAGGTCTTAGTGCCACATAGTTTAACATGGCATTATTTTGTGCATTATTCTATAACTGCTTTGTTATGTCTCAGTTTTTAAATCCTCAGTTAGTTTCTGAGGGCTGCCAGAACAAAGTACCACAAACTGCGTGGCTTAACATAAATTTATTGTCTCACAGTTCTGGAGGCTGGAAGTTCAAAATCAAGGTGTCAACAGGGCTATATTTTTCTTCCATCAGCAAGAAAGACTACTCAGGGACCGGCATATTTACTTTATTGGACCAGTTATGTCAAGTCTAAAGCTACATTTTCCTATGAAACCTATGGGGAAGAAATCTGCTTTGACTCATTTAGCTTCTGTGTTTGCTGGAATCCTTGGCATTCCTTGGCTGATACCTACGTCATTCCAAACTCTTCCTCTGTTGTCACATAGCTATCTTCTTCCTCTTTGTCTCTGCACCTTTTCTCCTCTTCTTATAAGGACACCAGTTGGTTATATTGGATTAGGGACTCACCCTACTCCAGTATGACTTGTTCTTAACTAACACATCTTCAGTAACCCTATTCTTAAATAAGGTCACATTCCGAGGCACTGGGAGTTAGGACTTTTTTTTTTTTTTTTTTTTTTTTTTTTTTTGAGACGAAGTCTCGCTCTGTCGCCCAGGCTGGAGTGCAGTGGCGCGATCTCGGCTCGCTGCAAGCTCCGCCTCCCGGGTTCACGCCATTCTCCTGCCTCAGCCTCCCGAGTAGGTGGGCTACAGGCGCCAGCCACCACGCCCAGCTAATTTTTTTTTTTGTATTTTTAGTAGAGATAGGGTTTCGCCGTGTTAGCCAGGATGGTCTCGATCTCCTGACCTCGTGATCCGCCCGCCTTGGCCTCCCAAAGTGCTGGGATTACAGGGGTGAGCCACCGCGCCCGGCCGGGAGTTAGGACTTTCACATTTCTTTCTGGGAGACACAATTCAACCTATAAGGTTGAGGACCGTGTCTCGGACTTTCTTCACATCATGGAAACTTAGAGCACTGCTAGGCAGTTTTCTGCTTTGGGTAGAACTGAAGGAAAATTAAGGACTATGATTTCTTTTAAATCAACAGATTTCGGCTGGGCACAGTGGCTCACACCTATAATCCCAGCACTTTGGAAGGTCGAGCTGGGAGGATCTCTTGAGCCCTGGAGTATGAGGTTACAGTAAACTATGATCAACTCCACTGCACTCCAGTCTGGACAACAGAGTGAGACCCTGTCTCTAAAAAATTAAAATAAATTAAAATAAAATGAAACAAATTTTATATAAGGATATCATATGTTTAATTGTAACAGAATAGTACTTTGATATTAACTGATATAAGTTCCCTATGATTCTTTTTATTTATCTTACAGCCCTTCCCTCATTCTTGAGATATAGATTGTCTTAGGAAAGGTTGTTGCAGAAAAATCGGAGAACAAAAGAGTGAAATTTTACCTTTTGAGTTTTAAAAGCTTAGGTCCAGAAAGAAGGCAAAAACATTAAGAATAATACTTGATTAACCAAAGATAGTTCTTTCTCCCTGCTTTCTATCTGAGATTAGATAAAGTGTCCAGAACTGGGGGAGGAATAAGAGGAGCATCTGAGAGAAAGCAGGACCAGTTTTTTGTTCCTCAGCAGGGGTCATGTGGCTTGCCCCCAGGTCAATTCCTGAGGAGTATGAAGGAAGCAAGATCTTCCCCAGATGGGAATAGGGATTTAGAAGAAGAGGAAGATTATATCTTGCTTTCAGGGAAGTTTTAATACTTGTAGAATTTTCCTGTCCAGGTAGGATAGAAGCAGAGTTGAGTGTTTCCTCTATCTCTGAGAGGGGCACAGAAGTACTCAAGGTAGAGCCAGCCTGAAGAGACCTAGTGGTCAGGAGCAAGAGGCTGAGAAGGGCTCTGGGACCAAGGCCCAGCTAAATGATGGACATCTCAACACATGCAGTTACAGAGAGATGACGGTGCCTCCCTTCCTATGCCATAAACTCATGTAATCCCAAAGATAGGTCCCTGGATTGACTCACTAGGTTTCTACTACTATATGGAATGAGGCTCATAAAGTAAATTATGTTTGGTTATTAAAAAATAAAGTTAATTTCTTTCAATCCTTAATTTGTGACCTGAGATTTATTTCAACTCCATAAAGAAAATGATCATTCTACACTTGCAAGCTGCCTCATATTTGTAGGTGGCCAGTGGGAACTGAAACTGTTCTCTGGGCAGCCAAGTGTAACATCAGCATTTTCCCAGACTACAGAAGTTATTTCTGAGATCTCACCGATTCAGTCTCCAGGAAAGAGGGAAAGAGAAAAGCAAGGAGTGGGAGGGGATAAGGGTATGTGATTAAACAACTTAAATCATGTTTTAAAGTTTTGACTTATCGTTCTGAAAGGGACTCTGGCCCTTTTAGAGACGAAGTTCTAAGAAGCTCTGAAACTTGAGGTACCTGCAAAGATAACTTAGCTGTTGTTGCTAAGGAACAAGTGTGTTTGAATTGTAGTATCAATGTCACCAGCTCCTGCTCAAATGGCAAAAAGTAAAGGAAAGATGTAAAATCAGCAGTGGGGAAGGAACAGTTCAGTGTAATAGGCCATGGGTTATTATTTAAAATTGTCTCTTCTCTGAAAAAGTATGGCCTCACATTTGAGGATGTCTCATAATTGTTCCCATAAAGTAAATATACCAGTCTCTGAATAGTTTCTCTTTGATGGAAGAGGAGAGAAAAGTAGGAAGACAGGGAAAGGAGTGGAAGCCAAGCGGCATAACTGACCTAATTAAAGGACATTTTGGAAGAAAGAGGTCATAGTCAGAATGAGCCTTTGGAATTTGACTGAGTTTTAAGTATTGGTTTTGCTATTAACTAAATGACCTGAATGACCTGGGGCAAATAATTTTTAACTATTCCCCCACCTTGAGTTTCCAATCTGTAAAATAGGATGTGTTGTATTAAGATGTCATGAATTTTGCTATTTTGGCTCTTGATATTTATTTCTAAATCATTCATGATTTTTTTTTTTTTTTGAAACAGGGTCTTGCTCTGTGGCCCAGGCTGGAGAGCAGTGGTATGATCATAACTCACCACAGCCTCCAACTCCTGGGCTCAAGTGATCCGTCCACCTCAGCCTCCTGAGTAGCTGGGACTATAGGCATGCACCACCACACCTGGCTAATTTTTAAAAAATTTTTTGGTGGCGTCTTGCTATGTTGCCCAGGTTGGTCTCAAACTTTTGAGCTCAAGTGATCCTCTTGCCTCAACTTCCCAAAGTGCTGGGATTACAAGTGTGAGCCACTGCACTTGACAACTTTCAATTTTATTTCAATAACCCAAGGTGGTAGGCAGCCTCTGAAGTGGTCCCTAAAGATCCCCATTTCCTGGTATTCATGCCTTGTGTAATCTCTTCTCCTTGAGTATGGGGTGGGCCTAATGACTTGCTTCTAATGAACAGACTATGGCAGAAATAATGCAGAAATAATGGGACAACACTTCCTATATTAGGTTTTAAAATGACTATGACTTCTCTGTTTGTTTCATTCTCTTTTTCTTTCTTTCCTTCTCTTGGATCACTTGCACTGAGGGAAGCATGTTGTCATATTGAGAGCAATTCTGTGGAGATACCCATGTGGTATGGTGAGGGACTGAGGCCCTCACACAAACAGAAAGACATTGTGGATCCTTCATCCACAATCACGTTTTGAGAAAACTGCAGCCTCAGGCAACAGCTTAGCTACAATCCTGTCTTTGAGCCAGAGGTACCCAAGTAAGCCACTCCCAGACTCTTGACCCATAGAAACTGGGAGATAATAAATGTTTGGTTTTTTAGCTTCTAAGTTTCAGGATAATTTGTTATACAGCAATAGAGAACTAATACCTGGCTCCGGTCCATCTCACAGTGGGCCCAATGTGTCCTGAAATCATTGTGTGTTTATTTTCCCAGTTCCAGAATGCATAATTAGAATAGACATACTCAGTAACTAGCAGAATCCCCGTAGTGGTTTCCTGACACCTGGAATGAGGGCTATAATGGTAGGAAACACCAAGTGGAAGCCATTTTGTAAGCTGTCTCTACTTACAAAAACACTAAACTAAAAGCAATGCTGCATTCTTGGAGGAATAGCAGAGATTGGTGGCACTAAAAGGAATTGAAAGATGCAGAGGCTATGATTCAGCCAGATTGACAATGGACTACTCAATCAGGTAGTGACTCCCATTGTAGTTGTTTTTCTAGATGTAGTTTTGTTGCTGGAGCAAATTAACAAATCCCTGGTATGCAGCTATTAATCTGGCACATGCTTTTATCTTTATACCTGTTAGTACAGACCATCAAAAGAAGTTGACTTTCATCTGGCAAGATAGCAATAATATGTCTTCACAGTCTTACCTCAGGTATATCAACTTTTTAGCCCGTTGTCATAAACTGGTCTGCAGAGACCTTGATTTACTTTTCCATGGGACATCATTAAATTGATGATACTATGCTTATTGGACATAGTGAGCAGAAGGTAGCAACTACTTACTTTAGACACATCAGTGAGACATTTGGGTGCCAAAGAGTGCAGAAGATAAATCCCAGAGAAATTTGAGGATCTGCTACTTTGGTGAAATTTCTAGGGGTCCAATTATCTGATATATGAAGGGATTTCTCTTCGTCAGTGAAGGTCGAATTGCTGCATCAAGCTTCGGTTACTATTAAGAAAGAGGCGTGATGCCTACTGGGTCTCTTTGGCATTTGAAGGCAATATATTTCTCATTTGCACATATTACTTTTACTCATTTACTCAGTCACCTGAAAAGCTTTCTGTTTTTTGTAGGTTCCAGAGTAAGAGTAAGCTCTACAATGGCCCAACCTGGCATGCAAGCTGTTCTGCCAACTGGACCATGTGATTCAGAAGACCTGAAGGTACTTTTGTAGTATTAGTGGTTCACAGAGATTCTGCTGGGAGCCTTTGGCCGGCTGCTATAGGTGAATCCCAGGAGAGACCCTTAGAAATTTTTAGCAAAGCCATACCATTCTCTGGGGGTGACTATTTTCCTTTTGAGAAACAGCTTTTGACTTGCTACTGGGCCTCAGAGGCTGAACCTATGACCCTGAGCTACAAAGTTACCATGGGGCCTGAGCTGCCTATTGTGGGTACTGTCTGCCCTACTAAGCCATAAAGTTGGACATGGACAGCAGCACTCCATTATCAAATGGAAGTGGTATCAATAAGATCGAATTTAAGCAGGTCTTGGAGGCACAAGTATTTTGCATGAGGAAGTAGCTCAGATGTCCATGTCTTCTATTGATGCTACATTTACTTCTTTCCTTCAACCACACTTATGGCCTCATGAGGATTTCCCCACGATCAGCTGACTGAGGAAGAAAACACTTGAGGTTTGCTTACAGCTCATTCTTCATGATATTCAGGTACCACCTGGAAGTGGATAGCTGTAACACTATAATCCCACTTTGGGACAGCCCTGAAAGACTGTCTTAAAGGGAAATCTTTCCTGTAGGTGGGATTTTGAACAGGATATGTGTTGTTCATTTTGCCTAGGATGATAGATGGCTAGACATATGGGTCTACATTAGTTCATGGGCGTGGCTAATGGTTTGGCTGGATGTTCGGGGACTTGGAAGGCACAATTGGAAAACTGATATGTGGAGAAGAGATACGTGAATAGATCTCTGCAACCGGACACAGAATATGAAGATATTTGTGTCCCACATGAGTGCTCATGAAAAGGTGACTCAGTAAAGGAGGATTTTGATAATCTGTTCTGTGGATGTCAGTCATCCTTCTCCAGTCACTCTTGTTATCGCCCACAGGGTTCATGAACAAATGAAGGTTATTCTGGGCTTCAGCATCATGAACTTTCACTCACCAGGGCCTATTTGCACACAATCTCTGTTAAAGGCAGAGACCAACGCCAGCCCCCAATATGGCACTATTCTTTGGGGCGATCAGCCAGCTACCTGGTGGCTGGTTGATTACATTGGTCTGTTTCCATCACAGAAGGGACAGCACTTTGTTCTTACTCAATATGGAATTGCCTTTTCTGCTTGAAATGCTTCTGCCAAAACTACCATTTTGAACTGTCATAATACTTTATATAAATAGCATCACCATTAACCAAGAAGCTCACTTCACAGCAAATGAAGTGAGGCAATGGACTCATGCTCATGGAATTCACTAGTCGTACCATGTTACCCATTATTCTGAAGCAATCGATGTGTTAAAATGGTAGAATAGTCTTTGAAAGGCTCAGTTATCACACTAGCTGGGGGGCAACACCTTATGGGACTGGGTCAAGGTCCTTGAGGTTGTGGTTAATGTTCTAAATCAATATCCATTCTATAGTGCTATTTCTACCATGGCAAGCTTTACAAGTCTAGGAAGCAAAAGGTGGAAATGGAAGTTGTTGTTCTCATGATCATCCCTAGTGATCCACTAGCACAATTTTATTTTCATCCCCAAAATTTTAGGCTCTACTGCTCTAGAAGTCTTAGTTCCAAAGGAAGAAATGCTTCCACCAGGGACACAATGATTCCATTGAACACTCAGTTGAGAAGACTGCCACTTGGCCACTCTGAGCTCCTAATGCCACTGAATCAATGGCATATCAAGAAAGGGGTTACTACACTGGCTGTGTTGACTGATCTTGACTATCAAGGGAAAATTAAATTGTTACCATGGAATGAATGGCTATGTCTAGAATGCAGGAGACCCTCTAGGGAAACTTTTAGTATACTCATATTTTGTGATTATTAAGTCAGTGTAAAACTACAACAACCTCTAATTCAAGCAGAACTGTCAATGGTCAGACCTTTTAGGAATAAATTTGGAAACAGATAAGGAACTGTGACTAGTTACAGGGCTTGATAAGGAAATATGAATGCTTAGTAGAAGAAGGCAGTTATAAATACCAGCTATGACCACATGAACATTGCAGAAAAGAGGACTACGATAGTTGTGAATACTTACTTCGATGTGCATATTATGTATATATTAACCAAATATTTTTGTTTTCTTCCTTCCTTCTCATCTCCTTATCTAATATAACATATGCTAAGTTAACTTTTTTCTCAATACTTAAGTTACAAGATATCAAAAAGTGACATGTGAATCAATTAGGAGAAGAATAAAAGATCACCCAAATCAAAAAGAGGACTTTTTATTCTCTTTTCATAAAAGAATTAACGCAGGGCTCAACAAACTATGGCTCATGAGCTGGTCATCTATTTTTATAAAAAAGTTTTTCTTGGAACACAGTCATATTCATTCACTTATGCATTTTCTGTGGCTGCTTTCATGATACAATGCTAGCATTGAATAGTTGCAACAGAAACTATGTGACCTATAAAACCTAAAATATTTGCTATCTGGCTCTTTAAGAAAAAGTCTCTGACCCCTGAGTGACCATATTTTTGGTTGCATGGTGATAATTGTATTATGTTAGGCAGAAGCATGACTTTATTATTTCCTTTATTTGGAGGTTAACTATGGAGATATGTATGCCTGCAAACTTGGCAAAGGACAGACTGAAGTGGCTTTGTAACGTGTTGCCTTGACTAGGCTGAACTACATTTCCCAGAATTCCCTTTCTTGAATGTTTCCAGTTAGGCTGTATTACAAGAGAGATTCCCCTGGGGGATTTGGAGACTGTAAATGAAGCAACAGCCATTTTGAAACTCACATACCTTGTCTGTTTCCTTGTTGGTGTGGGCAGTGGCCAGGACTGGAACTGCTCCATCTTCCCCTGGATCCTCCTTCAGCTTCTCTGACTCTTGGGCCAGGAGTGTGTGTGTGTGTGTATCTGTGTGTGTGTGTGTGTGTGTGTGTGTGTGTGTGTGTGTGTGTGTGCGTGCGTGTGCCTAGTTTCATGACAAAGGGCCCTGGCTTCTGCATGACCAAGGTCAGAGGCAACAAGTACAAACACAGGTTTTTGCCTGTCTTATTGGCTCAAGCTTGTGCTTATGGGTTCCAGCTTGTTCTTGCTCTCCCTATTTTACATCTTGACTGCCTGCCCTGAGGACTTCCAGCTCCAGCATCAGATGCAATGACAATACCCTTACAGAGACTAGTATTCAACCAGCAACCACAACTGCATAAGGTAAAATCTCTATAACACATTTATATATTTCTTAAGGGGTGAATATCTTTGATTAAACCCTGACTGATACATGCAATAAACATTTATAAAAAGGCATTTAAATGTTCTAATTAGATCAATTTTTTTTGCTATCCTTTTGTTGTTAATTTCTAAGTTTTTTGCATTTTTTCAATAAATATACTTGTATGAATGCTGCTTTTTGTTTATGAACATTTTCTTTATGGCCTAATACATGGTTAGTTGTAACTCTTTCCACATGTTTCTGAACAATGTGTAATCTCTGTTGAGTGCAAATTTCTATAACTTGTTACCATGTTATTAACTCTTGCTATGCTTAATTTTGTGTTTTCGATATCTTTTATCGAGAAGTGTGTTAACTTTTAACATGATAGTCATTCTGTCGATTTCTCCTTGTAAAATGCTAGAATCTTTTCTCTTCATATTTTTTTGAAACTATATTGTTAGGTGCATGGAAGTTCATGACTAATATAGTTTCTTGGTGGATTGTACATTTTATCAATATGAAATACCATTTTTACCCCTTTTAATGTTTTTATACTGCATTAATATTTGCCATTTCTATTACATAATAATTGAGATAATATATAATGTGCTTGGTCTCCCATGTCTGACAATAGGAAGCAGGCAATAAATAGAGGCTGCTATTATTATTGTCATCCTTGTAATAAACATTATTCTATGTCCCACAGTGTGCAGATTGGTTTCTTTGGGAGACAAAGAGGGAAAGAAAGGACTAAAGGAATTCAGATTAAGAAAGAGAGCAACTGCCTCTCAGGCACTGCATAATGATGCTTAGAGTTTCTTCTCCTCTAAACAAGGTGATGGAAACTCCAGGGAAGAGAGGCCCCAGGCTTGGACAGATCACCAGAAAGCCTGCCAAAAGAGTCTTCCTAGGCAGCCAAGAGAATACAGCAGAAACAGATTTTCTTGTTGGATCTTGGCCTTTTTGCTTTTGAGGCCCAGCTGAAACTAGGAACGGTAAAAGCAAAACAAGGTCAGACCTAATAGTAAACGTGCTCCTGTGGTTGGAAGGTTAGAATTATCTCTTCAGAGATTCCCTTGAATTTACATATATTTATTCTAATTCTGATAATAACCCTCTGACGTAGGACCGATGCACTTCATTTCCAGATGAGGAAACTGGTGTTCACAGAGGCGAGAGATGTGGTCAAAGTCTCAGAGCCAGTAAATGCAGAGCCAGGGTTTGAGTGCAGCTATAGCTCCAGAATCCACTCTTTCCACCCTGTCATGCTGCTCCTCAGAGCAGCTCTCAGTGAGTCATCTTGGTGAGGGGCAATGAATTTGGGGTCAGGGGCAACCTTCAGCAAGAGCTGAGATAAAAGTGCAAAATAGAGAGTAAGCCACAAAAGAAATAGAAGTGTTTGGAAATGTTGGAGAAAGGCTCAGGCCCATGTTGAAGCTACTCCCTGAACTCTGTGCCCTTTTCCAAATGGACAGAACTGTGATGAGAGACACAGCGATAATTCCTCTGAATGATGTTTCTCAGGTCTGAAGAGATGGAATGCACTGAGGATTCTCTCAGCCTTGCCATTTGAGAATGGAGAGTCAGGGAGAAAGCGAAGGGCTGGAATTAGAAATTCAAATGCAATCTGATGAAACCACTTTCGACTCCACAGTTAGTAACTCCAAGCTGGCTCATTCCTTTAAATCTTGAGCCCGTCTCAAATGTAGTATACATTAAGCACCAGAAATTACTGATCTCTCTTTCCATATGGCCAGTGCATCTCCCCACCTCTGGAATGGAAGAAGCAGTAAATGCTGAATAAGACATTTCTTCAGGAAAGACCAAGAGCAAACACATTCTAAAGATGAGGAACTTTGCGAAAAATGTAGACCCAGTGCAGGAAAGAAACAGGTTGCTTGGAAGTATCTGCTAGGGATTTTTTTTTTTAAAACTAGGTAAGTTTGCCCCAGGCACATTCATTCAAATAATAAAATGAGAATGGTGTTTGCAAGAATTTAAAAAGGTGCTTCAACTCCTTTCTAGTTAGAATAGATTATTACAAAATGTTCAAGATAGCTCTTCAGAATTTCATTTGATGACCTTGACATGAATTTAAAGCAAATCTCTGCCTTAAAAGTTGTATTGGTAGAGTAATTAAAAATATGTGATGTTCTTTGCAGAGAGGTGTTCATTTGATGAGAAACTGGAGAAAAGCTTTTTCCTAACAATGTTATTGCAGCTCTTTGCAAGAACTTTAGTAAATTCTGGCTTCTGTCCTAGGTTAAGTTAATTAGTAGTAAGTAATTAGTAGTATAGGTAAAGATAATTAGTGTATATAAGATAATGATTGAAGTTAAATCAACCAAGGATGGGGATGGAAAGGTGCGGGGGGATGGCACAGGCCAAGTTCTGGAATTAATTGCCAGAGGCAAAGTGAGTGAGGCTTCTGAATAGGCTCTGGGCCATATGGTAATCAGAAGGATCTGCTCTAAAGAGATCTTTGATGTTGGTTTATTCTTCATGAGATTCCTGGGATTGAAAGACAAGGGCAGCCTTCTAAAGCCCTACTTGATTTGCAATTTTTTTATAAAATAGGTCTGGTGAATAATACCTAATTTTCATTACTCCCAAATTAAGTTACAGCATTTCACCCAATTCCTACCTGGATGAATTCAGTCCATGAAAAGAGTCAAACTCTGTAAAATATTTGAAGAGAGTTATTCTGAGCCAAGTATGAGTAACTATGGCTGGTGACACAGCCCTCAGGAGATCCTGAGAACACGTGCTCAAGTTGGTAGGGGTGCAGCTTGGCTTTATACATTTTAGGGAGACAGGAGACATCAATCAAATACATTTAAGATATACATTGGTTCAGTCCAGAAAGGCAGCACAACTCCAAACTTCCAGGTTATAGGTAGATTTAAAACTTTTCTGATTGGCAATTGGTTGAGTTATTATCCATAGAAAGGAATTGTCTAGGTTATGATAAGAGGTTGTGGAGATCAAACTTTTATCATGCAGATGAAGCCTCCAGATAGCAGGTTTCAGAGAGAATAAATTGTAAATATTTCTTATCAGACTTAAGGTCTGCCTTGATGTTAATGCTGGAGGGTATAAAAAGGCACGTCAGACCCTCACTTCCCATCAAGGCCTGAACCAGTCTTTCAGGTTAAATTTTAGAGCACACCAGCAGATGAGGAAGTCCATTCAGATGGCTGGGGGTGGCTTAGAATTTTGTTTTTGGTTTTCAATTCACAATGCAGAACTCTTTCATTGAAGAAGTGGTTACACGAATGGGGCCCCGATCCGGACCCCAAGAGAGGGTTCTTGGATCTCATGCAAGAAAGAATTCAGGGTGAGTCCATAGAGTAAAGGGAAAGCAAGTTTATTAAGAAAGTAAAGGAATAAAACAATGGCTACTCTAGACAGAGCCACCCCGAGGGCATCTGGTTGCCCATTTTTATGGTTATTTCTTGATGATATGCTAAACAAGGGGTAGATTATTTATGCCTCTCCTTTTTAGACCATATAGGGCAACTTCCTGATGTTGCCATGGCGTTTGTAAACTGTCATGGCACCAGTGGGAGTGTAGCAGTGAGGACGACCAGAGGACACTCTCATCACCATCTTGGTTTTGGTGGGTTTTAGCTGGCTTCTTTACTGCCGCCTATTTTATCAGCAAGGTCTTTATGATCTGACCTTGTGTTGACCTTCAGTCTCATCCTGTGATTTAGAATGCCTTAACCATCTGGGAATGCAGCCCAGTAGGTTTCAGCCTTAGTTTAGCCAGCTCCTATTTAAGATGGAGTTGTTCTGGTTTACACGCCTCTGACATTTCCCCCATCCCTTTTATAGGAGACCCCTTAATCCTAAGGGTTGCAGAGGGATGAAGATGCATCTTCTGCAACTTCTTCAGGCTGAACAGGGGCAATTATGTTCCTGCCTAACTATTAGGGTCTTTTGTGTTTAGGGTAGAGAGGAGCTCAGTCAGAAAGTGTTGGTATGGCGAGGGCCATTCAAAACTCCGAATTCTGACAAAAGGTGATATCTGGAAGATTAATAAGTGTTCAACTTAAGAAAACATTCAGTAAACTTATCCTGCATCCCTACACAAAGAGTACAACAGCAATATATTTCACAACAGTAAAGCAAAATAAGTAAAATTATTCCAGGTAAACTAAATTAGAAGGCTTTCCATGAACTAGGCAACTGTTGGAACCAAGCTGATATGGGGTTGCTAGAAGATTCCACTGTGTGCCCAGGATTAGAATATTGATCCAGATTTTTACATCACCCATCTGAGCAGCAGCCAGAGATCACTGGTTGGTTCACAGGAATAAACAAGGTTAGTCTAAATTGCAGAAACAATCTTAAAAACAATTGATGATACTAGAATCTAATAACAAGTGTACCATAGTTTTTGAAACATAATTTTTCTCTCCAGTTTCCCATATTTACTAAAGACAAATTATGGTAAGACTGATTTGCTTTCTTATGCTTTGTCTGATTATTTGTATAAAGTGCAGCAGGAATAATTATTTTTTCACATAGGCTTTTTGTAAATTGGCTTTGATGGAACTGTTTCATAGAAGGAATCTCAGATAAGACTTTTTTAAAGCCAAGGCCAGCCATGGGTTTGTGCCCTCAAATACCTAAGAGTTGAGTAAATTCCTCTCCTCTTGGGGTCCCAAGATAACCTGGGGCTCCTGGACCTGTTCAAAAGTGACATTCTTTACTTACAACAGGTCAGAAACCTTGAACAGGGACTGTTGTAGGCGAGGTATGAGGCTAGTTCCCCAAGGGGCTTTTATTGGCTCTATAAGTCAAATTTGAGTTCTTAAAGGAAAGCATGCCATTCCGGACAGTCTTGGTAAAATAACCAATTTTTCCGACTGTGTCCTGTTGCAAAAGAAAACAGATTCTTATTGCACTTATGCAAATAACTATATTGCCATAAATTTAGAATAGTTAGAAATAGTTTCCAAATTCTGGAGAAATCAGGTAGGAGAAACAAATAGGCTCCAAATTTTGTCCACAGGGGTATACTTTACTCAATTGTTGAAAGCTATAAATAGCTTAAAAGAAAAGTTTTCTTAACTCTGCAAAACAAAACAAAGGATCAGTAACTTTTTTATTTTTTATTTTACTTTAAGTTATAGGGTACATGTGCACAACGTGCAGGTTTGTTACATATGTACACATGTGCCATGTTGGTGTGCTGCACTCATTGACTTGTCATTTATATTAGGTATATCTCCTAATGCTATCCCTCCCCCTCCCCCAATCCCACGACAGACCCTGGTGTGTGATGTTCCCCATCCTGTGTCCAAGTGTTCTCATTGTTCAATTCCCACCTATGAGTGAGAACATGCGGTGTTTGGTTTTCTGTCCTTGCGATAGTTTGCTGAGAATGATGGTTTCCAGCTTCATCCATGTCCCTACAAAGGACATGAACTCATCCTTTTTTATGGCTGCATAGTATTCCATGGTGTATATGTGCCACATTTTCTTAATCCAGTCTATCATTGATGGACATTTGGGTTGGTTCCAAGTCTTTGCTATTGTGAATAGTGCCACAATAAATGTACACGTGCATGTGTCTTTATAGCAGTGTGATTTAAAATCCTTTGGGTATATACCCAGTAATGGGATGGCTGGGTCAAATGGTATTTCTAGTTCTAGATCCTTGAGGAATTGCCACACTGTCTTCCACAATGGTTGAACTAGTTTACACTCCCACTAACAGTGTAAAAGTGTTCCTATTTCTCCACATCCTCTCCAGCACCTGTTGTTTCCTGACTTTTTAATGATTGCCATTCTAACTTGTGTGAGATGGTATCTCATTGTGGTTTTGATTTGCATTTCTCTGATGGCCAGTGATGATGAGCATTTTTTCATGTGTCTGTTGGCTGCAATAAATGTCTTCTTTTGAGAAGTGTCTGTTCATATCCTTTGCCCACTTTTTGATGGCGTTATTTGATTTTTTCTTGTAAATTTGTTTAAGTTCTTTGTAGATTCTGGATATTAGCCCTTTGTCAGATGGGTAGATTGCAAAAATGTTCTCCCATTCTGTAGGTTGCCTGTTCACTCTGATGGTAGTTTCTTTTGCTGTGCAGAAGCTGTTTAGTTTAATTAGATCCCATTTGTCAGTGTTGGCTCTTGTTGCCATTGCTTTTGGTGTTTTAGTCATGAAGTCCTTGCCCATGCCTATGTCCTGAATGGTATTGCCTAGGTTTTCTTCTAGGGTTTTTATGGTGTTAGGTCTAACATTTAAGTCTTTAATCCATCTTGAATTAATTTTTGTATAAGGTGTTAGGAAGGGATCCAGTTTCAGCTTTCTACATATGGCTAGTCAGTTTTCCCAGCACCATTTATTAAATAGGGAATCCTTTCCCCATTTCTTGTTTTTGTCAGGTTTGTCAAAGATCAGATGGTTGTAGATGTGTGGTATTATTTCTGAGGGCTCTGTTCTGTTCCATTGCTCTATATCTCTGTTTTGGTAGCAGTACCATGCTGTTTTGGTTACTGTAGCCTTGTAGTACAGATTGAAGTCAGGTAGTGTGATGCCTCCAGCTTTGTTCTTTTGGCTTAGGATTGTCTTGGCAATGTGGGCTCTTTTTTGGTTCCATATGAACTTTAAAGTAGTTTTTTCCAATTGTGTGAAGAAAGTCATTGGTAGCTTGATGGGGATGGCATTGAATGTATAAATTACCTTGGGCAGTATGGCCACTTTCTTGATATTGATTCTTCCTATCCATGAGCATGGAATGTTCTTCCATTTGTTTGTGTCCTCTTTTATTTCATTGAGCAGTGGTTTGTAGTTCTCTTTGAAGAGGTCCTTCACATTCCTTGTAAGTTGGATTCCTAGGTATTTTATTCTCTTTGAAACAATTGTGAATGGGAGTTCACTCATGATATGGCTCTCTGTTTGTCTGTTATTGGTGTATAGGAATGCTTATGATTTTTGCACATTGATTTTGTATCCTGAGACTTTGCTGAAGTTGCTTATCAGCTTAAGGAGATTTTGGGCTGAGATGATGGGGTTTTCTAAATATACAATCATGTCATCTGCAAACAGGGACAATTTGACTTCCTCTTTTCCTAATTGAATACCCTTTATTTCTTTCTCCTGCCTGATTGCCCTGGCCAGAACTTCCAACACTATGTTGAATAGGAGTGGTGAGAGAGGGCATCCCTGTCTTGTGCCAGTTTTCAAAGGCAATGCTTCCAGTTTTTGCCCATTCAGTATGATACTGGCTGTGGGTTTGTCATAAATAGCTCTTATTATTTTGAGATATGTCCCATCTATACCTAATTTATTGAGAGTTTTTAGCATGAAGGGCTGTTGAATTTTGTCGAAGGCCTTTTCTGCATCTATTGAGATAATCATGTGGTTCTTGTCTTTGGTTCTGTTTATGTGATGGATTACGTTTGTTGATTTGCGCATGTTGAACCAGCCTTGCATCCCAGGGATGAAGCCCACTTGATCATGGTGGATAAGCTTTTTGATGTGCTGCTGGATTCAGTTTGCCAGTATTTTATTGAGGATTTTTGCATCAATGTTCATCAGGGATATTGGTCTAAAATTCTCTTTTTTTGTTGTGTCTCTGCCAGGCCTTGGTAGCAGGATGATGCTGGCCTCATAAAATGAGTTAAGGAGGATTCCCTCTTTTTCTATTGATTGGAATAGTTTCAGAAGGAATAGTACCAGCTCCTCCTTGTACCTCTGGTAGAATTCGGCTGTGAATCCGTCCGGTCCTGGCCTTTTTTTGGTTGGTAGGCTATTAATTACTGCCTCAATTTCAGAGCCTGTTATTGGTCTATTCAGAGATTCAACATCTTCCTGGTTTAGTATTGGGAGGGTGTATGTGTCGAGGAATTTATCCATTTCTTCTAGATTTTCTAGTTTATCTGCTTAGAGGTGTTTATAGTATTTTCTGATGGTAGTTTGTATTTCTGTGGGATCAGTGGTGATGTCCCCTTTATCATTTTTTATTGCGTCTATTTGATTCTTCTCTCTTTTCTTCTTTATTAGTCTTGCTAGTGGTCTATGAATTTTGTTGATCTTTTCAAAAACCAGCTCCTGAATTCATTGATTTTTTGAAGGGTTTTTTGTGTCTCTATCTCCTTCAGTTTTGCTCTGATCTTAGTTATTTCTTGCCTTCTGCTAGCTTTTGAATATGTTTGCTCTTACTTCTCTAGTTCTTTTAATTGTGATGTTAGGGTGTCAATTTTGGATCTTTCCTGCTTTCTCTTGTGGGCATTTAGTGCTATAAATTTCCCTCTACACACTGCTTTAAATGTGTCCCAGAGATTCTGGTATGTTGTGTCTTTGTTCTCACTGGTTTCAAAGAACATCTTTATTTCTGCCTTCATTTCATTATGTACCCAGTAGTCATTCAGGAGCAGGTTGTTCAGTTTCCATGCAGTTGAGTGGTTTTGAGTGAGTTTCTTAATCCTGAGTTCTAGTTTGATTGCACTGTGGTCTGAGATACAGTTTGTTATAATTTCTGTTCTTTTCCATTTGCTGAGGAGTGCTTTACTTTCAACTATGTGGTCAATTTTGGAATAAGTGTGATGTGGTGCTGAGAAGAATGTATATTCTGTTGATTTGGGGTGGAGAGTTCTGTAGATATCTATTAGGTCCGCTTGGTGCAGAGCTGAGTTCAAGTCCTGGGTACCCTTGTTAACTTTCTGTCTCATTGATCTAATATTGACAGTGGGGTATTAAAGTCTCCCATTATTATTGTGTGGGAGTCTAGGTCTCTTTGTAGACTTAGACTAAGTACTTGCTTTATGAATCTGGGTGCTCCTGTATTGGGTGCATATATATTTAGGATAGTTAGCTCTTCTTGTTGAATTGATCCCTTTACCATTATGTAATGGCCTTGTCTCTTTTGATCTTTGTTGTTTTAAAGTCTGTTTTATCAGAGACTAGGATTGCAACCCCTGATTTTTTTTTTTTTCCATTTGCTTGGTAGATCTTCCTCCATCCCTTTATTTTGAGCCTATGTGTGTCTCTGCACATAAGATGGGTCTCCTGAATACAGCACACTGATGGGTCTTGACTCTTTATCCAATTTGCCAGTCTGTGTCTTTTAATTGGAGCATTCGGCCCATTTACATTTAAGGTTAATATTGTTATGTGTGAATTTGATGCTGTCATTATGATGTTAGCTGGTTATTTGCTCATTAGTTGATGCAGTTTCTTCCTAGCATCAATGGTCTTTACAATTTGGCATGTTTTTGCAGTGGCTGGTACCAATTGTTCCTTTCCATGTTTAGCACTTCCTTCAGGAGCTCTTGTAAGGCAGGCCTGGTGGTGACAAAATCTCTCAGCATTTGCTTGTCTGTAAAGTATTTTATTTCTCCTTCACTTATGAAGCTTAGTTTGGCTGGATATGAAATTCTGGGTTGAAAATTCTTTTCTTTAAGAATGTTGAATATTGGCCCCCACTCTCTTCTGGCTTGTAGAGTTTCTGCCAAGAGATCTGCTGTTAGTCTGATGGGCTTCCCTTTGTGGGTAACCCGACCTTTCTCTCTGGCTGCCCTTAACATTTTTTCCTTCATTTCAACTTTGGTGAATTTGACAATTATGTGTCTTGGAATTGCTCTTCTCGAGGAGCATCTTTATCGAGGAGTGGCGTTCTCTGTATTTCCTGAATTTGAATGTTGGCCTGCCTTGCTAAGTTAGGGAAGTTCCCCTGGATAACATCCTGAAGAGTGTTTTCCAGCTTGGTTCCATTCTCCCCATCACTTTCAGGTCCACCAATCAGATGTAGATTTGGTCTTTTCACATAGTCCCATATTTCTTGGAGGCTTTGTTCATTTCTTGTTACTCTTTTTTTCCTAAACTTCTCTTCTTACTTCATTTCACTCATTTGATCTTCAATCACTGACACCCTTTCTCCCACTTGATTGAATCGGTTACTGAAGCTTTTGCATGCGTCACGTAGTTCTTGTGCCATGGTTTTCAGCTCCTTCAGGTCATTTAAGGTCTTCTCTACACTGGTTATTCTAGTTAGCCATTCATCTAATCTTTTTTCAAGGTTTTTAGCTTCTTTGCGATGGGTTTGAACATCCTCCTTTAGCTCGGATAAGTTTGATCCTCTGAAGCCCTCTCTCAACTCGTCAAAGTCATTCTCCCTCCAGCTTTGTTCTGTTGCTGGCGAGGAGCTGCATTCCTTTGGAGGAGAAGAAGTGCTCTGATTTTTAGAATTTTCAGCTTTTCTACTGTGGTTTCTCCTCATCTTTGTGGTTTTATCTACCTTTGGTCTTTGATGATGGTGATGTACAGATGGGATTTTGGTGTGGATGTCCTTTCTGTTTGTTAGTTTTCCTTCTAACAGTCAGGACCCTCAGCTGCAGGTCTGTTGGAGTTTGCTGGAGGTCCACTCCAGACCCTGTTTGCCTGGGTATCACCAGTGAAGGCTGCAGAACAGCTAATATTGCAGAACAGCCATTGTTGCTGCCTGATCGTTCCTCTGGAAGCTTTGTCTCAGGGGGCACCCAGCCGTGTGAAGTGTCAGTCAGCCCGTACTGGGAGATGCCTTCCAGTTAGGCTACTCAGGGGTCAGAGACCTGCCTGAGGACGCAGTCTGTCCCTTCTCAGATCTCAAACTCCGTGCTGGGAGAACCACTACTCTCTTCAAAGCTCAGTTGGAAATGCAGAAATCACCCGTCTTCTGTGTTGCTCATGCTGGGAGCTGTAGACGACCTATTCCTATTTGGCCATCTTGGAACCTCCACCACCAATTTTTTTTTTTTTTTTGAGACGGAGTCTCACTCTGTCACCCAGGCTGGAGTGCAGTGGTACGATCTTGGCTCACTGCAAACTCCACCTCCTGGGTTCACGCAATTCTCCTGCCTCTGCCTCCCGAGTAGCTGGGACTACAGGTGCCCGCCACCATGTCAGGCTAATTTTTTGTATTTTTAGTAGAGACAGGGTTTTACCATGTTAGCCAGGATGGTCTCGATCTCCTGACCTTGTGATCCTCCCTCCTTGGCCTCCCAAAGTGCTGGGATTACAGAAGTGAGCCACCACGCCCAGCCTAAGATCAGCATCGTTTTAAGCAAAAAGTTAAAAAGACTACTTCAATTTTTTTATTGGTTCAGTTAATTTAGTTAACTCCTGTTCTGCTTGATATTTATGAACACTTCAGCTCTCTATGAGAGTCCTGAAAGTTTTTTCCTCTATCTTGATGTCACAGTTTCTAAAGTTATCAGAAAACCTGCATTTAAGTGCACTTGTTGAAGTCCTACAGTTGATTTTAAAACCATCTTCGAAAGAGGACTAAATCAAGACAACAATTGTCTGTGGATGAGAAAATGTCTTAGGACAGCCACAGTCAAAAACACAATTGACAAATTTGGTTGTTTCTGTGGCATACAAAATTTTATGTAACAATTATAATTATTAATAACACTAAATCATATTAGAATTATAGTTTTTAAAATAATTTTGGAACACATACCAGTAACATATTTATACAAATACAGCCCAAAGAAAACCAACACCATTTCATATTTGACAATGCTTCCTGTAAGACTTTTAAACCAAATACACCAAATTTCACCTTCACATTAGTATCTTATTGATGTCAAACCCAATTCTTAATGCAACCTTATAGACAAATGTATTCAATCTTAATCAGTTTGATAAGGTAAGATTTTCATAAACCTTTTATAACGCTTTACACATTTTTGTTAAAGAGCAGATAATAAGCAGGTTTTTGCTTTAAGAAAAACCTGTTGTGCTTTTATCCCAATGTCCAAGTTACTGAATTTACTGAATTGAGTGCAAAAACTGAATAATACCCCTTTAATTTTTAATTTTTTTTTTTTTTTTTTGTGATGGAGTCTCGCTGTGTCGCCCAGGCTGGAGTGCAGTGGCACAATCTTGGCTCACTGCAAGCTCTGCCTCCTGGGTTCAAGCCATTCTCCTGCCTCAGCCTCCCGAGTAGCTGTGAATACAGACACCTGCCACCACACCCAGCTAATTTTTTGTATTTTTAGTAGACAGGGTTTCACTGCGTTAGCCAGGATGGTATTACCCCTTTAATTTTAGCCAATATGTTCACACACAGAATTTCTTTTACAATTAATTTTTCACAAACCTTCCACAATTTGTTCAAACCTTTAGATTTTTTTCCTATCTCACTTAAAAAAAATCCTTTAACCCTTTAAACTTAGGCAAGAAATCCACATTCCCATGAGTTCTTATAATTGTGTTTGCCAAAAACACATTCTAGTTTCCTCACACACCTTGCATGTAGAGCTGTTTCTTTGGTAGTCTCATTACAATGTTAACTCTTAGTGACTTTTACTTTTGTTGAAAACCTTGGTAAGCTCAGGATTTTAATTATGTACTAGGTATGGAGCCTAGCATAGGACACACTAGGCAGAAGTGCAGATAAGGGCTGACTGCAGCATAGCTAGGGGCATGGCTAACTCCACATGTCCTAAGCCTTATCTAGAATCTAATGCTCAAAAGTTAAAGAAGCAGTTTGTGGCCTTAAAGCATTTAGCACATTTAATATCTTACCTGCATAATTTAGACCAAGTATTTACACTTTTGAAGACATTTTTATTTTACCAATAATCTTTAAAACTATCTTTATTTCCCAAAGATTACTTAAGTCACATGAACTAAAAGGCATTAAATTTTTAACTTTTCTGACAAAATATTTGGTTTAAGCTCGTATTATTAAACCAATTAATCAAAGTTCTTTTGTGTTACACACACAACACATATAAATACACAGACAGTGGAAGATAAAGAACTCATCCCCTAAGCCAGGAATTGAAGTCTGAACCTCGGTCACCATTGTGATGGTAGAGACCAAGAGAAACGATTGCCACGTGGTTACAAGGTCAAACTCCCAAAGACATGACTGACCAGTTTCCGGGGCCATCTTGAACAGCGGGCTTGCAGGTGTCCTAGGCCCACATTCTATCCTAAGGTACTCCTCTCCATTATAGAACACGGAAAGAAAGACACACAAAGCACACCAGATTCGCTACAGTTTAAGATTAGCCTCACAAGTCCTTTCTTCCTCGAATCAAAACTTTACAGGAGATAAACAATGATATTTACCATTCATTCAACAAGTTTAAGAGAGAGAGGAAAGCACTGCCTGAGGCAGGGTGGGGAAGGCAAGGCACTCAGGGAGGCCAGAGAAAGAACCACCCATTGCAGCTGACACTGAAAAGTTCAGGTGGCCACTTGTCGTCATGAAAGGATCTTTTCCAGCAGTCCCATCAACTCTCAAGTTTCCCCTTTGTGGGGAGGAGAAATCTCCCCATGTCCCATGATCCTGTACATGCCTAATCCTGTCACCCACAGCTGTCAGCAAAGCGTGCAAGGCAGATTAATCCAAAGAGAATAGCAGTTAACATCCCACAGTGCCAAATTCGTTCTTAGCCAAAAGGGACTTTAATGAGAGGGGCCTTTAACCCCTTAAGTCTTAGAAGAGACTCTAACCCTCCTAAGTTGGGCCTCTAACCCAAGGTCAGTCAAGCGTCCTTGCTTTTTATTAAGAGGGTCCTCTAACCCACTCTGTCTTAGGAGAGACTCTAACTCCCCTAAGTTGGGCATCTACCCCAGTCCCATTCTTTACCCAGGTATACGCACCCCACTTACACAAAGTTGTCCAATCAGTGCTGTAGTCTATTTCCTTTGGGTTGGGGGTCACCTCAGTATCACTCATTCAGGTTTCACCAGAAAGATGTTAACAGACCCCACCACTTACCCAAAGTTAGCCTTTGGGTCAGGGGTTTCCACACTATAGTCTCTTCCGTGGTTGCCAGAAAGATGTTAGAGCAAAGGGGTCCTGATCCGGACCCCAAGAGAGGGCTCTTGGATCTCGTGCCAGAAAGAATTCAGGGTGAGTCCATAGAGTAAAGTGAAAGCAAGTTTATTAAGAAAGTAAAGGAATAAAAGAATGGTTACTCCATAGACAGAGCAGCCCTGAGGGTGGCTGGTTGCCCATTTTTATGGTTATTTCTTGATGATATGCTAAACAAGGGGTGGATTATTTATGCCTCCCCTTTTTAGACCGTATAGGGCAACTTCCTGATGTTGCCATGGCATTTGTAAACTGTCATGGCGCCAGTGGGAGTGTAGCAGTGAGGACGACCAGAGGACGCTCTTGTCACCATCTTGCTTTTGTTGGGTTTTAGCTGGCTTGTTTACTGCAGCCTGCTTTATCAGCAAGGTCTTTATGACCTGTATCTTGTGCTGACCTTCAATTTCATCCTGTGACTTAGAATGCTGGGGAATGCAGCCCAGTAGGTTTCAGCCTCATTTTAGCCAGCTCCTATTCAAGTTGGAGTTGTCCTGGTTCACACGCCTCTGACAGAGTGGCTCACTATGCCTTAGGAAGGAGTTTATACCCACATCACAAGAACATACTGTGACTCTTCCTCCTCAGTCTTCTCCAAGGGATCTGAAGCCACTTACTTGATAAGTGTGATTGAGAGAAAGGGAAATATTCAAAACATTTAGGGGCATTTCAACAATGACCATAGACGTACACTAATTTTTTGAAGTCCAGAACCACGTTAATATTGACGCTTGTAAGGAAGAGGTATTAAGTGGAATTTTGACCCAATGCCCTCATGATAGGTCATGTGAGAGCCCAAACTCTCATCTCATGGTTATCTCCCCTTACCTAAGACATACAGAACACAGTCAGAACTAGACAACCTCAGCAACTAGAAGAATCCTTACATTGACTCCTTGACTCATAGAGTAAGTACTATAATAGGAAGGGTCAAGTATAAGTTCTTGGGGCATCTCCTTATTAGCAAAATACTTACAGAAAAGCAGTATTACCTCATGGTACCTATCATACCTGGCAATAGATTGTTCAATTATTTGTTTGTATATGGTCTGTTTCCCTCCCTAGAATGCAGTCTCATTGGGAGCAGATATTTTGTTTGCCTGTTTATTGCTCTATCCCCAGCTCCTAGAACAATGACTGGCACATAATAAGTGCTCAATAAGTATTTATTGCATAGACCGATGAATATGTTTCTGAGGGAAATATCAGAAATCAGTGCCATCCTCAAAGATGTGAAAGATACAGATGTGGCAGTTCCTACCATATTCCTATTCTATTTTCCATTTTAGCCAGTGAATAACATGGTTGAGTCTTGGAGTATGAAAGTGGACTGTCATAAACTTAATCAACTGGTATTTCCCACTGCAACTTTTTTTCCAAATGCAGTGTTCTTACAGGAGCAGATCAATACCACTGACACCTGGAACACAGCTAATAACATGTTAAATGCTTTCATTATTTTCTCCAGCCCAACAAATATAAACACTTTAGACAAGGTGCTTTCACTTGGCAATGATAACAGTACAACACTGGTGTCCTAACTCAGCTATATATAAACCTTTGTCACTGCACCATATTTGCTACACTGGACCTTGACCATCTCATTATCTCTCAGGACATTATTCTGGTTTGCTCTATTGATGAAATCATGCTTATAAGACTGTGTATTTGTTAACTATTCTTGCATATCAAATTACCCCAAAATTTAGTGGCTTAAAGAAAAAGTAATTATTTACTTCTCATGGCTTTTGTGGGTAAAAAATTAAGACAGGGAAAAATGGGAAAGGCTTATCTCTGTTCCCTGATAAATGAGGCCTCAGCTGCAAGACACCAAGCCTGGCTTCTGGAATAATCTGAAGGTTTATTCACTCATATGTCTGGCAATTGATGCTCCCTCTTGGCTAGCTGGGTTCCAAGGGCATGTGGAGGAGAGAGAGAGAAAGACAGAAAGAGAGAGAGAGCATCCTTCTTATGAGTTAGTCTTGGAAGTCACATAGCATCACTTTGCTTATACTTCATTGGTTGGAGGAATCATAAACTCCCACCCAGAATAAAGGAGTGAAAACCTAGATTACATCTATTAGTGGAAGGAGTGACAATAACATTGTAAGAATAGTATGTGGGATGGGATAAATATAAGGTTTGAGTATCTTTGAAAATATACTGAAGCCTCTATCCATACTTCTTTAGTTGTTGTGTATAAAACAAATTCCCAGTTCTTTCTTCTCTTTTCTTCCCACTGTTCTATATAGGTGTATCTGTGGTGTTTAACTTTAAAATTTAGTCCCTAGATTGTGGAATATCAACATGGGATTGTATTGAACCAAAGAAGAAATTAAATTGCCCCAAAATCCTGCATGCAGTGTCTGATGAAACAGTGGATTGTCTCATTTCGGCAAGGATATGAGAACATTTTTGGTTACTATGAAGAAAAGCTGTATTATATTTAGTGGTGTGTGTGTATGTGTGTAAAAGTATAAAAATAAGGGAGCATGGTGTATGTGAATACTGAATACTCAAAGGGCTGGGTGGTGGTACCTGGTATTTTACAGATAAATTTATTTGCAGTTTAAAATAATCTGAATTCATTTCTGTTGCTTGCAACCATGAAACCCAACTGATATTCCTCCCTATGTCAGAGAGACTAACAGCCACCACAGGAATAGAAGCAAACTCCATCAGCCAGACCAATAGCTGTGATAGAAGCAGCAATGGCAGTGGTGACAGAAGTTTTTGCTGCCAACTGAAAACACCAGGAAAATGGCACAGTGGCTATAATAAGGATTAAATGAGCCAACCTTTGAAAAGCACTTAAAGCAGTGACTAGGTAGTGAGAAGCATATTAAGCATTGTTGAACAAAAACAAATTAAGTAGTGCTAGCAAAAAAAGTTAAAGCTAAACAACATACAAGACATTTGGGATTTCTACAAGGAAAGAGAGGGAATCCAGAAGGTAAAATGTCCCAGTTCTTCTATGATGGTGGTTCAGAGACAAAGATGCTTTTGTTACCTTTGACATGGTTATTTGTGTCTAGGTGGCCTTCTGGCAGACAAAGATTCCTCACTCCCACTCTATTGCCACCATCTTAGTCCAACCTACCATTATCTCCTGCCTGGACTGCTGCAATACCCTACTAATTGGTTTCCCCATTTCCATTCTTAACCTGTCTATAATTTATTTTTCACATTGTAATCAGAATTATGAATGGGAAATATGATCCAAATGAAAATCCTCCATTTTCTTTCCATTGCCAATGCCTGTTAATATCTCAGTGTTTATTCAATGTTCCCCCTAATTTTGTAAAGTTTTCCTCAGGTGACCATGCTAAAAGCGTAGCAAGCTCTCAATATCATACATATATCTAGAGAGTTGACTGTTTCTAGTGAAAAATAACATCAACAAAATTAATGTTAAACCAATTTAATGAAATATACAATAGTTACCATGCAGTACGGCAATGAAATATAATCAGTGCATGAGTATATCAGGGTATCAGAGTGTAATCAGGGAAGCCAACCACCTCAAGTATTATGGAATAAAGGATTTGTTATAGAAACAAGACCCTTTACAATTATGGGGAAATTTCAGGATGTAAAGTCCACAACAAGGAAGTTGGAGGATGAGAGAAAATCACTAATCAACCCTCCTGACACACTGGCATGATTGGACAAGTCAGAGCCTGCTAGGGAATTGGGGAAGCCAGGCACATCCAGATACTGAAGTCAGACAATGATGGAGGCCTGGTGGAGAAAACCATGGTGAGCTATTGCCTTTGCATCTGATAGTGGGTGTGGGGTCACTGTCAGTGAACAGATCCAACAATTGGAAAGAAGAGTTAGACACAGAGTGGAAAAAGCCAGGCTAATTTAGGACACATCAGCACCTCTGCATATCTGTCTCTCACTGCACCTAACCACAACAACCTTTAGAGATTGGTAGTCCTGCTTCATTTCTGCCTTCTAAGTCTTTCGTAAATTTTTCTTTTGAATAACTCGAACACAGACGCATACAGGGAAGGAGGTTTTGGGAAAAGGTGTTCTACAACAAATATTTAGAGAAATCACTAATGTGTATTTCTTTTAAACCATTTAACCAAATTGCTAGGTTTTGCCTTCTCACTTTATTGATTCATGGATTCTTTAAGCAAGATTAATTTTTATTTTTTTCTCATTTTACATATTTTTTCTTGATCATCATCACAATCACACAAACATGCAAAGACACACACACAATACACACTGACATACAAATATCAGAAACTATGGGATGCCTTTAAGATGTGTTATAGATTGGGATTCCTAGAAACATCTCCTGAAATGGGGATTCTTGTTCAAGTGATTTATTGCAGGAGCACTCTTGGGAAAGAGGAGTGAGGGTTGCTGGAAAGAGCAGAGGAAGAACATGGTCTCAGCTGGAAATTACCTTAAGTCTAATTCCATGAGAAGCTCTGTAGCATAAATTGCACCAACATTAGTCCCACCTCAAGGCAAAGGCACCAGCTCTTCATACCCCTCTGCCAGTTAGTCATTGACCCAGGTCTGCTGTGGGGGAGGTGGGTGGTTACAGTCCAGTTCTCCAGAGAGAGCAGGCAGCTGTGAGTGTTATCAGCCAACACTCAGATGGTAAAGGGGATAGGGTGGGGCCCAGCAGCATTCATTCTACCATGCTTTAGGAGAAGAAATCTTCATATATGGAGTGTGTGGAAATTCAGTCAGCTGGGGCAGAAGGCCCACAGCGGAACCCCGTTTCTACTTCCTCTCTTTCTGCCGTGATCTCAGACATATCTCTGATTCTGTAGCAGTTTGGTCTTCTGGCGCCCACTTCTAGATATCCTTCTGTAGTTCAGTGTTTGGTTATGGATGCTACATTTGCATACCACCATTGGCCTTATAGTTCTTGCCTCCACTCTTCCGTTACTGGCCTTGGGTTGTCTGGGGCTCATATTTGGGAGCCCACTTCGAATTCAGGCTCCTTTCTGCCCTGGTACCCCCCCTCTCACCTCAGCATTGTCATGTGCAACATAATCACATCCATAAAAAGATAAAGGGTTTCTACACAATAGCTGTTCTTTCCCCCTGTTCCCCATGATCCCATTATATCTCTTTCTTATTCTGTATTAGTTATTTACTGCTGTGTAACAAATTACTGCTCCCCCCCCAAACTTAGCAGCTTAAAACAACAAGCATTAGTTCATAGTTTCTGTGGGTTGGGAACTTGGAAGCACCCTAGCAGGGTGGTTGTGGCCCAGAGTTCTTTCATGGGAGTGCAGTCAAGATGTCAGTTGTGGCTGCAGTCATTTGAAGGCTCAACTGGGCTACAAGATCTCATTCTGAGATGGCTCACTCACATGGCTTGTTGCTAGAAGGCCTCAGTGTCTGGCTGGCTGTTTTGGTAGGAGGAGGCCCCTGTTTCTCACCATGTGGTCCTCTCTTCATAGAGCTACTTAAATGTCCTCATGACATGGCTGCTGACTTCCCCAGAGTGAGGTGATCCAAGTGAGAGTGACAGGTACAGGAGGCAGAGAAATTCAAGGCTGAAAAAGGCAGGGTCCCTGACGAAGCCCCACCCTTAAGTAGAAAAGCCTGAGACTGTGGCCCAAATCACTTACTTCCCTGTTTTCCCGCTTGAATGTCGCCTTTTCCTAAACCACCCTGGCCCACCATGCTTCCCATCCTGTACCCATAAAAACCCCAAACTCCACTGGCAGAAGAGCAGAGCAGCACAGCAGAGTGGTAGAGCGTCTGAACGACGAAGAGGCAGGGACCAGGGAACTCTCCCATCTCAAGAGCAAAGTGGAAGCTCCTATGTCCTTATGATCTAGTCTCGGAAGTTACAGCGGGTCACTTGTGCCAAAATTACTCCTTAGATTTGAGTCACTAAATCCCGTCCACACTCGAGGAAGGGGCTTAAGCTCCATTTCTCACAGAGAGGAGTATCAAAGAATTTGTGGACACACATTAGAGCAAACGCATACCCCACCACACTAGGGGGCCCTTGAGCAGCTCTTCCCTGGTCTTCACATTTGCCTGGGATGCTTGAGGATTGATATAGGGGATTCTCAACCAAAAGGCTGAGATTTACCTCCTCTAAGGGATGACCACATGACTGCCATTTCAGGACATCTAAGAAGTGGTGGGAGGAGGGGAATACACAGTGATGGAAAAAGGTGTAGGGAAAATGGCCTTTGGAGTCAGGCAGATTGGGGCTCAAGTCTTTACTTTGACATTTCCAACCTGGCTTGGACAAACCACTTAATTCAACACAAAACAAAGCATGTGTTAGACACTGCACTGGATACTGAAGATAGAGTGCTGAAAATAATTCACTCTTGGGGTGCTTACAGTCTGGATAAGCAGACGGACATTAAACACGTCATTTTCATAGTGATGAGGATTGTGTGCCATCAGAGCACATCCCAAAGGGAGTTAGCCTTATCTAAAGAATTAGGGAAGATCTCCTTGAGGAAGTGACATTTAAGTTGAGATTCTGAGGATGATTAAGAGTTAGTTGGATGAGAAGAACAGATGATGTAAAGGTCATGGGGTACCAAGACCCTTGAACTTCCAAGAAGTTGAAAGGAAGCCAGAGAAGCAGGAGTGTTGGTGAAAGAGACAGTGGGGTGAGATAAGGCTGGAAAGCTGGGCAGGGACTCATACTGCCCTGAGTCTCAGAGGCCATATTAAAGCTGGGGAGCCATATCTATAGGGCCATGGCCAACTATTGACTGTTATAGCAGGGGTGTGGCTTGATGAGATTTGTATTTTAAAAAAACTTCTCAGGTTATTCTACAGGGAGTGGGTTAAAGAAGGACACAGTGGATGTGGCAGAACCATTTAGGGAGTACTGCAGGAGTCCTAGTGAGGAGGTGATGGTAGCGGTGGAAGTGAGAGGCCATGAGGAGGGGAACAGCAGACAGGGCTTGACCATTGACTGTGGGCTGGGGACAGAGAAATTAAGGACCAAGAGCCAGATTTTTCAGTGGTAATGGCGAGTGGTGGGTGGGTGGGGGTAGAGAAGGCATTCAGCTTTAGACATATGGTATTTCAGGGACCTTTGAGATATCCAAGCACAAGTGTTGTAAAGGCTTGGCTCTCCAAGAGAGGATTGGGCTCAGAAGGTCTTGGTGAGCCTAGACATGCATGCTGCAATTAAAGTTCCTGGATGAATGAGATGGCCTAGGATTCGTGTAGCACAACTCCAGGGCATGTCCTAAGGAACATCAGTATTAAAGGGGCAGGGAGAAATGGAGCCAGCAAAGGTCCTGAGAAGGAGCAGTGAGGGAGGAGGAGGAAAACCTGGAGAGTATAATGTCACTGAGCCAAGGCAATGATGTTTCTAGGGAAAGCAGTAAATGGAATTACTTTTAATTGGGATAATTATAATCTTCTCTCATAGGACTCTTGGGAGGATTAAGTGAGATAACATATAAAAACCATCTCAGTACTTCATAAAGTATTTTCAATGTGAGGTGTTCTCTTTAGCAGGGGAATGGGAGTGTAGGGGGTAAAGGTTGAGGGAGGGGAGAAGTCCAGGATGCCCCTTCTGAAGTAGCTTCTTAGCACCTGACACATCCAAGCCCCTTCTAAAGTAACTAACCAGCATCTAACACATCTAAAGCCAACTTTCAGTCATTTATTGATATTTGGAGCCAGCCAGCCTTTGATATAGTACAGTATAATTTTTAGAAACCAGAAAAGACTCCTGGTTTTTTGTTTGTTTGTTTGTTTGCTTTTGTTTTTGTTTTTGAGTTGGAGTCTCACTCTGTCACCCAGGCTGGAGTGCAGTGGCGCAATCTTGGCTTGCTGCAACCTCCACTTCCTGGATTCAAGTGGTTCTCCTGCCTCAGCCTCCTGAGTAGCTGGGACCACAGGCATGCACCAGCATGCCCAGCTAGTTTTCGTATTTTTAGTAGAGACGAGGCCTCACCATGTTGGACAGGCTGGTGTTGAACTCCTGACCTCAAGTAATCCACCCACCTTGGCCTCCCAAAGTGCTGGGATTACAGGCATGAACCACTGTGCCCAGTCTTTCCCCTGTTAGTAAAAAGAAAAAAAAAATTAACCCTCAAAACAAAAAAACAAATTCTACCTGTTTAATATTGCCTAAAAATTCCTTCCAGGGAAGACCTAAGAAACCATTTTATTCCATAATAAAAGGTTTTAAATAAAAATACCTGGGGCAGTTACTACTGTAATGTGAAAGAGACAGGTATAATGATGTGATCAGATCCTGTGTGTGTGTGTGTGTGTGTGTGTGTGTGTGTGTGTGTTTTAAGGCTCAGGAAGGCATCCAGAATGAGGAAGGAGCAGGGAACAGAGGGGAGGGGAGGCCAGGGTGTGGCCACTGAGGGGAAACAGGAGGGGTTGGAGATACCCAAGGCAAATTTCACTGACTTCCCAGTTTTACAATTTTGCTTCAGGCAGTATTGGTTTCTCTTTACATCTGTACAGAAAAAAATACAACTTTTGTGCAAATGTACATTATGTCCATCTGGGGTGGCTGGTGGCAACCCTTACCTCAGTAGAAACTATGCGCCTCTCCCACGTGTGCCACAGGAATGTATTCCTCTCTGATGGGTGTAGGTGACCTAACGTCTAGAGTCTAAATACAGCAGATTCCCAACCCTGTCCCCGTTAGGGTATGGGTGGTTTGGGTAGACCAGTGAGTTAATGCACTGAACTACTGTGGGAATCACTAAAGCTGGGCCTTTTATATGGTGCACCTGGGTAAATGGTCCTGGGAAACTGACCTCCCATTCACCTTCCCAGTAGGCACTCAGGAATATGCAGGGGTTGTTACTAGTTACTTATACCTAATGAGCAGGCAGGTCCCAAGCTAGAGTCTCCAGAAAAGAATGAAGGGCTAAGAAGGTGATGATCCTTTCTCCCCTTCCATGAGAAAAGTAAAGGGAGCTTCTGATGACTGGCGGCCTTCACAGCCCAGTGTGGTTGCATCATAGCAAGGGCAGCAGTGCTGCTCTTGGACACTGAGGGCTGCTGAGTCTCCATCTGTGTGTAATCGGCTGTGTCAGGGCCTCTGAGGCTATTTCTGTCAATCACTGTAATCTGCACAATCAGGCTTTTATTGTATGAAACTGTTCCTTTTCTGGGTGCCATCTATGCCCTTGCGGTACATTAAACCCGTGAAGTTATCTGCTATAATGGGTTTTGAATGATTAACTGAAGGTGGCCTTTTAATTCACTGAATTTGCACTTACTAAGCACTCACTATGTGCACTCCTATTGGAGGCCAGAGAGGTGGAACAGTCCTTGTTCTCGGGGGCTCATCACAATGACGACTCCTCTCCCAAGGCCATAGTTATCTCCCCTTATTCCTCTCTCCCCATTCCCTCCCTACTCCGCAGCTCCTGGCCTGGAGGCAGAACTGTTGAAGAAGCTCCAAGGGGTCTCAGGCTCACCCTGGCTGGTCTGCTTTCTGTCTGAGCCTTCTTCTGGTAACCAGAGGCTGTCGCCATCTTCTCTGTGTCTTATTATGACCTTCCTTGGATGTTAGCAAGTATCTGCAGGACCAGCCTCTGAGTCTTCCTTGTCAGAAGCAATGCCATCATCTCCCCATACCATTCTGGTACGAACTCCACTCCCCACACCCTACACACATTATATCCTCTGGTCCAATGTCACCCTGCCGCATCATCCTTCCTTTGCCTGCAGACTGAACTTCCAACATCTATAGCTAGGTCTAGACTTCTAGTATATGTGCCTGCCCTCTTTCCCCTAATTCTAGTGAACAGACCTAATTCCAGAATTTTCTGCCCTAATAATCAGTCCTATTCTACTTCAATTAATCATAGATGGGCAGCTGTTTCTCGAGTTATGACACAAGAAAGGAAGTAAGAAAAAAGAAATACAAGACAACATGCATACAACTGTGCAATGGTGTGGTACAGGGGACACACTTACAAAGACAACTGAACAAATTCAAAATAAGAATACAATGGGCATTCTGCTAGACCAGACCTGTGCAGTTGAGTAGAAGAGTTAATGAAGGCATATTGCTTCTCATGATGCAGCAGTAAGGTTAGAAATAAGGGAGGAAGAACAGCAAAAAGCTGATACTCAAGCCAAAGAACAAAAACAAAGTGGCTGGCAAGCTGTACACTAAATTTCAACAAGTAAAAGAAATAGTTTCACCCATTGGTTGGAGGAATTTTGGTCCTATGGACATTTAAAACACAAGGTTAAAGTAAAATTTATTAGCCTTTCTCCAAGTTTCCTTACTTGATTGACTACACTACCCAGTCAGTCAGACCAGAGATCTTGGTATGAAAGCAAAAATGAAGACTAAGAGTCCAAATATTGAGCATGAAATAGAAGGCATTATTTTCAAGCAGAGTGGCTAATCTGGCAGAAAATCTAAGCTCTAGGGAATGAAGTTCCAACAGGTCACAGACCATCCTGTATCATGAATGCACTCTGAGAGTTATGGATCAGTCAGCAGCCGCTGAGCTTATCAAGTGGGGCTGGGCAGAGGCGGATTCTGCCATGTGCATGAAATACCCCCTTTGGGATAATGGCACTGGCTGCTTCTGTTATGTGCATGAGATGCCAAGGGGGGACCATGACCAGCAGGAGCCTGCACTGCTGTCAGCTGTCTAGGCATCTGTTCAAGATGTGTCACTGGGAATCAACATATTGCCTCCCTCTTCCAGAAACCCTACATCCAACTGATTGCCAAGTCATTTGCTCACCTGTGTCTTTTCATTTCTCATATTTGACTTTTCCTGTCCATCCACTTTTACATAGTTTAGTCCTAATCTCTTTAAATTTAATCTCATGCACCTCCTCTTTTAACTCTTAGCCCCCTACCTACTTTTACTCCAGGTGCCTCTGGTAGCTCATTGTCTATACATTATCCCGTCATAGTGCTTGATGTGCTTGTGGCTTGATAATGCTCGTGGTTGTCATTTGTTTATTAGTCTGTCCTCCTCTCTTGGACTGCGAGAGCATGAAGGGTAGTTCTCGTATCTTATTTTTTATATGTCTTTAATAGTATATCAAGATTATACTATTATAATCCTGACCTGCAGCAGGTACTTTAATAAACGAAAGTGAAAAAATGAAGACCTATTAATATTTTTTCAAAAGTTACATCATCTTCATGTCATTCATACATGTGAATAAATGGAGTGTATGTTTTAAACTGAGATCACCTCAAAGCAGTGATCTCAAGTATATGACTCAGCTCGTCAATAATCCTGGATGGCAGTGGTGGGAAGATTTTGCTATAGTGTGAATAAAGATTTTTGTCCCCTCTTTAGCCCTATTTCAGCCTGTCCTTTTTATCAAATAATTGGGCATTCAGTTCTTATAACTCATGAGTTTCTGTATATTCATCTTCTGGGAAAATTCAGAGAACATATTTGCAAATGGAAAATAATTTGCCTGTATTCTTTCTCCTTTTTTTGCACATGAATAAACTAACTGTTCTGAACAACTCAGTATCTCTTGCTTTGCTGACTTCCTTGCCCAATATATTTGTCTTCAGCAATTTCACTGCGGTTATTATTATTATTATTTTTTTGCACAAAGAAATACGTTTCTTCACATTTAAGGGGCACAAACTGTTGATCCCACTTTCAAAAGAGATGTGGTGTTTCTTGATTTTGGAAGATACTTCCAGCTGCCAAGCTCTGTCAGACCCTGCCTTGGCTTAACAAGGAATGTTTCTGTTTTTCTTAGGCACAGAAAAAAATAAAGCCCCCAAATTATTTAAGTATCTTTCAGTTTAATTTAGGGGCCCAAGAGAAGCAGTTATGTGAAAATCTAGAGGAAAGAGCTTGGGTTGAGGACTTGGACTCAACTACCAAATGCTGAGCATGGCTTTGTGTAGATTAGTGAAGCCTCTGGGCCTCTGCTTTTTTGACAGAGGAGGTTTAACAATGTGGTCTTTGGAGTCTGTTCTAGCTCTCAAGTTCTATGACTGCACGTTTTCTTCTCTGCTGTTGCTACCTAATTCTGTTTGTGCATGCCCTCTCTAAGAGCAAGACACTTTGTTTTATTATACTGAAGTGGCCGTGGACAATGGGAATGTATTGTTAGACAGTTTTTGACTTTCTGTTGAGGCCATGGTGGATGACAAGTGGTTAATCCTGGGGCAGGAGATGAAGCAGGCTTGGGCTTGGGAGGGAGGGACTTTCTCTTCTCTCTGGAAACCTGATCTGCCTGCTCATGGAAAAGGTCTGGTTTGGGGTATAGCTTGTGGCTACTGTGAAACCTCTACTGCCTGGTCACCAAGTTTCCATGGCATACCAAGGCAGGAGAACATTTTCAGGTACACAGATGTTTCCCTAAAGATCTTTGGGTCTGAAGTGCCCAAAATTGACGAGGCATTGGGAGGGAAGGGTGTGCTCATCCTCCCTGAACTCTCAGAAACCACTGCCAAACTGGCAGTGAGACACACATTCAGTGGTGATTCCTACAATGCACAAGGCCGGCACTGGACTGTTGGCCGTGGGGGCAAGGTAGGCACAATAACCTCAAGTCTTTCTGCCACGTACCTCTGCCACCATAGCGCTTCTTTTGGCTAAAGAGTCTGATGGACTTCCTGTTTCAGCAGCTCTATAGTGAAGCTGTGCTGCAACAATGGTGGCAGAGGGTAGTTTCTTTGGCAGACAGAATGGGCTTTCTTTGAAGTCATTTGGATAATCACCTGTGGGCTTCTAGAATGTATCACAGGCAGGACACTCCAGGACCAGAGAAGGCCTTTGGAATGGGGGTATAGAATTGTATTAATTTGATTATGAAAAGAGATATCATCTTCTTTTCAGTCTCAAATGGGTGAAGTAGATGTTTCAATTATACCACATTTTTTAGTTTTTCCCACAGAAAACACTGATTCAATAAATGCCTGTGGACTGAATGAATGAATATAAAATAGAAAGTGATGTTAAATAGAAGCTGAGAATACAGGAATTCTATGGCTGTTAGCCATTTGTCTTGATTCCTTCTCTAAGGTGGGGTTGGTGTGGAACAATGGGCGGGGTTTCCAAAAGGTGGGCAAGGATTAGGGCCTTTCTTCATTTGGAGGTTTTAATTTTATTTCTTCCTTTCTGAGTAGATGCTAACCAACCTGAGACCCCTCCATCTTTTTCTTTTTATTTTCTCCCTTTCCCATACTCCATCCTTTCTCTTTCTCCTCTGTACAATCTTATTGTTCCAAATTTTAAAACAATAATCAAGGGGAAAAAATTACAGTTGAAGGAGACTAATCAATTTCAATATTGAGTCTGGTACATTCCTTTGAATATCTCCCATAAACACACCTGGAGACCTGAAATGGTAAGCAGGCAACAAGTTCCAAGATATGCCAAACCTCAGTCTAATAAAGTGTTCAGGGTTCCAAGTCATTTCAAGTCTGTAGGGTTGCCTGGGTACTATACAAAGGGAAGTTCAAGTGCAGATACTTTCTTCAGGGTTATCTACTGCCACATAACAAATGACTACCAAATTTAGTGGCTTAAAACAATCATTTTGCTATATTTCACTATTTGGGGAGTCAGGAATTTGGCAGCTCTCAGATAGGTGATTCTTTTGTTCTACCTGGTGCTGCCTGGGATTGTTCAGTAGAATTCAGCTGCAACTGGTCTGATCTGGAGGGTCCACGATGACTTTCTTCACATTCCTGGAACCTTCACGGTAATGGCTCTGGCTGCAAGGCTGGCTTGGCTGGTCTCTCTCTCCATGTAGTTTCATGCCTCTCCATGTGATCTTTCTAGCAGGACAGCCTGGCTTTCCATGTGGCTACTCAGGGCTCTAAAAGAACAAGGAGGAAGCTGCCTGTTCTCTTAAAGGCTAGTCTTAGAACTAGCAGAGCTTCCCTTCCACTGTATTCTAGTGGACCAGCTCAGAATCAAGGGGAGGGCAAATGAAGCCCACATCTCTATGGGAGGAATGTCGAAGCATTTGCAGCCATTTTTAACCCACTATAGAGGTTTATAGGTACACACAACTGGGATTGCCCTCTGCCAGGAATCAGGAGAGTGAGGGTCTATCACTTTCTGTGCCAAGGGATACCTGGCATGGAAACATCTTGGTCCACTGATCCAATATTTTGACTACCCTGATAGAGCACAGCAGAGGTTTGTGTGCCATGAGATCGTATACTAACATCTGCCAAAGGTTCTGGTTCTAATAGCTGAAGTTAAAAAGAATTTTAAAAGTGCAATCTCTAGTATTGGCTGTTGGATGGTTTCCCTTTGGATCCCTGAACTGTTTCCTCTTGTTGGCAGTGACTGAGAGAACACTGGATCCTTAGCCTGAGTGTTCTTCGATGTCACCTCAACTCCATTTCATTTTATACTGCTAAATTCCGCCTAACTTTTTGATAAAACTAACACAAAAACTCCCAATTATAGAGCGGCTGGCACTCTATACATTTTCTCTAATTTTCCCTGTAACTACACAAGTTCCATATGCTAGCCCAATTTTCAGATGAGGGAACAGCAGCTCAGAAAGGTTAAGGAACCTAAGGTGGAGGTTACATAGAAAGCGATATATTTGCAAATTTGAACCAAGACCTTCTGGGCTCCAAAACCTGTTTCCACTACTCCATGTGATCTTTGGAAAATCACAGAACCTTAGAAAACATCTTTAGTGTACGGTCTGAGAAATCACAGAGCCAGTGAGGCCAGCAGGAACATCCCCAGCTCGGTTTTGCACTCCCCAGTGTTGTCCGCTCCCACTGAGGCTACGGCTGGCCTACAAACTTGTTTTGACATCAGCTGCATTCCTTTTGAGAAATTTTGATATGCATACAAAAAAGTGCAGAGTGATTTGTCCTTTCTCAAAAAAATCTTCTTTTTATAAAATATTGCTCTGCTAAATTCCTTACGACAGATAGCCTTCACATGATATTTAAGGAATGATTCAACATGCAAAGAAGTGTGAAAAAGAATCACCTTGATATTAATTCCCCTCATAATACCTGAGTTAGCCTGGGTCCTCAGAAAAGCCTGTGTGATAGAAACTGAGGTGAGCCAGTAAGGCTGGGATCAGACCCTGAGGGAAGGTGACAGTGAAGGGAGATTGGGTGGAGGTGTCCTAGACCACGGTGCAGTCTAGCGAAGATTTGGCAAGGCTACCAGGAGTCTTCGAGCCAAAACTGTCCAGCCAAAACCATATCATCTAGGAATGGGCCTGCCCAAGAATTCCTGTCCTGCTCAGTCACTGGCCGAGAGTGGCCTCTGGAGTGAGAGTGGCCTCAGCGCCAGGGAAATGGTGGATTTCAGCAGATGTTGGCTTCTTGGACATCTGAGCTCCCTGTAGTAGGTCTCATGGCTGCCACACTGCCACTGTACTGGGCATACATAAAGTGCTGAATAAATGTCTATTCGTAAATGGTCTTCAAAGTAATCTACTACTCTGCATTTCCAACTTCTGTGACTTTGCTCAAATTTTTATCTGCTTTGCTTGCTCTGCTCTCCTGTACCAACATTCAGAAAGCAGTGCAGATCCCACCTCCAAGCAGTTTTCTCCAATCTCCACAGTCAGAACTAATCTTACAAATCCTTTTTCTAGGCATCTGCAGCACACGCTATACTTTTATCATTGAATCCAGTACAGACTAATACATACGGGAATTACTCGTTGCATAGACGTGGTCCTGGGGACTTAGGGTAGTGGCTTATTCACTTTTTGTGCCCCACCAGTACCCCTATAGCATTCTGCACAGGGCTTTGCACATAGTAGGTGCTTAATAACCAGTTGTTGAATTTGTTGAGATTCTTGCAACAAGATGTACTCAAATAAATCTTTAGGGGAAAGGGTAGTACGGTTCTGCCCAGAATCTCTTACAAGAACTTCCAACTCAGCATGTCCCAAGCTGAACCCCATATCTTCTCCCCAAACCTACTTCACATCTGCTCTACCAGTGCCCACCACCCATGCTCCAGTCCCTAAGCCAGAGAACCTCCGCGTCCCCCTGGACTGCTGCTCTGCATCACCTGAATCTTGCTGGTGCTGCTTTGGAAGGGCCCCCCTGATCTTCTCTCCTTCCCTGAAGCCATCATCCTCTTTCACCAGAACTATTGTACTGGCCTCCTTATGGCCTGCTCTGATATATGTCCCCCTCTTCCTCCAGGCCTCTGTATTGTCCTCAGAGTTATGGCTGAGATAGGGTGGGGTAAGTGAGGTGCCAAGGGCACACAATTTAAGGAGGCCCTACTTCCAGGATTGCGCAAGCGCTGAAAGTGAAGGCCTTACATTTTGTTTCTTAAGGCTGGCGCAGTGGCTCACGCCTGTAATCCCAGAACTTTGGGAGGCCTAGGTGGGCAGATCACCTAAGGTCAGGAGTTCAAGACCCGCCTGGCCAATATGGTAAAACCCCATCTCTACTAGAAATAAAAAAAATTAGCCAGGTATGGTGGCATATGCCCGTAATCCCAGCTACTCAAGAGGCTGAGGCAGGAGAATCGCTTGAACCTGGAAGGCAGAGGTTGCAGTGAGCTGAGATCAGGCACTGCACTCCAGCCTGGACGACAGAGCGAGACTCGATCTCAAAAAAAAATGTGCTTCTTAAGTGCCTGTCTAATCACCTGGGTTCCCACGCTGCCCAGAGCCCAACTGCGATAATGACTTTCCTTTACTGGAACTCCTAGCAATCTTTGTTTCAGTGGGTCCCAACCATGGCTGTGCATTAGCGGTACCTGAAGAGCTTGGTGAAAATACAGACTCCTAGGTCCCACCCAGATTGAATCAGATCGGAAGTGGATAGGGCTTAAGAATCTGCACAGTTGCACAGTCAGGTTTGGGAACTGCTGGCTCATAGGACCAAGTTCAGACTCCAGAATAACATTCAAGGTTCCTCTCAATCCAGCACCTGCTTGAGTTTCTGGCTTCATTTTCAGCTGGTTTCCTCCTGGCAGGCACCCCACAGGCAGATCACACCAGACCACTCATTGGACCTCACATATGCCTGGCATCTTTATGTCTCTGTGCCTTTTTTTTGTTTTTGAGACGGAGTTTTGATCTGTCACCAGGCTGGAGAGCAGTGGCACGATCTCGGCTCACTGCAACCTCTGCCTCCCATGTTCAAGCTATTATCCTGCCTCATCCTCCCAAGTAGCTGGGACTACAGGCGCCCGCCACCACAACCAGCTAATTTTTGTATTTTTAGTACAGATGGGGTTTCACCGTGTTGGCCAGGATGGTCTCGATCTCTTGACCTCGTGATCCACCCACCTCAACCTCCGAAACTGCTGGGATTACAGGCATGAGCCACCACGCCCGGCCTGTCTCTGTGCCTTTTCTTGGGCTGCTCCCTCTGAAAGAATGCTCTTCTTCTCCCTGCTCCTTCCAAGAGGCAAGATTCCACTAAGGACCTACTTCAAATGCCATCTCATTTCCGAAACCCTTTTGAATCTTCATTTCTACCCTTCGATATAACTCTTTCCCCATCTAGACTCTGCTGTATTTTATTCATAACATCAGCAGCACTTCTCATGCTGTGTCACATTGGTTCTATGAGGGTCCTCCTCCCTGCTCAGCTCAGAAACTAATAGTCAGAAACTATTAGGTTGGTGCAAAAGTAATTGCACAATTAGTACCTATTCACATTGGATCTGCGGCACCTTGTGCGTTGCCTAGAAAACTGTGAGAATGGATTAACTGTGAATTGAATAGAAATAAGTGCTAACTAGTTAAATTTAACTTTTCACAGCACCTAACACAATGCCTTGAGCACAAAATCTTTAAAATTATTTGTTGAGTGAGTAAATGAACAAAGGAGTGAGTATGGGCCAGAGTTTGTCATCACCACTTAGCCACTTCCCGGGAACTTGTATGTGTTTGGGGTTACCTGGTAGAACTCAAACGTCAGTGTGCATAAATAAGAATCACCTGAGACATTATTAAACATGCAGACTCCCAGCCACCCTCCCAGAGATGCTGATTCAGTAGTTCTGGGTGGGGTCTAGAAATTTGCATTTTTAACAAGCATCTTGGGTAATTCTGAGACAGGTGGTCCACAGACAGAGTCTGAAAAGTACTTCAGGAGGCATTTGGTGTTCAGCAGGTGGTGTTTACTCTGTGGATGGATTCTTAGACCAGCTGCCTAGGAGTTCAACCCTTAAAGTCAAAGATATTGTGTAGTCCTATCAGGAGGAGCTGGTAAAAGTAGCAGGTCTAATGTGGCATCTGATGGGCCTTCAGATTCTGGGAAGCCCATTCCTGGGAAAGCCACAGTGTCCTGCAACAGCAGGAAGAATGAAAGAATGACAAGCCAGGCAAGCTTCACCTTGGATACAGAGTCTCTTGCTTCTAGCTCATTTCTGCTGCTAGGCTGCCCTGGTCTGACAAATGGCCTTGTTTGAAGCCCCGATTCCTGATACTCACTGGGCCTGGGTGACTCCTTGGCTTACTCCTATTCTTTAGGCTTAGCTTCTGGTGGTTCCCATGGGGCCACTGTTTTCATCACTATCATTCTTTGTCCAGCCTCACCTCCATTGGGGTGAATTGGTGTTGGTCGGGTGGAAGGAGTCCAGGTGGATGAGCCTGCAACCCTACATCCTGGTCGGAACTCTGCCACTAACTGCTCACCAGACTTGCCAAAGGCCACTTACACAAAGTAAGCAGGCATTTACTAAATACTTGCGTTATTTGTCTGGGTTCTGCAGAGAAACAAAGCCAGCTAGAAAGAGATTTACTATAAAGATTGGCTTACAAGATATGCAGGCTGAGAAGTCTATGATCTGAAGTTATTAAGCTGGAGACCCTGGGGATCTGATGGTGTGGTTCCAGTCTGATTCTGAAGGCCTGAGAACTGGGTGAGTTGATGGTGTAAATTCAAGCCTGAGTCTCAGTATGAAGGCAAGAGAAGACTTATGTCCCAGCTTGAAGACAGTCAGGCAGAAAAAGAGAATTCTTTCTTACTCAGCTTTATATTTTTTTTTAATTCAGAACTTCAGTGGATTGGATGAAACGGATCCAACCTGCTTTACTGAGTCTACCAATTAATTCAAACATTAATGCCATTCAGGGACCCTCCCAGACACACCCAGAGTAATGTTTAACCAAAGAGCTAGGCTCCCTGTGGCCCAGTGAAGTTGACACATAAAATGGAACTATCACAATCTGCTATGTGCACAGCACCGTCAGCTGAACCTCTGGGGCCCCAGATTCCTCAAGTGTGGTGTCTCTTGCAGTTCTAATTGTGCCAATTGAAGGCAAAGCCAACCAAATAAAACCTATTTCCTTTGAGGAGCAGGAACAGAAACATTCTCTCAGAATAAAAACAGGAACTAGAAGGTCAATATTGAGAGTGGAGAGTCTGTTTCCCTCTGAAAGATCGCTTGAGGGAGTTAACGATGGGTCTTCATCTTCCCTTCTGTCCCTAGTGTTCTTCTAGGTTCTATATGGTGATGGAAGAAGCAGCTGACTGGACTAGAGAGAGGAACTTCTGGGTGTTGGAGCCCAGGAGCAGAGCTGCATTCTGGGAAAACTTCAGCCACAGAAGCGGCATCTGGAAACTGAGGAGTCAGCACCCTTAGGGAGTGGAAAAGGGGTTGGGGAGGCTGGAGACAGAATGCTTGTACACCTCTGCAGTTCAGCTACATGTCTCTAGGCCATCTAACTGAGCATGCTAACTTAGCACCCTCTTCTCAAGTCTAGGTGGAAAGAAGGGAAGTGGGTACAAACACAGATAAGCTTCCAGTAAGGACAAGAGCCCGTGAACAACACCATGGGTCACTCCAGCTTGGTACATCGTAACCAAGTCTCACTAGTCTCAGAGCCTGCACTTTCCACGCCAGCAGGCATGTCCCTCGACCCAGGGTTTTGATCCTTGCCTGCACTTCTTACTGAGAGTCAGTGGCTGCAGGTGCCCACTGCTGGAGCTTCCGTCTGACCCATAAGTGTCCTAGCAGGCCTCTCCCTAAAATGCTTTTGGTATTTTCCTCAAGGGCTACCACATTTGGAAGAATTTAGTCCACTGATTACATTTATTTTGTAGGTATTAAGTTGGTGCAAAAGTAATTGAGGTTAAAAGTAATAGCAAAAGTTAAAAGTAGTAGCAAAAACCTCAATTACTTTTGCACCAACCTAATATTTATTTACTACTTATCTAGTCATGGTAAATAAGTCAGTCACGCATTTCTCCATTTTTATTACTCAAAGATGATCCAGCTCAGAGGCAGTCTGTCTTTCCCTCTTGGCTATCCCTGTAGTGTTCTTTGTGCCAAAATGACTTCTCAACTGCTCTTATTTTTCTTTTCATACTAAATGTCAGAAAAGCTTTAGAATTAGACTGAGCTATTATTTGATGTCATATCCAAAATAGCTATTTCTCTATTCTCTAATAAATGGAAATGAATGGATGATTTTCAAAGAAATTCTTATCAAAATAGACTCAGAGATCTTCCAAAAACCAAGCCATGGAAAAAGTGGATAATGCTACCACAAGCTTCCAAGGCCCAGGTCATTTAACAAGTTGCTCATTTTAAACCTTTAAGGGAGAGATGATTTTGTTGCTATTTAACTCATCCAGAGCTTAAAGGAAAAATTCTCCTACCTATTTTAGGAAGCCAACGTATCATTGGTACCAAAACCTCATAGAGATAACACTTATGTACCACACACTATGCACAAACATTGTTCCCCCACCAGACACACACACACAAACACTACACGAATACAAACATCCACACAATTCATGCACACATCACACATACCACACTCTACCCAAATAAAAATGTGCCTCACATACATAAACACACAACACATATACCACACCACACAGATTCACCTTATATCCACACCACCCACACCCCAACAAACATGCACTGCACAGATACAAACATACTGCACACACACAGCCCATGCCACACACCTATACCCATCATACACACACACACATACACACATATCTCAGGGTAATCTTCCTTTTAAATACAATGTAAAAGCTCTAATAAAGATATTAGGAAATAGCCAGGCATGGTGGCTCATGCCTATAATCCCAGCACTTTGGGAGGCTGAGGCAGGCAGATCACTTGAGGTCAGGAGTTTGAGACCAGCCTGGCCAACAGGGTGAAACCTTGTTTCTACTAAAATTACAAAAATTAGCCAGGCATGGTGGTACACGCCTGTAGTCCCAGCTACACCAGAGGCTGAGGCACAAGAATCACTTGAACCCGGGAGGTGGAGGTTGCAGTGAGCCGAGATCATACCACTGCAGTCCAGCCTGGGTGACAGAGCGAGCTATCTCAAAAAAAAAAAAAAAAAAGGAAACTAGCAAATAGAATTCAGTAGTCCATTTTAAAATACCAAAGTGGGACTCATATCAGCTGGATTCAATTTTAGGAAATCTATTACTATAATTAACCCTGTTAATAGTCAAAGGAGAAAAGTCATGATTACTTTCAAAGGTATAGAAAATAAATGTAACAAATTTCAGTGTTCATTCACGTAAAAAAAATAATAAGAGCTAACATTTATTTTTCCTTTATTATGTATTGGGCACTATCTGATATGCTTTGTGTGCGTTTTCTTATTTAGTCCTCAACCATCACATAATGAGGGAGGTACTACCTTTCCCATTCCGTCTGTAGATAAGGACACTAAAGCCTAGCAAGGTTAAGAGTCTTGCCTCAGGTCACATATTAGGAAGTGGGTTGCATACAGCTAGTAAGTGGCATGTTCTTATGTTCTTAATGACTGTGTCAAAATAGGAATATAGGAATACTTCCATAATACAATAGACAGATGTATCCTAAATCATAAACCAACATCACAGTTGACAGACAAACAACAGAAAGGTTTCTGCTTAAATCAGGAATAAGACAAGCATGTTCACTATTACTGCTATTAACTAACATTTTTTCTGGAAAAACTTTATAATTAGATAAGATAACCAATAAAAAATATAAATATTGTAAGAGAGGGAACAAAATTATAGTTACTGCAGATGATGTGACAATACACTTGAAATCCCAAGAGAAACAACTGCAAAGCCATTAGAAACAATGTAATTCAGGGAAGTAACCAGTTACCTATTTAATATTTTAAAAACTCATAATTTTCCTGCATACTGAATAACAATCAGGTAGAAAATTAAACTGGAAGAAAAGATCTTATTCCTAGTAGTAATTTAAAAACACTTCAGGCCGGGCATGGTGGCTCACTCCTGTAATCCCAGCACTTTGGGAGGCCAAGGAAGGTGGATCACCTAAGGTCAGAAGTTTGAGACCAGCTGGGCCAACATAGCAAAACCCCAACTCTACCAAAAATACAAAAATTAGCCGGGCATGGTGGCACACACCTGTAGCCCCAGCTACTTGGGAGGCTGATGCAAGAGAATCACTTGAATCCAAGAGGCAGAGGTTACAGTGAGCTGAGATCATGCCATTGCACTCCAGCCTGAGTGACAGAGGGAGTGTGTGTGTTTCAAAACACACACAGACACACACACACACACACTTAAGAATAAGTTAACAAAACTATATAACCTGTGCTATATGAAGAAAAAAGGCATAATATTGAGAGACATAAAAGATTTGAATTCATAGAGAGGTCTATTTTTTGAGTAGAAAAAATATATGAAGTGCCAATTCTCTCCTCATTATAAATTTAATGCCATTCTATCAAAATATTTGCAGAAATTTTGTAAAGAACTTGCCAAAATTTAGACTTAATCTAGAGGAATAAACTCCTGAGAACAGTCAGGAAAACTATGGAAAGTAAGGGAGGGAAAAAAACCACATGGGATATTAGGCTGTATTACAAAGTTACAGTAACTCTAACACTGGTTCCAGCTCAGCAGGAGACTGGCAGGACAATGAAACAGAATAGGGTGGCCTAGAACTGGACCTCCAAGCTTCTGGCAATTTACACAGAAAGCAGGATATAATACAAGTGTTATTTCCAATCTATGGGGAAAATGCATCAATAAACAGCCTGTGACAACCATGTGATCACCATTTGGAAAAATAAGAATACTGGATTGTCACCTGACCCTTATACTAAAATACATATCAATGGGATAAAAAAATTAAATGTATAAATGAAGCCATAATTGTATTAGAAGAAAACATTGGCATCTATTTCTATAATTTGGGGGTGGATAAGGTCTTTCTAAGAATGAAAATTCCTGGTTTCTGAAAAGAGAAAGGTAACCACATAAAATAATAAGCTTCCAGCCTGGCCAACATGAAAACCTCGTCTCTACTAAAAACATGAAAATTAGTTGGGTATGGTGCTGCACGCCTATAATCCCAGCTACTCAGGAGGCTGAGGCACGAAAATCACTTGAATCCAGAGGTGGAAGCTGCAGTGAGCTGAGATCTCATCACTGCACTCCATCCTGGGCAACAGAGTGAGACGCTGTCTCAATAATAATAATAATAAGCTTCTATGGAGCAAGAACAGAAATAAAGGACAAATTGAGAGGAAAGTACAATATATATAATAAGCAAAGAGTTTATAGATTCCTCTAGTAAAGAAAAAGCCCTTATAAATCAATAAGAAAAAGATGAATAGTACAACAGAAAAATTGGGCAAAGGACATTAGAGGCAAATCACAAAAGAAATTAGTGAAGCGAGTGAAAAATTCTTAATGTTTTTTCCTTTTTTTTAGTTCTTTATAGTAGTCAGTACAGCAAGTGAAAATTTGCTCTATTTCACTAATAAAAAATACAAAATAAAATAACAATGAGTTATAAATTTTGCCTATCAGATTAGAAAATAATAGAAAATTTATAATATCCACTGTCCATGAGAAACTGGTACTCTCATAAATTGTTGATGAGAATATACATTGGCATAATGTTTTTGAAGAAAATGGCAGCATCTATTAAATGTTTAAAGCCTTTATCCTTTGAAAGATGTTATGAGTTAAACTGTGTCCCTTCCTTCCCCTACTTCACCTGCTCCCCACACAGAAAAGATATGTTGAAGTTCTAACTCTCAGTTCTCAGAATGTGACTTTATTTGGAAATAAGGTCATTGTGGATGTAATTAGTTCAGCTGATAGTGGAGTGGGGTTGGTCCCTAATCCAATGTGACTGGTGACCTTATAAGAAGATGGCCATGTGGAAACAGAGACACACAGGAAGAGACACCATGTGATGTAGAAGGCAGGGACTAGAGTTACACAGCTGCAAACTGAGATTGCCAGCAAACCACCAGAGGCTAGGAAGAAGCACATAAGAATTTCCCCACAGGTTTCAGAGGGAGTATGGCCCTGCTGACACCTCTATTTTGGACTTCTAGCCTCCAGAACTGTGAGAGAATGCATTTCCATAGTTTTGAACTCCCCTGGTTGTGGTATTTATATAACAGCTCTAAGTGCAAGTTCAAAGGTCAAATTCCATATCTATATTAGTCTATTTTCATACTGCTATGAAGAAATACCCAAGGCTGGGTAATTTATAAAAAAAGAGAGATTTAATGGATTCACAGTTCCACATGGTTGGGGAGGCCTCACAGTCATGATGGAAGGTGAAGGAGGAGCAAAGGCACATCTTACATGGTTGCAGGCAAGAGAGCAGGTGGAGGGGAGCTCCCCTTCATAAAATCATCAGATCTCGTGAGACTTCTTCATTATCATGAGAACAGCATGGGAAAACCTGCCTCCGTGATTCAATTACCTCCCACAGGGTCCTTCCCATGACACTATTATGGGAGCTACAATTCAAGATGAGATTTGAGTGGGGACACAGCAAAATCATATCAACATCTAAGAATTTATTCTACCCAAATACTCACTCAATTATACATATTCAAAGATGTTCACTTCACTATTGATTTTAATGTTGAAAAATTAAACACTATCTAAATATTCATCAGCAGAGAACTGTTTCAATACTTATGGGATATCCTTGTGATGGTTAATACTGAGTGTCAACTTGATAGGATTGAAGGATACAAAGTATTGATCCTGGGTATATCTGTCAGGGTGATTCCAAAAGAGATAAACGTTTGAGTCTGTGGGCTGGGGAAGGCAGATCCACTCTTAATCTGGCAGGCACAATCTAATCAGCTGTCAGCAAATATAAAGCAGGCAGTAAAACGTGAAAAAGAGACTGGCCTAGCCTCCCAGCCTACATCTTTTTCCTGTACTGGATGCTTCCTGCCCTCAAACATCAGATTCCAAGTTCTTCAGTTTTGGGACTCAAACTGGTTCGCCTTGCTCCTCAGCTTGCAGACAGCCTATTGTGGGACCTTGTGATCTTATAAGTTAGTAAACTCCTTTTGATATATCTATATCTATATCATCTGTATCTATATCTATATCTATAAATCTATATCTATATCTATATCTCCCATTAGTTCTGTCCCTCTAGAGAAATGTGACTAATACAATCCTTAATAGAATACTAAGGTGTGGTTAAAAAAGCAATGAAATAACTAAAAATGGACTAATTCATGAGACATTCAAGATAAATTAGTAAGTTCAAAGATCAAGTTGTAAGGTACAGATCTTAAATTTATGTTTTTAAAAATTCATAATAACATGCTAGTATGTAAACATAAAAAGCATTGATGTACTTTTCATAAGTAGTTATTTGGGGTTGGGGGATGGCGAGAAAATGAAGAACTTTTCTGTATTATATACATATATATTTATAAGATTTGACTATATTTTTAAAATTGGCATGCATTAGTTTTGTCATCAGAAAAGTAAAATCTTTCTTGTTTAATTTTGACATGGGGTCTTTCTGTGTCACCCAGATTAGAGTGTAGTGGTGAAATCATAGCTTACTGCAGCCTTGCACTCCTGGGCACAAGTGATCTTCCTACCTCAGCCTCTTGAGTAGCTGGGACTACAGGCATGTGCTGCCAAGCCCAGCTAATTTTCTTATTTTTTGTAGGGATAGGGTCTTGCTTATTGCTAAGTCTGGTCTCAAATTCCTGGTCTCAGATGATCCCCCCTACCTTGGCCTCTCAAAGTGCTGGGATTATAGGCATGAGCCACCGCACCTAGCCTAAAATCATTTTTATTATACATTCTATGAAGGGAGATTCACATCTCACCTTGCCTTCTTAGCCCATTTTGTGTTACCATAAAGAATACCACAGACTGGATAAACAACAGAAATTTATTTGGCTCACGGGTCTTGAGGCTGGGAAATCCAAGACTGAAGGATTATCTCTGGTAAGGACCTTCTTGCTGTGCCATCACATGGCAAGAGGCACCATGAGGCAAAGGGCATGCATGAGAGGCAAGAGATTGCAGACTCAAGCCCTTTTTATAATTGGCATTAATGCATTTATGAGAGTGGAGTCCTTGTGACATACACACTTCCCATAAGGCCCCACCTCCCAATACTATTGTATTGGGGATTAAATTTCTAACACAAGCATTTTGGGGGACACATTCAAACCATAGCACCCTCCTTCTGAGTTTTTGAGTCAGTTTCCTTAGAACAGCCACAATAATTTCTTAACTTTCCAGAATTCATCCTTCTGACAATCTCTCTATCCAGAAAGTTGGCAAGAACAAGGAAATTCAGCAGGACACATAAAAGTCCTATTTGCTCCCTCAGAGATACTCCCTTAGAAACTATTTATCTCTACTTTACACTCAATGTGGAGACCTGTTATTCTAATTTTTATGAATATTTTAATATTCATACTTATATTCATAGTTCTTATGAATATAGCAGTTTAAAAGAGGGAAATGGAATTGCTAGTGGTAGGTACACTGACAACAGAAAAGAATGTTTTCAGAAAAATTATAGATATAAAAAAACTAACATTGCAAACCAGCCTGGGCAACAGAGCAAGAGACCCTGTCTCCACAGAAAAAATTGTTTTAATTAGCTGGGCAAGATGGTGCATGCCTGTAGTCCTTGTTACTTGTGGGGTGGAGGCAGGAGGATTGCTTGAGCCCAGAACTCGGAGGCTGCAGGGAGCTGTGATTGTGCCACTGCACTCTAGCCTGGAGACCTTGTCTTTAAAAAACAAAACAAAACAAACAAACAAAAAACCATTACAAGGACTTACATGTATATAAGTCTGGATCATTTAATAGAATAAACATCTTACATGTCTCAACAACCTCTGAGGTGATTTTTCTATGTAATAAACTATCATTTTTTATAACTTGGTGAAGACAATTTTAAATTGTGTCTATTGTTTAAGAGCTCAGGGAAGAGTATGATATGTTTAATTTAGATTTCCATTTGAAATGGTTAAAATTAAAAGTCTGGAGCTTAAAGGAAAAACGCTCAGTTATCTGAGAAATTTTACTGCCCGGAAAGACTCATTATCCAAAAATTCCGGATAACCAGGATTTTTCTTCTCTCTTCTTTTCTTCCTAGAGCATTTAATCAAGGCCACCCACAGTCTAGAGATTTTAGAAATTCCCAGTTGAGTAATTTACTCACTAGCAAAGTGAACCGGGAGGAGAATGAGTCTGGGAGCATGGGGTGCTAGGTGCAGCTCCATTTGCAGCCCCTCTTCTGAGATAGGATAAACAGTGAGGGGGCAGCAGGGGTGGGGGCTTCACACTGGCATTTCTCTACCCTCTTTCAATCTTCCTTCCCTTAGCTAAGCTCAAAAATGGTTGGTTAGGCTGTAAAATAAATAATGCTTATTAAGCCTAATTATATGTAGCAAAAAAAAAAAAAAAAAACAATTATGCAAGTCATTAAAAGAGTCAGATCAACTTTGCTGTAAGTATTTCTTTAGAAATGGCTCTGCAGTTTACGTTTTCTCAGCTTTCAGAACTCATTGTTTTCTAGCAAGCTAGGCTGCTTTAACCACCTCCCATTAGGGAGGAGAGGAAGGGAGAGAAGGGAAGAGGAAAAGAGATACATAACACTTACACACATACTTAAACACACACACACACACACATACACACACACACACAGAGAGACAGAGAGAGAGACAGAGAGAATTGTCCATGAGAACATTTTAAAAATCAGGATAGATCTACACAAAGTAGGGCTGTGGCAGCATGGTTGCAATCACTGTACTTAGGAGAAAATGTATGTGCTACATTCACCAATTTCCCCTTGTTCTATAACTAGAGCTAAGATTTAAGTTAAGCTGAGATTTAATGTGCAATTCACTTTTGGTTTTCTTTCTCTCTCCTCTTTTAAAAAAGCTGGTAACCAACATTAAAGACATTGTGGTTGGTATCTTTATAACTAAAATATAGCTTCATTTCTGCTCATGGAAATATGTAGTCAATTAGCCACAATGTGGTCCAGACTCTCTTTGATATTCTAAAATAAAAACATTCCAAGTTATTTAGTTGAGAACAGTTGTTTCTAAGCACGCCCAGTAGCTGCTGTTTTTAATAATACTGCTTTTAATGGGTGTGGGGCATTCTGACTGAAAGGGGGTAGGGAATGTGTAGCTCAAAGTTCTGAACTATAATCACTGGATTTTTGGAATAATAACCATGAGGGGTTATATTTAGATTCAACTATTATTGAAGTTCATTCACAGACATTTAACAATTCTTGTACTCCTTTCTCTTTTCAGGCAAGTTGAATGGGGAGTGAGGAGTAACCAGGGAAAAGAAGCAGATGAGGACACCATTTACAAGGATGCCTTGCCCTGGGAATCCTCCCCACAGGAGTAAGAAGGGAGCTACACTTTACATAGCATGTCTGAAGAGTAGTTCCCAAATACTTGTTCTTGGACATGGCAGAGCTGGATGCCCAAGAATCTCCTGGGAAACATTAATTACAAAAACCAAGCAAAACAGAACCCCTGGCTCCACGTTGATTTGGAGGGGGTAAGATGGGATGCACCAAGGGTGTGGGTGGTAACCACCAATATGGAAAGCATTGGTTTGCATTGGTAGTTAGATCATTTGGGCTTTCTGGCAATTCCCTGCTGTGTGACCTCAAGCAAATCAATCAATTCCTCTGAGCTTCATGTTGATTATTTAGAAAGTGATGATGCTATCAATAAGTCCCACATTAAAGAGTTATCCTGAGAATCAAATGAGATTAGGTATGCAAAAGCACTTATCAATCTGTCAGTTGCTCTCCAATTTTGGCTAAGCTTAGATATTTAAATCCTAGTAATATTTGTGCTAAGTGGTGTGGGAGATTAAAAAAAGAATCAGAATCTAGTTTGGGAGAAGTTTTCAACCTAGCTGGAGAGAAAAGGTATAAATGAAATGGTATGCATACTAAGCCACTAAAAAGCATTTTCAGTGTGCACCATGGGCTCTGCACTAGGGTAGATTATGTGGGTGATTGAGAAGTATAGTATACAACATGGATACTCTTCTGAAAGGGCTCCCAGTTTTGGTGGAGAAAAGAGACTCCTCTATAACAGCAAATAACAAAAAGATAATATAATCAAAGTAACTGCTAAATGTTATGGTACAGCCTCTAAAAGGTTACTAAGGGAAGTTCTGAAGAAAGAACAATAGGAATTGCTGTAGTCCAGGAAAGGAGAGAACTTTAGCTGGGTCTAGAAGTTAAAACAGCAAAAGGAACAGAAAGAAGCTCATTTGTCAGGGGAACAGCAAAAGCCAAGCATAGAAGCAGGAATGATCAGGGTGTATGCAGTACCACAAAGGAGATCAAACTGGCTAGAATGGTGGGACAGACTACAGAGGGCCTTAAAAGCTCAGCTGAGAAGTTTGTACTTGATACATCAATGCATATTTTGTATGTTTGTTGCTAGAATTCCAGACAGTAGACTGTTTATACACTTACCCTTGAAACTCTAGAATTGTGTTGTCCAATATGACAGCAACTAGTCACTGTGGCTATGAAGCACTTGAAATGTGGCTAGTCTGAACTGAGATGTGCTATAAGTATAAAACACATACTAGATTTCAAAGATTTAGTGCAAAAAAAAATTTACATTATTTGTTGAAATGATACTATTTTGATATATTGAGCTAAATTTTAGATATTATTAAAATTAATTTATCTGTTTCTTTTCCTTTTTAAAATAAGGCTACTAAAAACTTAAAGTTACATAAGGGGCTTGCATTGCATTTCTTTCAACAGTACTGTTCTAGAATGTCAAGATGGGTATTAAAGAATTTTATTTGCACAAGGAGCCTGGGAGAAAGAAACAGATAGACATTTAGGTAGATAGCTATGAAGATGCCTAGGAGGCCAGAATTAACAGTATTGTATATTGTATCCCCCTCACCACACACAGACACACACCTGGGATATACATTGAAGTCAAGGCAGTGGAACCTGGTCCTGGGCCAATGAGTAAAGAATGATATAAAGCATTATTTTTGTGTGCAATACTGAGGGATATCCTTCCACGAGAAGAGCCACTAAGAAACTGAGAGAGCAAGTAATGTACAAGAACTGTAATAGGATTCATGTTTAAGCATCAGAGCAATAAAAGTCATAAATCTGAATGAGAGAAAGAGACCTGTCCCACTTCAGAAGAATATCACTAGTGGCTCCATGGGCCGCATGCTTTACCACTGGGTAGGGCCAGAGGAGCAGAATAGCCACGGCCAGAAGAAAAAGGGGGTAGAAATGGCTCCAGCTACTAGGCAGCTGAGTGGAGACCAGCAGTTCTGACAAAAGAAGAGCAACCTTCTCCAAGGAGAACAACGTGCCCACAAGAGACTTAGCCAGGAGGTTTCCTGGCTAAGAGGAAAAAGTGTTTGGGCTTAGAGTCAAAAGTGATTTCTATTGTTACCCACACATTTTGAGAGAAGTATATATTTCCTTATATCAGAGGGAAAGTTTTGTTTTCTGTAATATGACTAGGCTCTAAAGAGAATATATTACGTTAATGAAGAGGTTTTCTTCCCCCTGAGCATTGTGATGAACATGTTTAAGTAAATTTGGGTAGAATCTACACCCTACTGCCTTCCCAGCTTCCTTTCAACCACCCCACATCCTCATCCAGGCTCTGGATGTTAGTTGGCACTAAGGTTTCAGAGAGAGAGAAAAATTATTATGTTTAATCAAGTGAGAAAAATTTGGAGGGGACCGTGTGTAGAGGAAGGACAGCAGAGGGAAGGAAGGGCTGGGAAGACGGGAGAAGGCTTCTTATTCTGTGATGTGATCTTTTTCTTGTAACTTCACCAAAGCTAAAGTTAATTCTACTAAACTCACCCAAATTTGGCATGAGTGGATTGCTTGGAAAAACCAGCGAAGAGACTGAGTGTTGCCTCTGGGGTAATCTGGGGAGAAATATACAGCATATCCAAAGACCAAGCCTGACCTCAAAATATAAATCACTTGTGTTCCATCTCATATTAGGGAGACAGAGAAATATTTTTAAAAGAAGGAATTAAAAATATAGAATTGCAGTTTAGAGATATAAAAATTGTACTCAGAAATAGCATGTGGGGGAACTGGCCCTATTGACCCTGCCCCGTGTTTTGGTCAACAGGGTTTAAAGGGAGTCTCTGACTCTACAGGCTGTGCTGTTTTAAAGAACTACTTGTCTCTCCAGGAAGGAGTGCTGAGCTTTTCCAAAGCTCTTTATCTCATCCTCTTAGAAAATTGTCTTTCAGTTTTAGTAGAGCCTTAGTTGCCTCCAAGGCCAAAATGTTGAAAGACTGAGAAGTAAAAGATGCTGGGTCTCCAGACTTAAGCATTAGAGCTGCTTCAGATCCAAAAGTTGGGGGAAGAGGAGGAGGCTGGAATGGTCATGGGAGGGAGCCAGGGAAACAGGGAGGGGTGGGATCATGACACTTGCTTTCCTGTTCTCCTACTCATCTGTTAGTATTAGAATGAGTAGGCTTCTGGAATTCAGCTGAGCATTGAGGTTTTTTTTCCTGTTTCTTTTTGGGCTCCATGTGTTAAATGAGGCTTCCCACATAGAGCTCCTCAGACTTTGAGCCTGCTCCCCAGCTGGCAGTGTGTGTTTCTGCCTGGCATTGGGGAAGGAGTGAGCAGGAAGAGGCACCTCAGTAAAGGGGAGAGATTCTCAAGAGAGGATCTGATGTGTCTTCAATGAAGCTTTCTCTGTCTGAGTTGACCAGCAAAGCTGTATTTACTCCAGCAAGAATCACCTTAGCAACCAGCATAGCCAACGGAATCTATGGATGTGTATATAAATATGAATTCTGTATGTACATGTGTGCATATACAGATAATGCTGTGTGTACCTTTTTTCATGTGCTTGGCCATATTCATTTTCACACTAAAGAAGAACCCATCAGTCTGACATAATGAGATTTTCTCAGGCAATTTGCTTATATTGTAACCATGCTGTCAATCCTTTGATGGTACTTTGGGTAACATTGAAAATATGCTGAATACTGTATTTCACAATATGGTACTGTAGTCAATGTAGGGGAGTGGAGGGAGGGAGGTCTCTGCTGGCCAGCTATATTTTCCATTTTCACAGAGCATCAGATCTTCTGGGCTCATCATGGACCTGGGGCCTGGTCCTCAGCTCATTAGGTCAGCCAGATACAGTTCTCTTATGAGTGATCAAGTTCTAGGATTCCCAATCATCAGACTTATAAGCTATTTTTAAATAACAATTGCTAAGAGTACAACACAAATTCTTTCCAGAAGGAAGAAAAGCGAGAAGTAACATAATTCCAGGAAATTACTTGATAAGCACAGAAAGTCAGGATAAAAGGAGGTAAGTTATCCTAAGAAATACTGGTGCTTTGCTGTAACAACCATCTTTTTGCTAAAAGATGCCAGCCAAATGACCAGAAACACCTATATTGGGGTATGTTTTTGTCCCTGGTTAGTACAGGGACATACCAAGGCAAATGCTCACTTTAGAGCTTTTCTTTCTTAGATTATAAGCCCTTTCTACCCCAATCTTAGACAAAGTTAATCTGCTTCTGAGAGAAGAGTAGAAACAAAAAACATCTGTCCCTGGAGAAGGGCAGGAAACCTGGTCAGGCCCAGTATCCTGTAGTGACACAAACGACATATCTGCTCTCACTGGAAGTGAGGCAGGAAACCCTCTCTTGCCCAAGAATCCATACAGGTACAAGGCAGAAAATGGCTTCCATGGATGTGGGAGGGGCAGCAATGCCAAGCAAGTTTCACCCTCAAGGCCCAGGCACACAGAACCTAAGACTGAGGCTGAACTATGATAATAAAAAAGCCTTCCTTGCCCCAACCAAGAGCCTTGCACTGAGTAACAAGCCACTGCAGCCTTATCACTGAGGCAGAGGCAAGAGCATGGAGAGATGCCCCCATCCCCACCTGTAGCACAAGAATACAAAGTCCAAAGAGAGATGAGAGTGGAACAGGAACACTGAGAACACTCCTCCAGTGCTCCAGGCCCCACACTAGGAACAAGATAATAGCAGCTGATTATTTAAATTCTTTGGTGCACTAAAGATCATTGTAGCAAAAACAAAACCCAAACCCAGCTCAACTACTGAAAAATTTGACAGAACTTCCCACATGAATAGTTGAACTGAGGAAAGACTTCATTTCCAAGAGTAACTACTATCTACATCAGTCTCTACTATTCCTTTATCACAGGGTCCAACATTCAGTAAAAAATTATGAAACACGCATACATACAAACACCAGAAAAAAGACAACCCATTGTCCAAAGACAAAGCAATCAACAGAACCAGATCCAGAGGTGACCCAAATATTGGAATAATCAGGCAGTTGACTTTGAAATAATTATGAGTGTGGTATTATGGGATCTAGTGGAATGGATAGACAAGAGGCATAAACACTAGCTGGGCATAGCGGCATGCACCTGTAGTCCCCACTACTCGGGAGGCTGAGGCAGGAGGATCGCTTGAACCTGGGAGGCAGAGGCTGCAGTGAGCAGAGATGGTGCCATTGCATTCCAGCCAGGATGACAGAATGAGAACCTGTCTCAAAAATAAATAAATACATAAATAAAAATAAGCAAATAAAGAAATAAAAGACAAGAGGCATAAACATATACACAGACTTATCAGCAAATTGGATACAGTAGAAAGAGTCAACAAACCTATAGATAGGTGGATAAAAATGATGTAAAGTGAAATACAAATGAAAAAAAAGAATGAGGGAGATAAACAGAATATAGCAACCAAGAGCTGTAGGACAACATCAAAGAGTCTAATATACATATAGTTATAGAAGAAGTAAAGAAGAGAAATTTGAAGAGATAATAGCTGAGAATTTCCAAATTTGATGGGAAAAAAAAAAACAAACAACAAATCACAAATCCAAACTCAGAGAAATAACCTGATTACAGATTGTAGGAGGTTATAAACCTTGACAGCAACCGAAAGGAAAAAAAGAAACCTTACAAACAGAGGAACAGGATGATAATGGCAATAAACTTCTCATGAGAAACAATGCAAGAAAAAAGAAAGTAGAACAATATCCTTAAAATATTGAAAGACAAAAAATTATCAACTCAGAATATAATACCTGGTTAAAAAGATCTCGAAAATTAAATCAAATCTATTTTAGACAAACAAAGTCTGAGAGAATTCATTTAGCAAACCTGAAATACAAGACATTAAAGGAAGTTCTTTAGGCAGGGGTATGATACTGGAGGGAAATTTGGATCTACGCAAAATAATGAAGAGTTCCAGAATGGTAAGTGACGGTGAACAGATTACAAGTCTACCTCTGAGTTTTTGTTTTGTCATTACTATTTTGAACTTATTAAAATTAATCACAATATGGGTTATGTTATATGACTTATATTTTAACTTCTTAGCTATCTGAAAGAAACCATAGATCTTTGATAATATTTAGGAAGCATTCAAGTTTTATCAGTAACACATGTATAAGAATCTCTCAAGATAGTTTACTTAATCAAAAGTGACTAATCACATTCCTTCAAATTAATTTTATTATCTAAAATTTCATAAGGTGAACTTACCTCAGATTGTAGCAACACATGTACCTGTACACATACACAAAGATAGAAACATCTATATATGCATCATGTAAGTCCAAAGACATATAAATGGATATAAAAGATACACATATGTATTGATTCATGACTCATTTATTACTTTTTTTTTAACTTTTATTTTAACCTCAGGGGTACATGTGCAGGTACATAGGTAAACTTGTGTCATGGGGTTTTGTTGTACAGATTATTTCATCACCCAGGTCTTAACCCTTATACCCATTAGTTGTTTTTCCTGATCCTCTACCTCTTCCACCCTTCACCCTCTGATAGGCCCTAGAGTGTGTTATTCCCCTCTGTGTGCCCATGTGTTCTCATCATTTAACTCCCACTTCTCAGTGAGAACATGCAGTATTTAGTTTTCTATTCCTACATTAGTTTACTAAGGATAATGGCCTCCAGCTCCATCCATGTCCCTGCAAAGGACATTACCCCATTCTTTTTTATGGCTGCATGGTATTCCATGGTATATATGTACCACATTTTCTTTTTCTTTTTTTTTCCTCTTTCTTTTTATTATACTTTAAGTTTTAGGGTACATGTGCATAACGTGCATGTTAGTTACATATGTATACATGTGCCATGTGACTCATTTATTACTTAAAGTAAGCAATTTACCTTTTACTAGGTACTATGCTAGGGTCTGGAGATAATAACCTAAATTAGTCATGATTAGTACCTGGCTTAAGGAAGCTCATGGTCTAGTGGGAGCCAAATGCAAAATAAATAAACAATATGGAACTGAATGATGTGTGCCACATTAGCCATATACATAAGACACCCAAGCTGCACAGAGAAGGGTAGAATTAATTCTCTCTAGAGGAGTCAGAGAGGACAAGTAATGGTAGAAGATCCTGCCATCACAGGAATAGACGTCTTTTCCATCACAGCAAAAAAAGTCATGTAGTGATGCGCAAAAAGATGGATTGAAGGCAAGCTACTCTCCAGGAGGTTTGTATAATGGTTCAAGTGAGAGATAATAAGTGCCAGATCTAAAGTAGTATTGGTGAGTATGCATCCTGGATAAATTTAGAATATAACAGTCAGACTTGCTGAACAATTGGATGTGGAAGGATGAGAGAGAAGAGGAATTTAGAGTGAATACTGATTTCTGGCAGGTGAGAAAATGAGTAATTATGTTACTAGCTAAGATGGAAATATATAAAGACACAAGAACAAAAGGAAGAGACATTAGCACTCGAGATGCAAACAAAATTTTGCAAGCTGGAAAGCAAATGGAGGCGAGAAAACTGATTGCAGAGTGTAGGAGGTTATAAATCACTGAGTGGAACACTGATGAGTGGATAATCACTTGCAAATCCACAAGAACCATGGCGGTGCGAGACATGACAATGAAAAATAGAGGGACAATTATAAGAGTTGTTGGATCCTCATTCTACTCCCTTTTTCCACTTTCAAAACTCTGAACAAATGGCATAATGCCATCTCAATGGGTGATTAGAGGATTCTTTCCCAAAGAAACTGGCTGTAGGGACAAGTGCTCAACCTATTGATATTTGGAAATTCCTCAGTGAAATAGCTGGGTCCCCACCTGATCCATGTACAGCAAAGCCTACGAGTCATAAGTTTGCTGCACACAAAACACCTTCTAGTTTCACTATCTTTTTTTTTTTGAGACAGAGTCTTGCTTTGTTGCCCAGGCTGGAGGGCAGTGGTGCAATCTTGACTCACTGCAACCTCTGCCTCCTGGGTTCAAGTGATTCCCCTGCCTAAGCCTCTCGAGTAGCTGGGACTATAGGCACGTGCCACCATGCTCAGCTAATTTTTTTTTTTTTTTTGTATTTTTAGTAGAGACAAGATTTCACCATGTTGGCCAGGATGGTCTCTATCTCTTGACCTCATGATCCTCCCACCTCAGCCTCCCAAAGTGCTAGGATTACAGGCATGAGCCACTGTGCCTGGCCTTTTTGTTCTTAAATATGAACAAATAGCAAAGGGTGATCAGATATTTGAAAACAAGTTTCTAAAATGAAAAAAGTGAAAAGCAAAATAAAAGATCTTGAAATTAACTAAAAATACTTAAAAAACAGAAGATGCAATAACTTTTAACTATTAAAATTAATACAAATTCTAGCAAGACAATTGGATATAAAAGCAATATACAAAATGAACTATTATCTGCTTCTAGAAGGTAAAATAGATGTAGTTTTCCCTATTCTCATGACCATAACTAAAAATCCTGGACATTGTATATGCATAACAAACATAAGAAGGCTCTGAAGAGTGAAGGCAAGAAGACAGACTGGTTAGGAACTTCAGGACCCAGAGAGAAAACCATAGTTAGCAAGTTCCCCAGATTTGGTTTGTTTGTTTTGTTTTGGTTTTTGTTTTGTTTTGCCTCATAAGTCCCAGACTGGGTGCTAGAGAGCCTGGCATCCCAGAAATGTAAATGGGCACAGACAAAAAAAAAATTGCTAAAAAAAAGCCTGCTCTCTCTAGCCAAAGGACCAGGAAATTATAAACTTAACAGGAGAGAAAATTTAGGAAACTTATGGTTCTACTTCAGCCGTATACCATAGAAAAAACTTTGACTCCATCCCTACCCATACCAGCAAACATAAGTGGAGCACTTAGAGTTCCACCCTCACCAGTCACCTGCTGGTGTAGTTTCAGTGAAACCCAAGCAGGGCTTTCATCCCCACCAGGTGATAATAAATAACCCCCTTCCCCCTCACACATGGCATTAGTGGAGACTATGTAGGGAGCTGTGACTTCCACTCCCACCCAGAAGTAACAAGGTAACCCTATTCTTCCTAGCCAGGAAGTTATCAGTGGAAGCCTACTGAGGAACAGGAACTCTCAACCCCAATCAACTATATTGAGGAGCCACCCCTTCTCCTTGAGTATCAACAGAGGTTGAGTGGTGAACCTAGACTTCTACCCCAACCTGGCAGAAATTAGGTGGTACCCATTCTTCTCTTTCCACAGTGATGCCATAGAGAGTTGGCTAAATCTTATTTAAGTAAGAATCAGAGTCTCATAATGTAATACTCAAAATTTCTAGATTTCTGCCAAAAATCACTTATCATACAAAGAACCAGGAAAATCTCAAATTGAATGAAAAAAAATTATGGCAACACTGAGATGACAGAGCTATTATTATTTGACAAAGCTTTTAAAGCTT